>NW_027397134.1:1638429-1863990 GCF_003265705.2 Callorhinus ursinus
GGTGTTATGCAGAAACAATGAATCATGGAACACTATATCAAAAACTGATGATGTAATGTATGGTGATTAACATAACAATTAAAAAACGATGCCTTTAATGTAATAAAACCATATATTTTGTGTTTGGTCAAGTTCAAAGTTACTTATTTATTAAACATCTTTTTTTTTAATTAAAAAAATAAAGGGAGTGTTCAAAAGGAGCCTAGTGAATAGCCTCATGCACAGCTGGTGCTCAGTAAATGTTGGCTATTGTTCTGGCTTGTATCATAGTCATTTGTGAGTATGTCTTATCTTTCATACTAAGTATTTTGTGGTTCAGAGCATGAGGATTAATATCTTTGGGGGCATTTACTGTGAGGTCAGTCTCTGTGCTGAAAGCTTTGTGTTTCTGACATCATTTGACCCCTATAACAATTCCCTTGAGCCCACGAATAACCCATTCTGTAAATGAGGAGACTGAGTTTTAGAGAGGCTAGCCATCCTGCTTATGGTCACAGGGCTGGTGTGTGGAGGTTCTGGGGCTCAAACAGAGGTGGGAAAGCCTGGGTTTGTCTGCTTTGCTACACTGCCAATAAAGGAGGACCATGTTTGTCTCTTCTCTGTGTCCTTCTCTAAAAGGTCAAGGGGGAATGTTTGGGAGGAGTCCCCTGACAGGACCCTGTCTTATCTTGGGACTTTGGCTAGCATGGTAGGGTCACTGTCAGGACAAATCAGGCAGAAAAATATCAACTTTCCTCAGTTGTTTCTTATGAGTTGCTTTGCTTCTACATCTCCTCCTATTTCTTCTCTCTTTGCTGGTTCTCATGGTCTTCTGCCCAGTGAAACAGAAGGAGAGATGGGCCCTATGTCTCAATGATGGTGGGGGTGGGTGGGAAGTCCTGGGCCAGAAGTCAGAACACAGGAGTTTGAATTCTGACCCTGTCATCTATGTGACTTTGGGAATATCCCTTTCTCTACCTGGATGTCCATTCACACAACTGCAAAAATGTGTGAGTTGGAATAACCCTTCAGTGGCTTCCATACTGTTTTCTGGTTGTGAAGCAATAGAATCAGATGCTCAGATGAACTCCTTATGGGAAAGGTTTACACTCAAGTCAGATAAGAGGGGGGCTTCGGTGGATGGAGAGGGAGTGGGGGTATTGATTCTACCCAAGGCAACTGCAGTGAAAACCAGTGTGCCAGAGAGCACAGTCCGAAAAAAGATGCCCAAATGGCTCCTAAGGCTATTCTCCCTTCCAACATTCTGTCTCTTGCCATCTTAAACAATTTGATCCAAGGTTAGAACTTTCCAGTAGAGCAAGGTGAGCAAGTCCAATGCCCTGGGAGTTTGAGCACAGAGAGCGTACAGTGATCCTGGTCATTTATTTCTATCTAGCTTTACAATATGGATCTATAATTTCTTCTAGGTCATAAGCCCGCCTGTGCCTTAAGTTTTGTGGGTCCCCTGCCAGGTCCTTATGTAGCCACCTCTCTAGATGCTTCCATGCTTCCTGAGCAAGGAAGTGTCACTATCAACAAAGGGGGTGAGATCATAGCAAATCTTAGCAAATCAGGGATTGTCTAGGCTAGTGGTCTACAGGATGGGGTCTCTGTGGCTTTCATGGTGGGGTTAGGGGAAGGAAGGACAAGGGGTCCACCCCCCCCGTTTTACAGAACACTTACACTCTGACTTCTTTCCATATTGCATGTGTGCTTTTAAATTTATAATGTTTTATTTTTATTTTCTCCTATTTCACACAGAAGGGAGCAGAGGCTAATACAGTGGTATGCTGGAGCCCATTCCTTCTGGCTCATAAGAACCTATTGTGTGCCTCTCTTCCCAAGTCTGTAATCAGCTAAGTCACATTGATAGCTTGAAATTGGCCATGGTGGGAGTATTTACACCATGAAAATTGGCCAACACTACAAATCAAGGTTTTCTCTAGGAAAGCTGGTTGTTAAACATTTACCAGCACACCACTAGGCTAATATAAAAAATATTTATGTACCCCCTACCCAGCTTTGGTAAATCTTGACATTTTGCTATATTTGTTTCAGACCTTTCATTTTTCTTTTAGGAGATAAAACAATACAAAAACAGTTGGCTCCATCTGTATTACTCTTCACAATCTCATTCATTTGCTTCCTGAGCCAGAAATATAGTCCCATCCCAAACTTGGTGTTTATCATGTTTTAAAAATATTTTTACTACATATGTGTCCATAAATAATACATGGTATTGTTTTGCATATTCTTAGATTTATATCCATCGTATTATGCCATATGTATCATTCCACAACTTTTATTTTTAAATACATTTTATGTTTTTTTAAAGGTTTATACATGTTGATATATGTAATTCTAGTTCATTCATTTTAATTTCTATATGGTGTTCCATTGTATAAATATACCAACATTAATTTATTCTTTTTTCCACTGATGGACATGTAGGCTGTTTCCAATTTTTGTGCACATCTCTTGGTGCACATATGCAAGAGTTTTTAAGGTATATACTTAGAAGTAAAATTTCTAGGTGCAAGGATATGCATATCTTAATCTCTACTAGGAATTGCCAAGTTGTTCCCCCAAATGGTTATTCAAATTTACACCCCACTCCCCAGCAGTGGATGAGTTCTTGCCAACAATTGGCATTGTCAGATGGCTTAATATTTTCCAATCTGATGGGTGTAAAATGATATCTCTTTGTGGGTTTAATTTGCATTTTCCTGATTACTAGCGAGATTGTGCATCTTTACATATGCTCATTGGCCATTTATTTTTCTCTTTTGTGAATTACCTATTCATTTCTTATGCCATTTCCCCCCTACAGTGTTATCTTTTTTATAAACCAATTAAAGATATATTCTGTTTAGTAATACTTTGTGATTATATGTAGTGAAAATTTTTCTACCAGGATGTATCTTGTCTTTCAATAGTGTATGGGAAATTTTTTGCTCTGTAGATGTTTTAAAGTTTAATCTAATAACATTTATTAATCTTTTATTTTATGATTTGTGCTTTTGTGTCTAGTTTAACATAGATAGTCCACCCTGGGGTTATACAATATCTTTCTATCATGTATTGTACAATTTAAAAAGTTTTATTTTTCCCTGTTAGGTCTTTAATTGACCTAGAAATGATCTTTGGGCAATATGTTAGGTGGGAATCTGATTTTACTTGTTTTACATGTATGTTCCCACTGTTCTACCACAATTTAATAAATAGCCCATCTTTTCATTTCTGATTCTAAACACTGGTTTGTAGTTTTTAGTGTGATGAACTTTCTCATTGTTTATTACATTGATCTGTAGGTATTTGAAATGTTTTATATTATTATAATTTCTTAAATTTTATTTTAAATTCTTAAATTTTAATTTCTATTTGTTCATTGCTGGGATAGAGAAATCGATCTTTGTATATTGGCCTTGTATCCAGTGACATTGTTAAACCAAAATATCAGTGTTAATAATTTATAGGTTCTCTTGTATCTTCTACATATACAATCATGTCACTAGTGAATAAAGATGATTTCATTTCTTCACTCAACCTTTAAGCCTTTAATTTTTTTTTTCTTTCCTATTGCTCTGGTTGGGATCCCTAGTATGGTGTGGAATAGAGTTAGTGATAGCAGGCAGTCTTTTTTTTTTTTAATTTTATTTACTTATTTATTTTTTAAAAGATTTTATTTATTTAATAGAGAGAGTGAGTGAGAGAGAGAGAGAGAGATCACAAGCAGGGAGAATGGGAGAGGGAGAAGCAGACCTCCCGCTGAGCAGGGAGTCTGATGCAGGGCTCAATCCCAGAACCCTGGGATCATGACCTGAGCCAAAGGTAGATGCTTAACCGACTGAGCCACCGAGGTGCCCGGATAGCAGGCAGTCTTATCTAGTTCCCAATTTCATGGGAAAAGTTTTCAATATTTCACCATTAAGAATGATGTTTGCTGTATTTAAATTTAAAAAAATCCAATTGAAGAAGATCACTTCTATTCCTCATTAAAAGTGTTATCATGAAATTACATTGAGCTTTATCAAAGGATAATCTCATCTGTCGAGGTAATAATATAATTGTTCTCTCTTTTCTGTTAAAGTGGAAAATTATGTTAATTGATTTATACCATTGTATTCCTAGGATAAATATCAATTGGTCATGATGTCTTATCATTTTTATTTATCACTGGATTTGATTTGCAAAATTTTGGGATTTTTGCTTTTAAGTACGTGAGGAGATACCACTTGTTGAAGAGACTTTCCTCATTGAATTGTCTTGGGATTATTGTTGAAAATCAATTCACCATATATGTGTGATTCTACACTCTATTCCCACCCTCACTCCCAGTTTTATTAAGATATAATTGAGACATACGCTGTGTAAGTTGAAAGTGTACAATGTGTTGATTTGATATATTTATAAATTACAAAATGATTACCACCATTGTATTAGTTACCACCTCGATCCATCACATAGTCACCATTCTTTATTGTGATGAGAATATTTAAAACTATTTTTTCTGGACCTGTTTCCTTGTTCATAAAGTGGGGAATATAGTACCAACTCTAGGGATGTTTTGAGGATAAATATTTAGCAGATACCTATAAAGAACTTAGTACTGTGTCTGATGTGTGATCAAGGATTAATAAATATCTACCATAATTTTTTTCTGAGTTCCCTCATTCAGCACTTTGCTTTTGCAGGTTGGGGACACTGCCTCTGTGGACCAGAAAGAGTAAGACATCTCTTCTAGTTCTCTTGTAGAATATTGTCCACTTTGGCCATGATTTCATTGGCATATTTACCGGATAGCCACCATTTGTTGGATATTTTACTATGGTTCCTTAGTTAAAACAAACTTGAGAATGATTGATCTGAGGTAAGTATGAGTTTATATGCTTAAGCAATTAGGGCACAAAGCATTATGGTCACCACAACCATTTGGGTACCCGCTGTTTGCCAGGCCAGGCAGGTATGGAACCAAAAGCACATGATCCTTGTCCCCAAGGAACTTACAGTTTAGCAGAGAAGAAGATGCAGAAATGAGGATGAAGGGAGCTAACTCTGAGGACTTCTGCTGTGGCAGCCCCATGGGCCAGGCAGTGAGTGATCATGAAGGAAAGTGGGGTGGTCTGGGCTGCCTCTGGCCACACCCTTCCCTCTCTGAGTCTCTAGTTCTTCATCTCTGTAGCAATGATCATGACACAGACCTTACTGATGGCTGAGGGGATTCAATTAGACACTCACCAGTTCCCTGACTTACAGGAGATGCCAGGTCCCTATCAGTCCCTTCTTCCCCACTTAATGGGACACCACCCACACCCACACCCACACACACACATGCACGCACATACACCTGCATATTTATAAAGCGCAGATAAGACATAGTGAGCAATACAGAGTCAATAGGAGTTCTAGGCTCAGAAGGCATCTTTCACTTTCCAGAGCAATGCCCGTTCCGTGAGCCATGGAGAATACATTCGTCTGATTCCACATTCCACTGTGAGAGACACACATTCCATCATCTGAGCTACTGGACAAACCCTCGAGGCTGTCAGACACACAAATGGCCCCGTCTGAACAGTTTGGCCACCACCTTCTCTTTGGGCGCCAGGATGCCTCAGTTCGGGACTTATGTCTAAGTCACATTTGCCGAACTGGGCTGCCAGGACAGCTGGCTCCAAAGTCAATTGCCTCCCCCGCCAAGGAGCTGGGGCTGAATTCTTCTTCATTACGGCCTGGCTGTGGGTTAGGCATTATAAATAACACTGTGCAGACAGCCAGATGGACAGCGTGTCTAACCGGGTGATGGTTCATCTGTCCCAATAAAGACAGCTCTGAAAATAGAATCTGAGGGATTGGGCAGGACCCATGGAGTCATTGTGTCCTTCCCTTGTGTCTAGTGGGAACCCCCTTAGTTCATCTCAGACAGGAAGATGCCTACCTGTTTCCTTTCTTATAAGACTCCACGGAGAAATGAAACTCTATTCAGACCTCCTCTACTTTTTTCTTTTGGCAATGATTAGTGCAGTGTGAAAGCTTTACAGCAGTAAGACCTGGGCTCAGATCCTGGTTGAGCCACTCACAAGGTGTGTGACCCTAGGCAAGTTACCAAACCTCTCTGGACCTCAGTTCCTTCACCATTAAAATGAAAGATGAAAACAATGCCCAGCTCAAAGGTTGATGTGGGTTTTGGATGGGATAAGGATCACACTAAGTGCTTGGGAATGGGAAATATAATTTTAAGGGGGCCTCAGATTACCAAGAACAAATACTCAGTCACCTCTTTCAGTGTGCATCAGGATGGTGGGAGTTACCCATCATCACTCAGGGCAGGCCCAGCTTTTTCTGGATCCAAGGGCTAAATAAGACCCCCTCTGAAGGGCCACTCCAGTGCCAGTGAACCCATTTCCTGGTCCTTTATTATTATCTCGGAGGCAGAGAAATATGATGGGAGGTCACAGCCTGGGAGTGAGGTCTCAAGTCCTGGTTGGTGATCTTAGTGCATCAGTGGATGTTGCAGGGAACAGAGGTGCCTCTGGGGCTCTATTCACCCCCATACTCAGCCATAGGGATCTCTCCTGACATCTGATTTTGTGTCTTTTTTTTTTTTAGGATTTTATTTATTTATTTGAGAGAGAAAGAATGGGGGGAGGGGCAGAGGGAGAAGCAGACTCCCCACTGAGCGTGGAGTCCGATGCGGGGCTCGATCCCAGTACCTGAGATTATGACCTGAGCTGAAGGCAGACGCTTAACCGAGTGAGCCACCCAGGCGCCCCCTGATTTTGTCTTAAAACATCATTAAAATAGATTTGTGCTCCTAGTAAGAAAAATCTGACCATGGCTGCAGTAGCCAATGGTCTCTTGGTTTACTCATGGGGCTGTGGCCTGCCTCCAGTGACATCATTCTCAGAACACATCTGGGGGCGAGACTCCTTCTTCATGGCTTTCTGTGTCTGCAGGATTCAGTCCTAGCACCGTTCCTTGGCATTCAGGGCCTCCTGAACCCGATGCTGCCCCCCGCACCCCCCCCACCAGCTCCTTTCTGCATTTCTCCCAGCCCTTGGGTGCTCTAGTTATTAAGCTCTAGGACATTCTCTGAATATATTTGATGGGGTGCATCACCTTTACCTGTGCTCATTGCTGTCCCCCCACCTAGAATGCTGCTCATCTGCTTCCCTGTGTAGCCCCAGGCTATGCTTCTTCTTCCAGGCTACCCTGAATTGTCTTCTTCTAGCAAAAGGTTTCTATTTTGATCCCTTCCAGTAGAGGTAAGCAATTATTCATGTATTCCACAATGACTGAATGCTTGCTGGGGTGCTGGCCAGACATGGGGCCAAAGGGTAAACAAAAAAAGACACAGTCCCTACCTTCATGGAGCTCACAGTCCAGTTGGAAAGAGAGACACCAATTAGGTATATACAGTTGGGCATAGATTTAGGAATTTAAATCAGTGCCACTAAAGAAAAAAAAAATGAAAACCAAACAGGTTCTAGAAGAATGTATAACAAAGGGATCTGACTTAGTTATCAGAAAGGGCTTCCCTGAGGGAGTGATTCTGAAGCATCAGGACAGTTAGTCGGGTGAGTGGGGAGAAGAGCATGTGCAAAGGCCCTGTGGCGGGACCAATGGTGTGTGGTGACCACGTATTCCGATCTGTCCCAGACTGTCCCAGTTGTTCTAGGTTATTTATTATCAACAGTCTCTTTATCTTTCCAAAGTGGCCTGGTTTGGAAGATAAATTACATGGTTGCTCTAAGATTGTGACCTGTTTGGGGAAAGGAAGTTCAGGGTATCAGGACTACAGATGGAGGACGTGCCGAGGCTGGAGTGGCAGGCAGGGACAGAACCACGTGGGCCTTGAAGCCTGCGGAAGGAGGGCTCCTTTTAGGATAGGATTTTCTATCCTAGCAGCAATAAAAAAACCTTTGAAGGATTCCAGGCAGGGTGTGCCAAGAGCTGGTTTCCTCCTAAGACACCTCTCTCTTCTCTATTCTCCGAAATGTTTTGGTCCCTCTTCACTTGAGAGCTCATCCACATATGATATAGGCTGTGGCTTCCACATTTCTTCTCCTCTTGGACTGTGAGGTTCCAGAGGGACAAAGAGGAACTTTCTGCGTACCTCCTTACCCACTCATTTCCTCTCTGCTTGCTGGATGTGGGGTGTCCAGGGAGCCACAACGGAGCCTCCAACAACATGAGTGGAGCAGAATCTCACCCCCTTGCTCTTCCCTGAAAGAACCTTGTCGGCTGGTTTATGTGAGCAAGAAACCAACCTCTATTGTGTCTGAGCCATTATAAATATTGGGAATCAATCTTGGAAATATTCAAAGGGAAAATACCAGCTATGGTGTATTGAGTTTATGACCTAAGTCAAGCTCCTTATACTTTATATGCCTTGTTTCATTTAATTCTTAGAGGATGCACTTTATAGATAAAGAAACCAAGGCTCAGAGAGGGGAAGTGACTTGTCCAAGGCCACACAGCTAACAAACAGATGAGCTGGGATTTGAACCCAGGAATGTCAGATTCCAAAGCCAAACACCAACCATGGAATTACCAGCCCCCAACTTCTCTCTTCATCAGCTGGAGCAGTGAGAGTCTCCGCACTCCACGGACCCAGAGTTCAGGGTGGCCACTTCCCCTCCCAGGTGGAGTTTCCCTAGAACAGACACCGGGCCTGGGGATGTGGAGAGGAGACAGGCAGGATGTCCCACACCCGTGGCTATAGCCTCTGGCCCCATCTCTACATCAAGTACCCATCTCAGGCAGGAGCTGGTGGTATTTCTTTCACCCGCCTGCAGGTTGGCAGGTTCTTCGAAGAGAAATGCTCTTAGATTCATTTAAAAGTCTAAGCAGGGACAGCACAAATTATTAGTGTTTGAAATATTTATAAAGTCTCTTGTTTGCCATGGCACAGGAGGTGATAGACCACAAATAAAAAGAAAGCCGCAGATGCACATGAGCAATGCAGACAGGAGAAAGCAAGGGGAGGTGGTCTGTCCATGGCCACCTGGTCTTCCAAGGGGTGCTAAACCCAGTGAGCGTTCAAGCTAACTTCCTGTCTCCCACTTCTGCCCCATCTCCACCCAGAGGATGATCCCCCAGACATGTCAATGGAAGGCTTCAAAATCACAAAACGTGAACATTTGGGAAAGCTGCATGAAGGGTATTTGAGAACTCTCTGTGCTATTGTTTTTATAAAAATCTTTTTTGGTCATCTAAAATTGTTTCAAAATACAAAAGAAATAACACAAAACAGGGACTTATACCATGCTTGAGCTGAAAGAGAACACAAGAGAGAAGTGTTGTTTTTCTCATTTGATAGATGGAAAAACTGAGCCCCAGAGGGAGGGTCTGAAGTTACCCAGTGGGTTAAAGGCAAGAAACGGAGGTCTTCTGACTCCTGACCCAGACCTCCTGCTTCGTTAACCTTGTACCGTTTTGATGCACAAGCCAGCAATTTAGAGAGGAGATGTTCTGGTCCTATTCTGAGATCATAAGGATCTAATTCAATCACTATGTATGCGTGTATGCATGTATGTATGAACGTATTCATTCATTCATTCATTCATTCATTCATTCATGCATTCATTCGCTAACTCAACAAATATGGCGTTATGTGAGCATGGCAGAGATGGCCCTGCTGTTGAGGTCCAGGGGAAAAATGTGGATCGAGTTGAAGTCATCCTCTAGGTGATCCCACAAGGAGCTCTGGAGCATGAACAGCACCCTAGAGTTGTCTGCCTTGGAGCAAGGAGGCTGGCCTTTGGTGTCCTGGTACCAGGGACTCACTGGCAACGGGACACCATTGGAGGGAGGGTGTATCCTCGCAGGTGTTTTCAGGTAAGGTGGCCCTTGTTAGCTGAGGGCAATTCTTAGCTGTGGGGTGCAGCTGTGAGTAGGGGCAGTAAACACTCATAAGAGCTGGGATCTGACCAATGGCCTTTCAAAGGGATCCGAGTGGACCACCAACCATATCTGCTATCGAGGAAACTAGGGCTTCATCTCACTGGAAACTGGGGAAGATAGTACAGAACTCACACCTCTGTGGGTGGGAGCCAGGTTATTTACTCCCCGACTCTTGTCAGTTCTCATCAGAGAGTGGTCAGTCACCACCAATGAATGAGCACAGCCTGACCAGTGTGCAGCCATAGAAAGCTCCAGCAGGCATAGGAAGCGTTCCAGCAATGAGGTTGGTGTGCAGGAGCATGCATGTTGGGCAGATGTGCCCAGAAATGGAAAGTGTCGAGGAAATCTGGGCACGTGAGAACCAAAGTCATCTGCTGTAGATGGCCTGGGCCAATCACACTTACCCTTCAGACATGTGGACTTGGGAAGCTGGTGGAAGCATGGGGCCTGTTAGCTGGAGCCCCCCGAGCAAGAAGACCAGAGAGTCACAGCTGGGGTGGTCCTCCCCGCTTTCTGCACGAGACACCGGAGAGTCACTCAGGGAAGGGCATGGCTGGTCTGGGAACCCTCCCGTCTTCTGACCATCCGTCCATCCGTCCATCCGTCTATCCATCCATCCATCCTGCAGATACTTACTGAGGGCCTAGATTGTGCCATTATACACATAGTATATAGCATCACATCTGGTGCAGGGGGAGATGGATAAATAAGACAAGGTCCCTGCTTCTGGGGTGTTTGTGTGTGTGTGTGTAAGTAGAGGGTGACTCAATAAATAAGCAAGATGATTTTGGACACAGATATATTTAGTAAAGGAAACCTACAGGATGCTGAATGGAGCGTGCCTGATGGCGAGGGGTACTTTTGACACGGCGACTATGAAGAGACTCTCTGATTGTACCCATTTTACAGATGAGGGAACCAAGGCTGTGAGAGTAAACTGCCCAAGTGCATCCAGCCAGTAGGCGGTCCCACTTTAGATCCCATGCCTATCTCCCCGTGGTAGCTTCTCCTCCTTGGCTCTGATTGTATTGAGCTGACACCCATCAGGCCCCCTTTCTTCTTTCCCTTTAGTCATTGTGTGATTTGGGGACCATGGCCCTGACCCTCCTGAATTCCAGCACGGAGCCTTCTGGCCGTGCCCTGGCCCTGGAATAAGCAGTGACCCATAGCCCTGGGGCCAGCCTCACCCGGGAAGGTGACAGGGTCCAGGAGAGCAGACTCTGGCTCTGGAGATGGCGAGGCTGGTCCTGGTCCCAGCACTGGCTCCCCGTGGGACCTTGGATGAGTGGCCTTACCTCTCCCAGCTTCAGTCCCCTCCTCTGTCAAATGCCAAAACCCATGGTTTCACCTCCTGGCATGATGGAGAAGCTTAAATGAGCTAATGCTTGGGTAAGACTTGGCACCAAGCCCCGCACAGAGGAAAGGCTCACATTGATCTTGGAGTGGCAGTCGTTCACCCCAAGTATTCTTATCACTTGTTGGAGATCGGCCAGGCAGGCCAGAGGAGAGCAGGGACCCTCAGCCCTGGCCTTCGTGGTCTTCAGCTCACGGGCCGGGGCCAGGGGTGAAGAAGGGAGGATTTTCTGACTCTGGGTGGGGACTGCCAAAGCCAATTAGGCGCGTCAGACAGACGCCAGCGACCAGCACCCCAGCAAACCAACATGGCGGCCAACGGAGGGGCCGGCTCCTCCTGACCTTAAACCCGAATGCTCCTGCCCACATCTGCAGCTAAATAAACCAAGTAAATCATGCTGGCAGATAGATAATTAAATAATTATCAGGCACTTAATAACAAGGAGTGGGTGTTCTGAATTACCATATTAGACAGTGTCTTTGCGGACTAATTGTTGCATTACATCAGAGTTACTCATTCATTATTCTTGTCATTTCGGGTGATAATTTGCACTTTAGGAGACAGCGACAATTTTAGCAGGCAATTAGAGACGTGTCAGGCCTGGCCCCGTGAGTTACTGTCACAATTATTGCCTTTTTTTTCAGTGTCCTCATTTGCAGCCGTGTATTTAAGGGGATTTGGGTAATTCCGGGCCTGGGCAAAACAACCAACCCACAGGATCGTGGCAGGGCGAGGACACGGCCGCCCCCGCTGTCAGAACAAGGGACTGCTTCTTAGAAGTGGAGGTGCCAGAGCCCGGCCGGATGCGCGACGAGCTGAGGGGAGCTTTCTCCTCTGCTACCGGAAGCCACCTCCAGTCTTTGAAAACTAGGGCTCGTCCTCCCCAGTCGCTCCAGAGGAAGAGGAGGCTGCCTGCTCCTCTCCGGGGGCTCCTCGTCACCCACCCACCCCAGCCCTCTGTCACCGCTCCCCTGACCCTTTGTGATGGGTTCTTCTGCAGGCTTCAGGGAGGTGGGACACGAGAGAGAAGGGGAAAGAAAAGAGAGGAAGGAAGCCATCTTGGCGGTGTTTTTCCTCTTCTGTTTGCTGATGCTTTGCCATCTTCCGGCCTCAGTGGACCCAGAGAAGGCCTGCCCCTCCCAGGGTTCGCTAATTCCTAGAGATAGCAAATGACTTGCCTGGAGCACGCCTTTGGCCTTTGATATGCAAACCAACCAACGCAAAGTCCATAGCCCCATCCACCTGCTTTCATCAGGCTCCTGTGGACCGGGACTATCTCCCTGCCTGGATCACCCCAGAGCCGGCCTCCGCGAGACTGGGGACCAGCCCGACAGCCCGGAGTCTGCTGAAATGATTCAAACCAGCTAATCCTAGATGGGCTTACTCTTCCTTCCTGCTGAAACCACAGGCGGGTCCCCACAGGCCGGTGGTCTCTGGTGGCTCCTTTTGCCTCCCTGACCTACCCGGGTGCCTCCCTCCTCTTGGGGACTGTGAGCAGTGACCCCTGTCTTCAGTGGCAGCTGCCTGTTGGTCTGTTGGCCTCAGCACGCCTAAGGAAACAACATTCGGGGTGAATTTCAAAGCAGAAGGGAAGACAGGAGGGAGGGAAGGGCGTGGAAGAAAGAGGAGAGAAAAATAAGGGGGGTAAGAGAATGAGAGGAGATTAAGGAGAGGGGGGAAGAGAAGAGGAAGAGAAATGGAGAAATCAGGTGGGAAGGAAGGAGGCAGAGAGGGAGGAAGACTGGGGTGGGGGAAGACCAGAGGAAGAGAACTGGCCCATGAATGTCCTATCTGAAAGCAACACTTTTTTCCCCCAAGGCTCAGAGTGTTTACTTTTTGGTGAAATCCAATGTCTGGGTTCATTTAGTTACGGTCGAGCCTCTTGACCCCGGACAGCTCTAGAACAGACAGTGTGCATCAGTGACTCCGAAAGAGGCTTTCAGAAAGTATTTTTCACTGGCTACATGGTGGGAGTCAAGAAAAAAGAAAGCACTATTCAACCCACGTGCAGGACTCTGCAAGCAAAGGGCAGGTTTCAACCTCAAACTAGCTACTTCTCAGCTCCGTCCTTAGCAGTTAGAGAACGGACACTGACGTGGCCAAGTTGGGTGCCCCTGTTCCTCGGGTTGGCTTTGGAAAGAGCTATCAGCCCAGGACACACTGGCCTCCAGGAGGGAGGGCCGACCCCCAGTGGATGTGTGAGCACAGCCCCCCCCCCCCCCCCCCCGCCGAAGCAACCAGATTCAGTGGGTTTGGAGTCTGGGTTCGGCCATTTGCTAACTGCCTGACCTTGGGCAAGTCGCATCTCTGAAATCTTAATTTTCTCACACCAAAGTTGTGAGGGTAGTAGTCATTGCTGAGCTTTAACAAAATGAAGCTAAGGTTGGAGCATAGGAATTGGGGTACAGCAGCAAGTGATGACTCACCAGCGGGAGCTATAATTTTCATTTTAATTATTTTAAAATTGAATTATTATGTGGTCCTCTGGCCCTGTGTGGCCTTGATCGGGACCCATCATCTCCCTGGTCCTGTTGGGTTGGGAGATGATTCTCATGTCTGGTCTGGCTCCCACTGGTGCCAGGTTGAGCCTTCCTGAGGTGGCTCCTCTGAGGTCCCCATGCTGTCCTGACCTCACCCCTTAGGGCATCCCATCACACATCCCTCCCCTGACTGGGAAGAGGAGAGGAGCATCCCCAAGAGGTGCTGAATAGCCACTGCACACCAAGCCCTTAATGTTCATCATTTCATCCAAGTGTCACAGGAGCTTCTGAAGTAGGTTTAATGATTCCCATTTTACAGATGAGGAGACAGAGGCTGAGCCCGCCGGAATGGGTTACTCAGGGTGATACAGCCAGCAAATGGCAGAACCATGCCATGAACTTGACTCGCCATCTTTTTGCAGTGCTTCCCACCCTCTGGGACACAATATCACGACCCTGCGCGGTCATTCCACAGAAGAGCAGCTCCGGAAACAAAGCTTTGGACCCATTTCTGCAGCAAAACTGGCTTCATACCACTGAGTGTGTTTTCTTCAAGGATTTTACAAATTATATTTGGAGGAAAACACAAACCAATGGAAAGCAAAGGCACCTGGAGGTAATGCATCTATCTATCTATCTATCTATCTATCTATCTATCTATCATCTATCTATCATCTAAATAAAAAATATGTGCGTATATATATATATATATATATATATATATGCACACACTATAGTTGACCCTCGAACAAGGGTTTGAACTGTGTGGGTCCCCTTCAAAGCACACGTTTCTCGATAAATACAGTACAGCACTGTAATTGTATTTTCTGTTCCTTATGATTTTCTTTTCTTTTCTTTTTTAAAGATTTTATTTATTTATTTGACAGAGAGAGACACAGCGAGAGACGGAACACATGCAGGGGGAGTGGCAGAGGGAGAAGCAGGCTCCCCGCTGAACAGGGAGCCCGATGTGGGGCTCGATCCCAGGACCCTGGGATCATGACCTGAGCCGAAGGCAGATGCTTAACAACTGAGCCATTCAGGCGCCCCTCCTTATGCTTTTCATTTTTTTTTTTAAGATTTTATTTATTTATTTGAGAGAGAGAGTGAGAGAGAGAGAGCACATGAGGGGGGAGGGTCAGAGGGAGAAGCAGACTTCCTGCTGAGCAAGGAGCCCGATATGGGACTCGATCCTGGGACTCCAGGATCATGACCTGAGCCGAAGGCAGTTGCTTAACCAACTGAGCCACCCAGGTGCCCCCTTATGCTTTTCTTAATAACATTTTTCTCTAGCTTACTTTAAGAATACAGCATATAATACATATAACACAAAAAATATGTGTTAGTTGACTATGTCATTGCTAAGACTTCTAGTCAACAGTAGGCTATGAGTAATTAGGTTTTTGGGCAGTCAAAAATTATATGTGGATTTTCGACTGTGTAGGGGGTCGGCGCCCCTCAATCCGCCATTGTTCAAGGGTCAACCAATAGATACACTTGCGCGTGCATATATGCACAAGCTAAATGGAGTTAATTAAGTGAAAACCACAGTAAATCTGACAGACTCAGATTAACACGATGGTCAAAACTGTAGGAAATATAGTATTTTGAAAAAAAATAAATCCAGCCAATTGTAGATTTATGTTGACGCCAGCACAGTTACCACGGTTTTACAATCATCATTGATCAATCAGGGTTTTATGACAAAACTATAATTTTCATGTGTTGCGCCCTCACCTAAAAGTATCCTCATTTGCTTAATTCCCAGAATGTGATTCCGTAAATCTTTCCCTCCACGATATTAAGTAGATAACGAGAATGCCATGTAAGATTTGCTTATGGTTTAAACCACAGTTGCAAATGATTTATAATTAGGGCCAGATCTAAGACAAAACATTATTAAAGTCAAAACCTGCTGTAAATTGGCCCGGTCTGCTTGGGCCTTTAGCAATTTATCGGGGTTTAATGACAGTATTTCCTCTGGTGAGATCCGAGGGGTCGGCTGACACCAAGGTGAGATATTTATGAGTAAGGGGACGCTATGGAAATCACGGGGGTGTCCCTGGTAACATCGGCCCCGGGGAGACATCACTCCACGGACCACCTTCAAAGGCAAAACTCTCAGTGTGGGGTCGTCCAGGCAAGGCCCCCACAGATGAGGGGCCCAGAGTCCACCCTGCTATTCCTGTGGGCTGATGGCCTTGGGGTTTTCAGTTTGAGAAGGTATTTGGAATAAGTCCAGACATTTGAGAGTCATTTGTGCAACATGTGTTTATTGAGCACCTACTATGTGCAGGATACAGGGGGTACAGTGGTAAGCAGTAAATGCAAAGGCCTGGAGAGGCCAGTGTTCCCAGCAGGAGGCCAGTGTGACAGAAGCAGAGTGAACAAGGGGAAGAGGAGTCAGGCCCAACTAATGCACTGGGAGGTCCTTGGCTTTCACAAGGATGGAGAGGTCCCCAGAAAGCCCAGCATTTTAAGAATGGTTGTTCGGGCTGCAGTCTGGAGAACGGACTGTAGGGGGCAGAAGGGAAGCAGAAAGGTGAGAGAGGAGGGTTTCCTGTCCTCCAGGTGTGAAAGGAAGGTGGCTCCAACCAAGGGGTCACGGTAGAGAGGAGAGAGACGGTTGCATCTGAAATATTTTTCGTAGTTGCTTTGACAGGTCTTGTTGACAAATTGGATATTGAGTGTGACAGGAAGACAGGAGTCAAGTCTGAGTCTTAGGTTCTTGGCCCGAGCAGCTGGGTGTGCAGTGGGGCCATTTCCTGAAACAGGAAGACTGGGGTGCTCTGACAGGTTGGAGAATGGTGGCACAAAATCAAGGCTTTGGTGATGGCTGTGTGAAGCTTGAGATGCCATTAGTGTCCCCATGGGGATGTCAAGGCAGCAGGCAGATATATGAGTCTGGCGTTTAGGAGAGAGGTCAGGCTGGAGATATAAATTTTAAACGCATCAGCCCAAGGATAGTTTTAAAGCCATGAGATCACCAGGAACTGGGGACAGATATAAGAGAAGGTCTGTGGGCTGAGTCCTGGAGTCTGCAACATTCAGATGTTGGGAGAAAGAAGAAGCACCCAGTATGGGACATTGAGAAGGAGCTGTCATGGACGCAAGAGGAAATCCAAGAGAATGTGGTGTCCTAGGGGCGGAGGGAAACCAAGGGTGAAGCTGTCAGCTATATCAAAGATGGACGATGGAAGCCGACCGCTGGCTTTAGAAACATGGTGGTCATCAGTGACCTTGACATCAAGAGTTTTGGAATTCTTGGGTCACGCTTTGGCATTTCATCAACCTTCACAGAGAGATTCCAAGAATCAGTGGTACCGAAATCACATCATTTCTTGGAGACATTCCTTTGAGGAACATCTTTGATTCCATCACAGTTGCCTAGGCACGGGCATCCGTGGGTGGTATTTCTCCCAGGGAAGCACCAAGGAAATCTGCTCCTTTTGAGCAACTGAATTTTCCATCTTTAAACACCTGGATTCTGATTTCCTTCTTTGTTTGGCCACCAGTTGCCCTGCACCTGCACAGAGACAGTGTTTTTACGTGCCAAACTGACTCTTGGCTCGGTTTTATTTTTCTATTCTCGTTTTCCCTTTGCCCTGGTTACTTTGTCTACGTTATTTTGATCCTCCTCTAATGTACTTTTCTCTAACGTGTAATTTTGGTGTGTAATCACTGCAAATCTTTCTGGAATCATAAGGGGGTAAAGAGGATAGCAGATGCCAAATGTTATGACAGTTTCATAGATAGCACTGGACCTTATGAACCTACATGCTTTATGATGGAGAGGCGTGGAGCCAGGGGATATTTATTATAGTTCTGGCTCTGCCATCAAATAGCTGTGTGACCCTGGCAAATCAGTTCCCCTCTCTGAGCTTCAGCTTCTCTAACGATCAAACACAAAGTTATACTTAGGGTTAGCAAACATGAGGCATATATACACTGGCCATCACCTAGCTACGTAGCAGACATCACTAATCAATAAGGCACTCTTTGGCATTGAGTTTACAAAAGACATCAGAATCCTTCTTAACACAGCTACCAATTAATAGAAGTTGGCATGCTAAATGAGGTCTTCTTGCATTATAGGACGAAATAATGTCTCGGAGTGAGATTGATGGCTGCCCTTGAACAGGGACTGCTATCTGAAAGTTCATACGACGCCACTTCTTACAAAAGAACTATGTTAATACATGTTTTCGCTAACCAAGAGAAACCTCAAGAAGGCTTTCACTTTTATGAAATGGTAATTGCTTTTTTCTTTACATCATTTCGGATGACGGGAGTTTCCATAGGAATGTTCTACTTTCGGTAGTGGGGGGAGCCCGTGTCTGTAGTGACATTCCATTGCCCCCAAGAAAAAAATTCCGAGGCAGAGGGGGTGGGAAAGCTCTACCGTAATTATAGGGTGTACCTTGTATATCCTAGCATTGGTCATCCGGTATCTCACCAAGAATGACTTTTGGACCATACCTTCTACCTATTTCAGATGAGATCTTGGGACATAAAGTTCTGCACAGATCTCAGTGCTTATTCTCAAAAGCAGTGATTTGTCTTCTAAAAAGACATTTTTATTATGTTTTTCTTCAAAACAAAAATGAGGAAATAAACCAAAGATTTCTGCTTAAATCACTCTTCATATATCTGGGGGTGGATCCTTTTTTAAATGGACAATCTGGGTAATTAATTTTTTATTAATTAATTGATTAAGGAAATTCCCTGTCACATCTGTTCAACTGAGTACACGTCTGCCCCTGTTCTTTCTCCAGGATTCACTGAACCCCAACCACGTGGTTCACACAGTCCTAAGATTTTTCTAATTAGATAACCCTACCAGTTAGCTAATTTCATGATTCCCATTTCACAGCTGAGAAGATGGAGGCTCGAAGAGGTGAAGTGACGAGACCAAAGGGTTCTCGAAAAACTTCTTCCATGACATCTCTGATGTTGTGATATTCTAATCATAAAATTCTTGTAAGGATTCTGGTTTCCTACCTTTGTTTCCAAAACACCAATCAGAACTTGCTGATGGCTTCAGCAGAGGGTACATGGAGGTGTCAGAGAGAAGGTGACACTTTCTACATTTATCCATTTCCTTATTGAATCACCACGGCAACTGGTGAGGTAGGGACTTTTATGATACCCCTTCTACAGATGGGAAGACAAAAGCTGTCTTGTCCAAGGCAGGGATTTGAACCCTGTGTGTGGGTGACCACAAATTCTTTCGTCGGTGATAAACCGCCACTCGGCATGAAGCACAAGCAGACGTCACTCCTTTTCAGACATGAAAATGAAAGGATAAGATGGTTTTGGGGATTTCCAAATGTGGTCCCTTTTAAAATTCATAGGCACAGATGCTAGGGGGTAGAGGGAGGGAGCTGGCCAGAGGGAAAGACCTGGTGTCAGACTGCTGTTTGCATAGGACGATCTTGGCCTCCTGGAGCAGGTGACAAGTGGGTCACCAGGCTCTCCAGGCAAAACTGTTTTTTGGGGGATTCACTCTGGGCTGGGCACTATTGACAATACATCTTGCTTGAATGAGTGAGTGAGTGAATGAATGAGTAATGACTGAGTGCTTGTTTCCCACTCCACATTGTCAGATCAGATGTAGTAAGTGTCCTGTATGCTGCATCTTTCAGAAACTTCTTTGCAATATAGCGTCTTAAACGTTGTGCTTGTTCTTCCCTCCAGAGCTCCAAAAGCACTAATACTCCCCGCACCCCCACTACATCCCCACCCATTTCTGCCTCTGGAGCTGCATCCAGGGGATTTGCTGCCGCAGCAGGAACTGGCTGACAACACAATTCTTCCTGTTTCCTGGGAAAGCCTTTATTTTGCTTTGTTCTGCACTTGAAAGTGAGCACGCACAAGACTGTCAAGAAAGGTTCCTTCAGTCTGGGCTGTCTGGGACACAAGGCATGTTGGGCTGGGTGGCAGAGAGGGAAGGAAGCCAGCCTTGGGGACAGGGAGGCTCAATTTGAGTCCATCCCCACTGTGTGACCCTGGATATGTCAATGGCACCCTCTAAATCTAGGTTGGATTATCTCTCAAGTCAAGGAGCCTGTATGAGATGCTCCTGGGGTCTTTTCTAGGTTAAAAGCATGTGTTTAGGTGTAAGTTCACAATGAGTGCTTGCACCGAGCAGCCCCAGAATAAACCCTTGCTGGCCCGATTTCCCAAACAACCCAACCCACCCCTGATCCTTTCCTGAGTGCATTTTTTGGGAGAGGCAGGAGAGAGGGAACTGGGTTCCTGAGTTTGCCATTGCGGAGGGGAGGGTGGTGTAAGGTGACAGAAGGACTTCAAGATAATGAGAGATTGCATCAACTTTCCCCAGAGCTGTTTCTGGTTCTGGAAGCCAGCAACACTAAAGCCGGCGGGGGGCGGGGGGGTGAGGAAAAAAGAAGCATTTATTTTGGAGCTGTATGGGAAGCCGGAGTGTCCACTGCCGCCTTCTCCTTCGGGCTAACTGTGTGGGCGACAGCCCGCACATCCAAATGAGGGAGTGATTAGACCGCTTGCCTCTGAAGATGGATTTCTTGGTTGGGGGAGCCGGGTGGGGGCTGGGCTGGTGTAGAGGGGACGGCAACATTAGGCTTTGGCAAGTTAATTAGGGTTCAGGAGTCCAGCCAGCGGGGAGAGAGGCTGGATTTGCATAAAGCTCATTTACATAATGTTCTTCACAAATTGTGCAACCAGAAGGCTGCGGGGCTGGCAGGGAGGGGGAGGCGCTTAGCGCCGGAGGCAGCAGCAGCCTAAGGGGGAAGGGTGAGGCCCTGGAGTTGGGGGGCACACTCCCTCCTGCCCCCCTGCCTCCGGCTGCCCCATCGCTCTCCACCATGGCCCACGCTGCCTCCTCCTTCCCCGAGGCCTCCCCACTCCATTGGGTACCTGCCGGCGCCACCCACCCCATCCCACCTCTAAGGTGTCTCTGTGATCGCCGCTGTCCCTTGCTTAAAACCTTTCCGTGCCGCCCTCGGGATTAAGTCCAAACCCCTTGGCCAGCCTGGTGGTCTGGCCCCTTCCTGGCCCCATCTTTCTCTTGTTCCGCCTTCCCACCTAAGCTCAGTCTCCCTGAAGGGCTCCCGGCTCCCTGCACTTGGCTTTGCTCTTGCAAGTTATTGTTCTTGCTGTTATCTGTCTTGAAATAGCCTGCCCACAAAGGCCAGCCTCTTTGCGGCACCTTCCTGCGCCCCTGTTCCAAACTCCCTCTCTTGGGGCATTTTCTCCCATCCCTGTGTCCTCCTCAAGCGGACTGAAAGCCCCCTTTTGTGTGGCCAGACTTGCTCCAGGGAGAGTCTCTTTCCCCATCAGTCTGTGACTCCTCCGGGAAAGAGGGGAACAAAGATTTGCTTGACACAACCCTGTATCCCGCTGGGCAGGGGCATGCAAACAGCAGGTGCCCTATAAATGTCGACTGGGATGAATGAAATTGGCCATCTCAGTCAGGGATTGGAACCAGGTTCCTTCCTGTCTGCCTGAAACTTGCCCTCTTAATTTCTCCATCCATGTTCTTTCTTGTCCTAATCATTAACCAGTCCTGTGTTTGGAGCTGCAGCAGACAAGGAGAAGGCACCCAGAAGGGTGTGGTGGCCTCTGAGCTGGACCCTTCACTGACGGTAGGATCATAAAAGTTGGACAAAAGGGGAAAGGGGCATCCTGGGCTGGGCAAAGGGCACATGCCAAGGCAGGGAGGTAGGAAAGTGCACAGAATGTTTTGGAACGCGGGAAAGGGGTTGAGGGGCTGGAGCCAGAGCTGAAACCGGAAAAATTTGGTGAGTCTCAAATTCTGAGTTGAAGATGCTGAATCGTAGCTGGTATAGTTTTGTAAGCCTCTGATAATTTGTGATGAAGGACAAGAAAGAAAGCAGTTGCGTCTCCCAAGCACCTACTCCGTGTGCCACTGAGCAAGCTCATGATTGCCTTCAACAGTCTTGCACTGGAGGTATTATTGTCCCCAGAATTACCAGTTTGGAGGAGAGGCAGGCTAGAGGCGCTTGCCTGAGCTCTCCAGGCTGGTAAGTGGTAAAGCAGGACTTTAAACTCCAGTTTCAAATCCGGACCAGCCTTCTGAATTGGATTTATTTGTTGTTTTAGAGAAATACATAAAGGAGAAGAGAAACAAGAGAGGGACAGTGAGGGGGGGCAGGCAGATTGGCAGAGGGAGAAAGTTGGTGAGGGAGAGAGAGAGAGAGAGAGAGAAATAGAGAGGTGGGGGGAGGGAAGGGAAGGAGGAGGCATCAAAGGGGGGGATGGCTCAGAAGATCAGAAGGAGGAAATTCACAGGTGTCAGTGGCTATAGAGCACCCCGGGGATGCTTCTTGCTCTAAGACAGCTAGCTGTCTGGTGGAACTTTCTGTGATGATGTTCTAGATCTGCCATCGGAGGAGACAGTCACTAGCCTTATGTGGCTACTGAGCACTTGAAATGTGGCCAGTGCAACCTAGGAACTGAATTTTAATTGCATTTAAATTTAAATTTGAATAGCCATGTATTTAAATTCATTACCCTAAATTTAAATGTGAATAGCCATCTGAAAGTAGTGGCCACAGGATGGGAGAGCGCATTTTTTAAGAATAGTCCTTTTTTTTTTTTTTTTTTTTTTAAATCAAGAGCCTGGCTTGGGTTTTCTTCTGGTCCTTCTGGCCTCCCAGGCTGAATCAGGCGCCCCTATCATTTCTCTGTCTCATGTTCCTGGACATCCCACCCACACCGAGGTTTAATTTTAGCTGATTCTCTCTCAAGGACAAAGTATATATTTTTATTTAAATTTATGTCGCCTGAACCATTTCCAAGTTTTACTTTTAGAACCTGTCAATATTAGTGACATGTGGCATTTTAGGTACTTTTCTGCTGGTGGGGCCTAAATTTATTGTCATTTTATGTCAGTCTGCAAAATGCACAAAATGCCAGAAGTGTTATAAACAGAGACGATTTATGTTGGGGTTGGGGTGAGGTTAAGAGAATGAATATAATCCATTTTTTTCCCAGAGACTTTTATGCGAGTGTGCAGGGCCAGCAGGTGCAGATTTGACACTCAGTGGGAAGTCTTTCCCAAACAACAGGAGATGGCAGATGTAGACAGGGGCCCAATTACAGCTGCTCTGGACCTATCACGCCATACCCTCTGCGTGGATGCTGGCTCCTGGTCCCAAGCACTCAGCATGGGGCTGTGCACACAGTAGGTGGTCAGTGAAGGCTTGTGGAAGAAAGGATGGAGACAGGGAAGGAGACATCGATGGGTATTCTAATGACTCCAGGCAATCTTTTGGAACCTTCTCACACCACTGTTCAACACCTTTCAATGGCTCCCTAGCACCCTTGAGTTCCAACTTACTAGGTCCTTCAAGATTTGGCACCTGGAGGTGTCTCTAGCCTCATCTTCTCTGCAAGTTTCATGTTCCTACTCCTGCTTGCCTTGGCATGTGCTGTTCCTGCAGCTGGAAGTCCTCCCTACTCTTTATCCTCTTGGTTGTTCTTCAGTAGCTGGCTCAGCGTCCTCTGTCCTTTCTGACACTTACTACCCTATCCCCCCAAAGTGTGGGTTGCTCCCTCTCCGGGAAATCTCCTGTAATATAGCTATGCCTTTACTGAAGCACTCTTCATGTTGCTTTGTCTGCTTTGCTTCTTCGTCGCCGCCAAAAGATCACACGCTACTTGAGGGCATGGTCTGGGAGTCCTGCCCATTTTATCCTGGGCCCGTATGGAGAAGCTGACAAATGAAAGATAACTGAGTGATGGAACAAGTGGGTGCAGGGTGGGTGGGGCCACAGCGTCCCCACTGATGGCTTAGGATCCTGCTGTATGTTATGTTATGTTATGTTTGTTATGTTATGTTATGTCAGTAACCACTGTCCACGTGCTTCCTAATTTCCAGACCACATAGCTCTTGCCTTTGCTTCCTGCTCTGTGTCCTTACAAGTTTATGCCTTTACAGATTTCCCTCATGGTCATTTTATTGGGTTTTATGGGAGGGGTGTATTCAACCTGCCATCTTCCCTGGACGGCAGTAACAGATGAAAAGATAGTTCTCTGCCAGACTTTGAGCAAACTGCTTCCCTTCCTTGGGCACCTTATTCTTCTGTGAAACGAGGGAGGTGGGCTGGATGAGTCCTAGGATCCAGCCAAAGTCCAAGAGGGTGACAGTGCTGGTCACACATGTCTTGGGAGCTCATGAACAGGAGTTTAGATTTTATATGACAGCAGCTACACCCTGTGGTCCTCCATTCCCACCAGCTCCCCTCTGCTGCGAATTTTCTTTCCACCGTCTGTATCTTACCTCCTGAACTCCACTATGGGTGGAAGGTTCTGAGGTTCCTTCTTGTTTAACCCATGGTGACAGTATCCGACACTCGTCCAGTTCTGCAGCTTACCCAAAGCTCTCTTCCTGACCTAGTAGAAGTCTTTCACCAACCTGGTGAGAGATCTTGAATCTTATTTTACAGACCACAAGGCTAAGAAAAAGGAAGGGACTTGCCTAGGGTCATGGGGCAAGTCAGTAAGGAGCCAAGCGCCAGTCTTGGTCTGACTGACCTTCAACCCTGATGTGTCCAGCATCCCACCTGTGGTGGATGCTCAGCCAACATACGTCTGCAGCAAGAAGTGATGGCACTTGAATTGGGTCATTCAGGAGCATAGTTGTGGCCATAAGGGCAAGAAACATCAAATAAAAAATGAATTAAATGTTTTCAAGGTCCATCTGTATTCCATACAGCATGTATTAGTACTTCGTGTCTTTTTATGGGTGAGTCATATTCCACTGGACGGGCAGAGCACTTTTTACACATTCATCTGTTGATGGGCATTTGCATTGTTTCTACTCTCTGGCTCTTGGGAATAATGCTGCCGCAAACATTCGTGTACAGTACTCATCTGATGCTCAGTGAGCACAGCCAGACACAGAAGGTCGCCTATTATATAATCCCATTTATATGAAATATCCAAAATAAGTAAATCCATAGGGACAGAAAGCAGACTAGTAGTTGCCAGGGTCTGAGGGGAGGAAGGAACACGGAGTGAGTGTTTAATTTTTATCTATCATTTTTCTGATAAAATTTTATTTATTCATTTATTTGAGAAAGAGAGGAAGAGGGAGACTCCCTGCTGAGCAGGGAGCTGGATGCGGGACTTGATCCCAGGAACCTGGGATCATGACCTGAGCTGAAGGCAGACGCCTAACTGACTGAAACATCCAGGTGCCCCAAGGAGTGACTGTCACTGCACATGAGCTTTCCTTTTGGGGGTGGTGAAGTTGGGCACTCCATAGAGGTGTGTTTGCACAACGCTGGAAATGTGCAAATGTCACTGGATCGGACATGTAAAAATGGTTACTTTTATGTTATGTGAGTTTCACCTCAATAAAGCAATTCGTTACTAAAAGCCTCAGTCAAGCACCCTTCCTTCCCCACTCCAGGTCTCTCTCCTCCCGTCTCTTCCTCCAGCCCTCCCCTCCAGCGCTTCGCCCACTCAGCGAGTCCTTCCCCTCTTGCACTCTCTGAATTGATTTTTCTCACTCATCTTGGCAGGTTAGTGATCACCGTTCTCAGCAGAAACTCCTTCCATTGCATTACTCCTGGTGGGAAACGCAGGGTCATGGGGGGCGGGGCAGGGACCGTGTTTCACTCCCTTCCCTTCTCTGTGTCAGGTGGGACTGGGGAATCTCTGCAATGGGGACCCCCCCACCGCCCCGAGGAAGGAAGTCAGTGGAGTCAAAGGGGTGGAGACCCCTTCTTTGCTCTTTCCAGCCTCCAGGGTCCTGTCCCAGGGCAGCTCTCTGGCCCTCTCACTTTCTCTGCCCTCAATCAGCACTGCATTTTGAGGGCCTCCCATGACTTGCAGGGCCCATTTCTATGCATCGCTCCATTTAATCTTCACACCACTTCTGAGAGGTTGGGACTGTCACCTCCCTTTTATAGGTGAAGAAGTGAGGCTGCAAGAGATATGGAGCCTCTTGTGAGACATCTGGGAATGAGAAGCAGGTCTGCAGTTTCTGGCAAGGTTGTCCCGGACTGGGCCAGACTTGGTTAATTAAGGATGGCTCCATCCGTCTTCCTGCCCTGGTGTGGTCCTGGCAGAAAGAGCTTGGCATTTGTGATGCCATGGACTTGGGTCCCAATCCCAGCTCTGCTGCTTACTGGTCATGCTGCTCTGGGCAAATTGCACCATCTCCCTGGCCGTGTGGCTCCTTGAGCTGTCTGCCTGAGATAGGACAGAGCTGGCAGAGAATGAGCTCCTAAGACTGGGAGCTCTGTAATGCAACCCGGGACTCCCCTGTCACCAGCCGGGGGACCCAGGGGAGGCTGCGTCCTTCTTTAGGGCCTTATTCCCCAGCCTCAAAGCATGCTTAGGGATAACACTTGTCTCTCTGGATTATTGCAAGGCTCATGAGCTAACCCCCAAGCGGTTTTTAGTACATGCCTGACATGTGAGCAAGTGGTTAATGAATACCCTCAAATGTAATAATATCATTACATTTCACTGAATCTAAGATGCTACCACAATGGTAAGATGTATCCTGAATTCATAGATGCTAACATGTGAAAAAAAAACGGTGTGCTTATAATCAAAACACCCTCCTGTGAGTGGTGGCTGCTCTGTGTGAAGCAGTGCTAGGCATCTTATATGCTTTCTCCTATTGGATCCTGATAATATTCCTAAAAAGTGGGGGTCTATCTCCCCATTAGATAGGTGGAAAACCTGAGGCTCAGGGAGGTGAGGTCACTTCCTCTGTTATATAGTTTGCAAGAGGTGAGGCCGGGATCAACTCAGCTCTGTCTGCTACCAAAGCCAAAGGGCAGATGAAAAAAACAAATGTGATATGGTCAGGTTTTGCAAACTACATAGTTACAGTCCTACGTAGGGTGAAAGACAAAATAATAGTAATAATAATAATAATAAATAATGTCTACTAAGCATTCCATATGGATGATTTCATTTAATCCTGGCAACAACTCTGTTATAATCCTTGTTTTATACATGAGCAAACTGAGGCTCAGAGTGGTAAAGCAACTTACCTTAGGTCACACAGCCAGGAAACGGTGACCCTTACAAGCTCCAGAGTGGACTTCCTAACCCTTAACCTGAAATTAGGTGCAAGGAGATTAACTGGAAGGACCTTCTCAATGCATGGGGGCCTCCCACTAGCCCCTCTTGCCCTACCTGGGCTCTAAGCGGCGAGTCCACTGGGCTCCCACCCACTTCTCTGTGACTATTCTGTCCTCAGCCACTCCTCTCCCTGCCTGTTGGGGCTGGGGCTGGGGCAGTGGGTACAGGGAGAGAGTGTGCAGTATGCAGATCGCTCCATTAAAATTTTATGTGGATTCAAAAATTCAGTGTTGACTCCGGTGACGCAAATAGGTATGAAAATTCTGAGGAAGGCACACTCATTGTTGCTGAAATCAAATGGTTGAACGGCCACTAATGAGGCAGACAAGGAGCCTTGCTCACCCTCTGAGGATTGGGGGAGACAAGAGGAGCGATCGCACTACATTATTCATACCCTCTTGTTTGAGCTTCAAATCTCAAGGAGGCTCTGGAAGGGGAAGGGAGAGAGGGCAGAGCCGGGGGAGGGGTGGTGGGAAGGGGGCCAGTGACTAATTGACAACCACTCACAAAGCCCCCTCCCCAGGGCACCCCTCTTCCAGCCCATTTTCAACTCTGGCCCACAAGTACCTGCCACGGTGCCCGGATTTCCCCATGTACCTGTGTGTGCGTCTGAGATGCTGAAGGACAGCAGGGAACTGGCTTCAGGGCCTGGCTCTGTGAGCTTCGGCTGGTAGCTAAACCACTCTGGCCTCAGTTTCTTTCCCTGCAACATGGGGAGGCCAACCGATGGCTCTTCTTACCTACTTTGAGGCGAGGTGGCATCCCTGAGGTTCAAATGCTCCAATGCAGTGCATCTCAAATGTGATGCTTATAGGAATCATTCAGGGGTCTTGTTGGAATTGGGGTTCTGATCCAGCAAGTCAAGGGTGTGGTCTGAGATTCTGCATTTCCAGCCAGCTCTCAGGCAAGGCAGATGATGCTGGTTTGCAGACCATCCTTCAAGAAGCCAGCAAGGCCATAAAAATAGGAAAGTGCTTTGTAGGGTCGATCTGCTGGTCTGAAGTCTTTCTGTGCATCAGCATCTCTGAGGAGTTTGTAAAAACACAACGTCCATCCATATCCCTTGAGGGTCAAGTTTAATTGATGGGGACCTGGCACCTGTGATTTTAAGCACCACACCCCTTGCTTCTGAGATGCAGCCCAGATTGTTGCCATTCTTATTACTAATACTCCTCTACTGTTTAGCTCCCTCATGTTTCCTGCCCATTTTGCAAGACCCTGCTCTCTCCCAATTCCCCTTCAGCATCCAAAGCCACCACTCATGGATGCTTAAGGGGATGCATTTCTCCCTTTTCACTGAGGAAAACTGTTGGCAAGAATGAGCCTGAACAACCAATCACTCTGACAGGAAAGAGATGTCACACCCCATGGGACTGACCTCCCTCCAGGTTCAAAGGATGCACTTTGGGGCTCACTCTCTGGAGGGGTGGGCCAAGTTCGAATGGCGGGTCACCTAGGCAGTTACCCCTTCTGTTCTTTCGGAGACTCTGCCCCATCATGCTGATGACACGTGCTCTAAAAGTAGAAATGAGACTCCAGAGGAGGCATGGAGGTAAAGTCAGCTCATGAGGGAAGGGATTGATCTCTGCCAGTGAAACCTGTGTAGAATGTGCAATTCCACCGTTGACCACACACCCAGCATAACTAATAAACAGGTTCCCGAGTACTCCCTGCATTTCGTAATTATTACTCGGCTATAAAAATCCCTTCTCCCTCCTGCCAACGTTATCTTAGTAAACGTTATGAGCGCTCACGAGGTTAATGCAGGGCTGTAAATTCGCAGTGGGTCGAACAAGTGAGACTTGAAGAACTGTTCATAAATCTACAGGAGCGGCTCCAGTTTGTTTATTTAATAAAATATCATTTCCTAGAGATGCACGGGGCACTGCAGGGTTCACACCTTCACACCTTGGAGAGTGCTCGGGAGGGAGCGAGGTGAGTTCTGCGGAAGATGGCAGGTGCTTGTGCATGGGTGTTCGCACGGTCGTGTGCACGGTGGGTGCACAGGGCTGCATGGAGTACCAGGGCAGCAGTGAAGTCTGTCCTTGCACCAGCCATTCTGAAGTTCAGCTCCTGTTCCACTTAAGGCAGCCTGTTCTCTCGGAATTATTTAATGGGTCTCGTCAATATTTGAAACGGTGCTTCAAAGCCCAGGACATGTGTAATGCTGTTTGCACAACATGAACAACTCCCCGAGACAATCTTCTGGGATTTGTTAGGGGCGCTTTGCCCACGCTGGGCTGTTAAATCAACAAGAAGTCAGGCTTCCCCACATGGTGTGGAATAAAATGCTAAAAGCATGGGCATTGGAGTAAACAGACATGGGTTCGAAAAGCAGATTCGCCCCTTACCAGGAGGATGGCCTTCACGTTCACTTCACTGGTCTCACTGTACTGTGGAGATTGTCACCTGTACTTTAAGGAGTACAGATCTGAAATGCAGAGAGACAGAGTGGGCACCAAGCCTGCTCTCTTTCCTCTTTCCTTCAACTGTGAGGCCACAGCATTGCAGTAACTCTGCAGAGCCTTTGTTAATAATTTTGGCTGAAGGTCATCTACAGGGCCCTCATTCTTTTCTTTTTAATGGACTGATTTCCAACCTGGAAATAGAAAAGAAGGTTGGGATGAATGGAAATGGCAGAGATGCTGCAAAACCTGGAATAGCATTCCTCCCTGCTGGGGATTAGCATCTCTGAGCCTCTGTGCTGGGCATCAAGTCACTCACTGGAGGAAACAGACAATGTGGTCTATTGGTGAGGATCACAGAGTCTGGGGACCTGGGTCCGAGTCCTGACTCAAATGCTTAACCAGATGAATGACCTCTGTGGTCAGGTAATTTAACCCCTGGATTCCTGTGAAATGATTTTAACATCTGTCTCTTAGGGTTCTGAGCATGATGTGAGCTACTGTGGGTAACGTGTTTGTATAGGATTTGCATATCATACAAGCTCCATAAATAATGGATTGATGCAGAGTGGAGGAAACGAAAGAGAGGCGGAAGTGAGGGTGACCAAACTGCCAACCTGTCTTAAACAATCTTAAGTCTTAAATCAGTCCCAGTCTTACAACAGAAAAGTCCCATATCCTGGGGAACTCCTTTTGTCTGGGAAAAACTGGATGGTTGGTTGCCTTAGCCGGAATGGATAAGTCAATGCTTGAAGCACTCTTAACTCTGGGTTTAATTTGACCCCAGCGATTGATGATTTAATAACAGCTGGCCAATTATGGAGGCTTCATCTAAAAGACTCTAATTCCCTAAGGCTAATTGCTGAGCGTTTGATTAACCCAGTGGCTCTCATTAGAATCACCTGAAGAGCTTTCCAAACATACCGATGACTGGGCCTCACCCCAGACCAGGGTTTCTCCAGCTCACTACTATTGACATATTGGGCTGGATTATTCTTTGTAGTGGGGGTTGCCATGTGCAGTGTGGGATATTGAGCGGCATCCCTGGCCTCCACTCTGAAGATGCCAGTAGCAATGTGTTAGTCTCGTGACCACCAGAAATGTCTCCTGGGGTGACAATATCACCCCTAGTTGAGAACTGCCCTGGACCAATTCAAGAATCTGGGAGGGGGGTAGGAACGGAGCTTTGGTATTTTGTATGAAGTCCCCTATCCCCAGCTGACCATAGCTTTCACCCACATTGTGAATGTGGGTGGGTACTGATAAGCAAGGTGAACTTCGGAAGGGGCTGGAGCTGACTTGGGGTTCAGCTCAAGATGACCATGGAAAGAGGAGGTAGGCAAAGACGTTATGTGACAAAAGAGGTGCTGAATTTCAGCCCCCAAGTGTGCCCTCTCCCACCTGCTACACAGCTCAAATCTCATCATTATATACAAATTCTTCTAGGACGTTAAAAGTGTCCATTTGAGTTCTCTTTATGATACTTCTGAAAGGGAGTACATGACACTGTTTATTAGTCACTCATGACTTCTTCAGGGTGCTGGTTCACGAAGCATTTTGACATGCTGAATCATTTGATTCTCACAACTCTCTGGGGTAGTGTAGATCTATTTGTACACATTACAGAAAATGGCCTTCAGAGAGGTTCAGCAATTTTCTCAGTCACACAGCTGGTTGGCAGCATAGCAGAAAACAAAACTCAGGATAAGTTACTGACTTCTATTGACTAGTCCACCCTGTCTTTGGTTCTTCCTGTCCCTCAGAGGGCCAGATGCTGGTTGAAAACTGTGAAAACCTGTGTTCCAACTTGGCCAAGAAGGAAACATTCATTGGGTGTTTCTTATAGGCTAAGCCTTATACTCATATTATGTCCTTGAATCATCCCAATGTCCCCATGCAGAAATTGCTATAATTCTCCCTTTTGGGGAAAAGAAAACTGAGGTCTGGAGAGAGAAAGCAATTTGCCCAAAGTTGTGCATTTGGTAGTGAGTGAAGGAGTAAGTGAAGGAGTGGGGACAGCATTCTATGGAGACTGCCGGATGCAGAGAACAAATGAAAAAGTTGATAAATATCAAATTTTGTTGTCAGCTCTTGAAATGACAGGTACTCCATTTTTTGTAACATTCTCAGAATTACTTAGCTCCGAGTGGAAGTGGCCACCAATCAGATGTGCCTCCCTGGCATTCTGATTAAACATTAGAGCAATCACATATTCCCTTCTTTTTTTTTAGATGAAATGGGATAGGACAGAGGAAAAACAGAAAATGAGGGCTGTGTGTGTGTGTGGTGGGTGGGGTGGAGTAGCACAAGGTCTTCCATGTTGATTCATGAGAGCACCCATTTTCACTTTGATAAAAAAAAAAAGGAAAAAAGTCTGTCTTTAACCCGGAAGGGCTCAGCCCAGCTCTGCTGTGATTGGCTGTCACCTATAGGAAGCAACTACAGGTCTTGGAGCTGAGACAGGAAGCGACTCTGAGTGAGGTCAGTGGGTCCCAGCTTTCTCATCATCAGGGTGAAGGGTAGTGACAATGTAATTGTGGAAAACGATTACAAGGATCATAATAGTACAAACTGAGAGTGAGTTTTCTGACTGCCAGGAGAGGAAACATTTTAGCATTGGTTTCCTGAGAAATCCATCATTTTGATTTTTAACTGTGGTGGTTAACACAACATTCACTCTAATTTTAGAAACATTCTGAGACAGGAATAGGTTGTAGGTAACTTACATTTTCTGAGTCTAAGAGTGGATGCGGGCTAAAAAAGTTACATTCAGGGAAGTTCAATGTCTTTAGAACCACACCAGAAATTTCTAACGTAAGCACAGAGATTCCTAACCCAAGTGGAACTGTGTATTAGTTGGAAATATTTAGAAGTGAGAGAGAAGGGAAAGGTGGGGTTAAGAGGAGCCACATATCAGTTGTGTCACAGAGGAGGCTTGGAGGATAACATAGAGTCCGTTAGTTGGAGTCAGTGCGACGTCATGGTGGCTGGAACAGCACCTACAAAGCTGCTCTAATGTGGGACTAGAAGAAGGATCCCTACTAGAGTAGGGATCAAACAGATTGGGTTCAATTTCTGGCTCTGTCTCTTACTAACGGATGGATGATTTTGGATGTGTTCTTACCCTGATCTGGGTCTCAGTTTTCCAATCTTGTGATGGGTGTGGGGGGAAGATGACCCATAAGCATCCTGTCAGCTGTGACCCTTCTTGGGGATTCAGTGTGTGTGTGTGCGTGTGTGTGTGTGTGTGTGTGTGTGTGTGTGTGTGTGTCTGTGTGTAGCACTTTCGTGGCTCACCCAAGGCCCTTGGAGTGGTTTTCTGTAAATGTGGTATTTTATATCATCACCTTTGGAAGAGACTTTCTTATGCCTCAGAACTGACTGTGGTTACCTTGATGCACTTGCTTCTCTCTCCAGGGACCATGGCCTAGATTCCTGAGCAGGGAGCTAGGGTCAAGAGAGCATTCAGAGGCTAGAGGCCAACTGGTCTCTGCTATGTTCAGTCCATGTTTTGGGACACATCAGCTCCTCCCTGAACTCACAAAGCAAATCAACAGCTAAACATGTAAATATTGGTTTCATCAGTCAAATTGATCTCCAAAACTTCCTGGTGCAGTGGAAAGGTTTGGGTTTTGCAGCCAAACAGAGATGGGTTTAAATGGTGGCTGGGCCACTTGCTTGTGAGCAAATTGCTTAACCTCTGTGAGCCTTAGTTTACCCACCTGACAAATGGAGATTATAATAGGCAACATTACACTTGATTTTAGCCAAAAGGCTGAGAAGCGATATATAATAGGCAACATTAGATAACAATAGAGCCAAACTCACAAGATTATTATGAGAATCAATGTGTTAATTCATGTAAGACAGTATAATTGGTATGACTTGCAGGAGGCTTGAGGAAGTATGGGAAGTATTTTTTTAAAAGATTTTATTTATTTGAGAGAGAGAGAGAGAGAGAGAGAGTGAGTGAGTGAGCACAAGTGGGGGGAGGGGCAGAGGGAGAGGGAGAAGCAAACTCCTCACTGAGCAGGGAGCCTGATGTGGAGCTCCATCTCAGGAGCAAGAGATCATGACCTCAGCCAAAGGCAGATGCTTAACCAACTGAGCCATCCAGGTGCCCTGGAAGTGAGGGAAGTATTAACCCTACTGAGGGGAGGGGTGTGACAGTCATAGAAAGCTTCCCATAGGAGGTTATAGTTAAAGTGCTTTAATGGGTGTAATGGTGTAAAAAGCTTAGCAGAACACCTGATGTGAATTATGTGTTCGGAAAGAAAAAAAGGAGAGAAGAAATGAGGTTTGCTGACGTTGGTGGGGAGTCCAGGACCCCTCCCAGCCCCCTACTGAGTTTGATCCACCTCAGTCCTGAACCTTCTCCTCTTCCTGTTTCTTCCTCCAGCCCCATCACTGCACGCATGCTGGGTGCCGGCCCCTTGCCCTGAATCCTACTGCAGGGGCACCCAGCAGGCACAGACTTGGCAGGAAAGGGAGAGAAGCAAGCTGGAAAGAGGGGCTTGAAGAAGATTGATGGCAGTATTGTTGTCATGGCAACAACAGGATGGGCTCAAGGCCCCACTGCCCAGAGCGGCTCCTCTTCCTGGATTCCAGAGCCCTTGAGGGGAGGCCAGAGGTGTGGGTAGGGGCCCTAAGAACACAGGTGGGGCCTCAGGGTGACAGCCAGTGAGAGGGGAGGCCCCAGGACCCAGGACGTTCTTCTGGCAGCACCTGCTGAAATCAATGGACTTTTAAAGAAGACCTGTTCAAACCCCTGAATTAAAAGATGTGGAAACTGAGCGCAAGGAAGTGAGTGATCAGGACACATATTTTCTGAGCACCTACTATGTACCTGGTACTTTCAGCTAGCTTCTAATTACTTGTGTCTCTTTTCCACCAGACTTCGTGATCTGGGGGAACAGGGTGGCATCTGGGATAAAGGCTAGGTGTCAGATCTGGGTTCAAAGTCTTCTCTGTCACTTACAAGGCAGGTGGCAGTGCATATTATCTTTGCCCTGTAAGTCTCAGTTTCCTTATCTGCGAAACAGATAAGTTTATGGCATATGATATTATCTGCCTCATAGAGTGGTTGAGATTTTTGAAAGGCATAATTGATATAAAATTCGTCGTGTGGTGCTTGGTAAAGCATAAATGCTCAATAAATGTCACATGTAATAATATTACAAGGCTATTCAGAAAAAGGAAATTTGCATTTTATTGGCTAAAACCCCCCAGTATTTGTGTAGCTGCAAGAGGGGTGGTATCTAGTTTACTTCCTGAACCATCTGATTTTGTCCCTTTTCCTGGCTTACATTTATATCTATATTTTTCTGCCTCTTAGAGAGCAGAGCCCTGTGGGCTAATGGAAGCACATAGGTCAGTAGTCAAGAGACATAGGTTAATAATAATAATAGTTCTCATTTATTGGCAACTTAGATGTGCCAGACCCCTAGCTCAGCTTTTGATATGAATGCAATGGCTCTTTAAGTTAGGTGCTCTTATTATCCTGTTTTACGAGAGGAAACTGAGGCTCAGGGAGGTTATAAACATTATTCAAGGTCACACCGCTGGTAAATGGCAGAAATGGGACCTCAGTCAACAGTGGAGTTTTTTACTAATGGTGGCAGGGGAAGAGTACCGATGCTGCTGACCTTGGTCCTGAAACATTAGTGCCTGGCGGGGCGGAGCTGTTCCCTTAGAATGTGTGCTCATCAGTGCCTCCTGTTCTGCCTTCCCAGGAAAGAGTTGAGGGAAGAGGCAGAGGAAAAAGGCATAGAAGGGAGAACACAGGGAGAGGGTGAGAGAAGATCAGGGTCTTCTGGAAGGACAAAGCCCCTGGCAGGTCGCTAAGGAGAAGTAAAAGTGACTTGATTTGATATATATTTTGGATAACAATATTGCTTTGGAAGGTGCTTTAGGGGACATCCAATCCCCTTTCTCCTTGTCATACTAGTGGTCAGTAGCCTGTTTTCCTCACAAATGGGGTCTTATCATCCCTACTTCACAGATACGTTTTGGAGAGTCAAGGAGAGAATAGTGAAAAACCCAAGCACGTTGCCTGGCACATACGAGCAGTTCTCCTGATCTTACCACTAGCCTCTGCCTATATTTGCTCTGGTTCAGGCAGGATACCAGCCAACCAGTTCCTCCCTAGGATGTGAGTTCCCTGGGAAGAATTTCTGCCGCCCAGCCACCCAAGTTCATTTGTAATGCGGGCTTTCCCTGCCATAAAGCTCCAAGCTGCTTGGAAGAGTCAGGAACCACATTTCCTTGCATTAAAAAGTGCCTCGAGTGAGGATCATGTTGCAATGGTGGCATGTAAATGCCTCTTTCAAGAGGGGAAATTGCTTTGAAGTTACTAGTTCCCTGGCTTTGATAATAATCTGCTTAATGTCTTGTGTCAAACTAATTACAGCATAATTACCTTTTTTAATAACAGGTACTTTTAATTGGTGCAGGGTTAAACAATTCTGTTGTAAAAATTGGTTGTTTTACATTCATGGCTATAGTTTACAAAGAACTGGGACAACCTTGTAATATTAAACACTCTACAGAGCTGGGATGGGGTGTGAATGAGGATACCTCCATACCTCCTCTCCGTGACATTGGACCCCACTTCTTGCCTTACCTGCTCACAGACAGAACTTCTTGTGCCAAACTCTTGGAAGAAGAAAAGAAAGATGCTTAGGGTTACACGTGTTCACATACATCAGCTGGCTTCATTTGTACCTGTACATGCACAAAAGCATGTGAAAGAAGTATTGCTATCTCCATCATATGGATGGATAAACTGAGGCTCAGAGAGGTCAAACAACCTACTTCAGGTCACAATGTCAAATGACTGAATCAGACTTTGAACTCAGCCCCTGATTCCAAATCCTGAGTTTTTGAAAAGTGGTGTAATTGAGTGTGGTTAAGAGCTTGGGGGGTAGGTCTGGAATCCAAAATACTTAGGCTTGTTCCCAACTCTATAACATTATTGCTGTGTGACCTAGGGTAATTTTATACCCTCTCTGGGCCTCAGTTTTCTTCTGTAAAAGTGAGAGGTAATAATGGCATCTCTCTTATGGAACTAATAAGATAATATAAACTAACATAGACTAAGTATCTAATACAGTAGGTGCCTATACAGTGGTAATTCCTCCTACCCCTCTGAGCATTGCTCCAACCCTGCCTTTCTTCTCCCAGATTCTTTCCTTATAGAACGCTGAGTACCCCATAGATGTATTTCCTCACGTCTTGGCTGAAAAAGTGCACACACTCATCTCATTACTGCAGCTTTTTGCATTTCATTAAAAAATCTGACAGGCCATTTCATAATAATTTATTAGCACTGAGTCAATTTTTATTAATTACAATCATTAATTTATCAGTGTTCCCATCATCTGAAGTTTGGTCAGAAGTGAAAGACGAGAAGTGCAGAGAGAAAAATGGGGGAAAGTGGGAGTTGCAGGGATCAGGATCCAGTTGGATGGGGTAGGGATGGGGGTGGCGTGGAAGGGGCTGGCCGGCTCAGTGGAATGGGAGGCACCATCCTGAATGCAGAGCCTGGGAGAGGGGCATTGGAGATCAGGAGTTTGACCATCGAATGATGCTTCTTTCACTAATGCAGAAACAACTCCAGGGTAGACTCCAGCACTTGAAGTATATGAGTGACATGTGGCAGGGCTTCACCCACCTTAGGAACAAAATGCTCTAAGTTCTGGCTCTGTCCTCCAACCCAGCTCCTCCCCTGCTCCTGTTTGCTCACTCCACTTGGGTTTTCATTTTTCTTGTTGATGTCTGCCTCTCCTTCCAGGTTGTAAGCTCCTTGAAAGAAGTGACCTTGCCTTGGCCATCACTTGATCTCTAGAACCAAGTGGAGAACTCAACAAATACTTGCTTAATGGATTAACAAATGAATCATCTACCCAGCCCCTGCCTGTTTTATGGAAGCAGAAGCTAAAGTCCAGAGAGGACATCTGACCCACCCAAGGTCACACAACTAATTGGTAGCTGAATCAGACCTAGGAATTACACCTGCTGGCCTTTTCATGCCTCACATGTCTCCCTTTTTGTGTTTTGGCTTTTCTTCCAGTCCAGCCTTTGTGCCCTTTCTTTCATTTTAATCAGAAAAAGTGAAATGAAAAGCAAAAGTATAGATTGAGAACAAAGATGAAGCTATCCTCTCAGTGAGGGGCAGAGTTTATTTCTGTCTGGGTCCCAGACTTCCTTCAGTGAATCTTGTCTCTGGCACCCACATCCTGGCTCAATGCTTGTTCTTCTCTGGTTAAGGATGTCCTCAAATAGTTTTACTGCAGCATCACTGAGGGTGGTGGGGAAGAATTCAAGTGCTGGAGTCTACCCTGGAGTTGTGATCCACACTGTTAATGCTGAGACTGAAGTATGGGAACAGCGTCTCTTAGTCTTGATTGCACCAAGTCAACTCCATGGCCAACTGCTTCTGCATGCCAGATCTGTGTGGTGTTGCTTCTCCTATTCTCTCCCCTCTATGCTCTTACCTCCAGGATGGGTTCTGGTGGCAGCATCCTTCCCCAGTCCTGTGTCCCAATCCTGGTATGCCAGAGTAGACAAACAACCTGTTTAAGAGCTGGGACCCTGGGACCATGCAGACTTCGGTTTGATCCAGCCTAGGGCAGGTGCTGTTGCCTTACTGTGCCTGCTGTCCCATCTACAAATGGGCCTAATAATAGTGCCCACCTCCAGGAATTATTGTTAAGACTGAATGTCTTAACAATGCACATAACCCAGCCTGGAGTGAAGGTTGGTGGTAGGCATGGAAATCTTTCTTCAGGAAATGATACCAAAGCATGGTATTGATAGACAAGTGGCAATTAGCCAGGGGCTCTGTTGGGGATGAGCTGGAGGACATTCCAGAAGAAAGTGATGCCATACACAGAGGCATGTGGATGAGAAACAGCATAGCATATGCAGGGAACCTCAAGCATCTTGATATGCCTTGAGTGTAAACTGCATGGCAGAGAGCATTGGGGAGGATGGCAGGGACCAGACCATACTGGAACCCTGCAGGCCATGGTAAAGCAAGTAACTTTTGTATGAGGGCAGTGAGGAACCATGGGAAGGTGTGAAATAGGGAAGGTGGCATGAGTCTAAATTATAGAATTCAAATATAAAAGGAGGATTTGAAGGTGAAGTGTAGAAACAGCCAGTGAAGAATCTGCAGCAGCCCTCTTAAGTGAGAGATGATAGTGGCTTGACCAGATTGGGGGAGGGTTGGTGGTCATAGGGATGGGGAGGAGAAGTTGGATTCAAGAATTGTTAAGAAGAAAAATCCTTTGCTGGGGATCTTCTCTGTCTACATCCCATCCTCAAAGGTCAAACCTAAAGCATGGCCTCTTGCATGAAGATGTTACAGGTCACCAGCCTTCCTGAGCTGGGGAGATTCTCCCCTCTGATCTCTGCAGCTCTCAGTTATGGCCTCATGAGATCACGATGTGTGATCATGATGTGTCTTGGTCTCATTCCCTTAGGGAAGAGTCTGTGCTAGCTATATTCTGTTCCCCCACACTCAGCTCAGGGCTTAGCCCAGGTTTGGCATGAGATGAGTAACGAGTGGATTGAAGAATCAAGTAGTATTGGTGCTACTGTCTATACCCTGCTTCTTCCTGGAGCCTAAGACACAGAAAAGTTCTGAAGTATTTCATGTGCCACCCTCCAGAAACCTTTATGGTATCACCCTTTCTCTTGCCCAGAAAGTAAAATTGAGCCTTTTTGACTATATTGGTCTTTCCCTTCATTAGCAACTAAAACATACAAACAAAAAACAAAACAAAACAAAACACCAAACCAACCAAACAAAAAACCTCCCAGGAAACCTAGCTCAGTTCATCCACAATTACCCTATCTGAACCCTCAGTTCACTTGTCTGAAATTGAGGATTCCCCAAAGCAATCTTGCCAGGTGGCTGTTTTCTGAATCCCTTTAAAATGTGAGCATTCCTCTGGATTGAAGGGGAACTCCAAATGGGCAAGTTCTCCTTTCACAAATGATTGTGGCTCTTCATGCCTGAGCTGTGGGATCCACCAGGATTGCAGCAGGAATTATGGGGCCAAGCTATTCTTGGCCAGGGAAGAGGCTGGCGAGGGAGTGATGCAGGATTAATAACCCTGTTATGGGGACACTTTGTTCTGACCTGAGCACAGCCATCGTGACCTGGACTGGGGACAGACAGCCACCTGCAGATTCAGACCCTATGGTGTTTGTCATGGTAAAGTATTGTCAGCCAGGAGCAAGGTCAGAAAAGTGGCCTTCATAGGTTCCTATGAGGGGCAGAGGTGGTCCAAGAGCTCCATGAGGCTTGAGGCTCCCTGGGGTCCAGGGAAAAGGCAGGGAATCTGAGGAGTGGGGTTGGCAAAGTCTGAACAATGGAAGCTGTGAGCAGTGGCTGAGATCATGGGTTTTGAGTTGGATTCATTGGCTGGGTTCAAATTCTGGCTCTGCGAATTTGAACCCTGGAACTTTGGGCAAGGGATTTAACATGATTGCCAGGTGGCTGTTTCAGTAGTTGATAGGCTCTCAGCTCATAGCAGTGGGCATGAAGCAACACATTCAGTGAGCCCAAAGTCACACAGCAAGTTAAGAACGGTACCAACTTCTAAGTTTTCCCTGGAGCACACTCATAAATTGCAAGACTGTCCTGAGAGGCATTTATCTTGGTGGATCTTATTTGGGTGATGATGTCAGGGTAGGAGAAGAGAGAGAGGAAAGAAGGAAGACCCTCAAAATATTAATGTCGGGAGTCAGGACAGACACCTCCCTTTTATCATTGGTGGGGTGACAGTGTGCTTTGTGCTTCAGAACAACAGCTGAACATCCTTATCTTGACTACCCACTCATGGCTGCTGTCTTCTAGGGGCTGGGTGTACAGCCACTCATCCGATATGTTCCCCTCCCTGGAGAAGTGTGTCTGGATCTGACCTTAGGGATATAAATCTGTCCAGTTCCAAATGGTGCTGAAAGTGAGGATTAAATTATCTATGTTAAATAACATATACATTAGATACAGATATGCCCAGTCTACATCTCATCTCCCTTAGCATAGTGCCTAGCAACCTAACAAATGAAAATCATGATTTTTGCTAGGAGGGGGGCTCAGGTGCTCAGAATTGAGAAGCCCCTCTCTGTAAGGACTCTTGTTTGAAATTACTCTCCTCCACCTTCCACCCCGATGCTCCTCCTCTTGCCACATGGGCACTCCTCCTGGTTTCTATGCCCCCCCAACCCACAGTCTGGTAATTTGTATATATTTGTATCTTTGAAAAGTACATGGTGCATGTGCTTTTGTAAATTACAGAAAAGGTTTGGAGTTCTCTTTCTGGCTCTTACTCTTCTTGCTCAGCATTGTTTCTGAAGTCTGCCCATGCTGCTGCATATGGATCTCACTCATTTCTTCTGATGGTTGCAGAATATTTCCTAGTTCTCCCACCAGGTATGGCTCACCTGGTTCTCAAGTGAAGGAATGCTGCAACTCTGTCAGCATAATGAGAATGCAGTGAACACCCTTGGTGTATCTTCTTGCATAGCCCTGAGTAAGAATTTCTCCAGGTTGTATGACCAACAGTGGGTTTGCTGAGCTCTTGGATATCCTCACACTTGACTCCACTGAGTCTGGCCAGACTGTTCTCAGATGCCTGCATCATTCATGGTCTCGCCAGCTGTGTGTAAGAATTCCTCTTTTACCACATTTTTGCCAAAGCAGGATGTTATCTTTGTCTTTGACTTTTGCCTGTCAAATGGGCATAATGCACTACTTCATGGTTATCTCAATTTCCATGTCACCCATCACAGATAATTTTGAACACATCTTAATATACTTATTAGTAATTTTCTTCCCTTTTCTGTGAATTATTTATTAATATATTTTGTCCATTTCACTATTGGATTTTCTAAGGTTTTTTTTTCCCCCCGATTTGTAGATTTCTGTGTTTCCTAGCTAGTTATTCTTTCCAAATATCTTGTTTCACTACATTGGCCTTGTGCTAACTTTGTCTGTGGTGTACATGGGACAGGAATCTTTAATTTCAAAGTAATAAATTCCTTCCTTTACGACTGTCCTAATCTTTAATACTGGGTTGTTTTCAAAAAATCCCACCCCCTCCCATTGAAGGTCACAAAACTACTCTCCTCTGTTTTCCCTTTGCCTTCTAGTTTTTGCTTTTTATGATTAGGTATTTAAACTATCTGGACTTTACTTTTGTATATGGTGTGAGGTAAGACTCCATCTTGATTTTCTCTCACTGAGTGATTTAATTTTTTCAATAACATTTGCTCAATAATTCATCATTTTCCCAGTTTGTCATTCTATCTACCTGTCTATCTATCATCTATCTATCTCTCATTTATCTTTGTACTCTCCATTTTGCTCCATTTGTCTTTTAAAAATATATTACACAAAACATATTATATATAAAATGATATATATTAGTGTATAATATATTAATATGGTTATAATCAACAACAACAAAAGCTGAGCATCTCAACAGGGTTACAGGAAATCAAGCCTGCAAAAAGACCTTAGAAATTACTTCATCTGATCACGTCATATCACACAGGGGGCAATTAGTCTCAGAAGATGGAAGCTCCATGTTCAAGGACATAGTCAGAAATGGAATTCTTGTCTCCTGACCCTCACCTCCATTGCATATTTGTTCTGTTTCATGACACCTGAGGGTGTTTGGATGTGAGTGCCTTTTAGGGGCAAACACATTCCAAGCCTTAATGTTAGACTGAATACCAAATACCTTAACATTTGAAAAAATGACATTTATTATACCGAGTTGTAAACAGAGAAAAAATTACAATAGAACCCAGTGTAGATCTTACATAAACGGCACCCATTTGGTGTAATGACTCTGAGAATGTCAGTGCTAACAAGCACATAATTGGCACCGGGAAGATAATTTTTGCCACCTTATGCAGAGGGGAAACTGTTCTGCATAATGATTTTACCTAGGAATATTCTTTATTTAACAGACTCATTTGCATACCCTCCCAACTTTCTCGAGTTAACACAAAATGCTCTGGAGACATTGCCAAGTCTCTTCCAGAAGATGTCTGCTTTTTTTTTTTTTTTTCCTTTCCTTCCTTTCTCTCCCTCCCTCTCCCTTCCTTCCTTCTTTTTTTTCTTCCTTCCTTTTCTTTCTTTCTTTTTAGTTTTCCCCACCTTCCTCCAACTTTATTGAGGTACCACTGACATATACTATTGTATAAGTTGTGCTTCCTGAAATGAGCTTCCATTGCTCAAGCATGCGGTGTGTACCTGACACTGTGCTCCCTGCCTCATGTACATTATGTACATTTATAGACAAGTATCCCAAGGTTGGACATTTCTTAAGGACTGGGTTCTTTCTTGTCCTGTCCATCACCATATTTCCAGGATCTAGCTCAGGACTCCCATGTTCAATGTCGTTGAATGAATATGTGAGTGAATGTCATGTCTATCCTATGAGGGAGTGGTTTTTGCCACTGTAAATTGAAATCACTTGTCTAAGGTCAAAATGCCAGTAAATGGCCAACTGGAATTTGAACACAGGTCAGCTTGACTCTGGGTAATACTTATATTACAAACATGGTCCACCTTCCCTTGATGGAGCAGAGTGTCTAGTCTCACATTATCCAATATGCCAGCCACCAGCCACATGTGGCTCTTGAAATTTAAACTCATGAAAATTAAAGTTAAAACTTACTTCTTCAGTCTTAAGAGCCACATGTGGGCTACCATGTTGGGCAGGAAAGCACTGACACATTTTCATGACTGTAGGAAATTCTGTTGGACATCAGTGCATTTACATCTACTCCTCTGAGTGTCAACTTTGTGTTAGGCTCTGTCTTAGATCCGTGTATACCTACTGTCAATACATACTAGTTCTTAAGCTCTGGGATCACACAGACATGGATTCAAATCCTATTTTGGGATTTGACTTTAGGTGCGAGTCTTAACCTCTTAGAGTGTGGGTTTTCTGTTCTGTAAAGATAATAATAGGATTTAATTTATAAGGCTGTGTGAAGATTAAAAGTGGGGATACACAGAGAACATTTAGTACAGTCTCTGGCTGTGTAGATTAAAAATAATGATCCCCATCCTGCAGTGAGAAAGCTGGCATTCAGAGAAGTGATGGGCATGAAGAAGGTTGTGGTGCCCTCACTTGGGAGGTAGTGCAGAGACCACAGGAAGTGGCTAAAGGGTTTAGAGATGTGCCCGTGGCAATGGAGCCTTCCTAACTACCCAAAAAAGTCACTGTTCCACACAGAAATTTAAAGAACATATTTTATTTAAAAAAAAAAAAGCAAAGCTTTGTCAAACAAAAGGTAACTATTATTTTAGAGAAGGGAAAACTAGGCCTGGTGAGGGGAAATGAGTGGCTTAGGGTCAACTACCTACTTAATCTAAGAACTGGGATAAAATCTCAGATACTTTAGCTCCCAGTTTAAAGCCCCATTTTTCTGCATTTCAGCGATGCCCATAGAAGAACTAGATTTAGGAAACTTTGCTTATTAATCAGGGCTCTAAATGCCAGGAATCCAAATGAAACTGCCTTCATCTAGAAAGGGAATGTATTGGTGTGTGTATATGGTAAGAGATTCAGGTATGGCTGGCTCTAGGTGCCCAAGCAACATCAGGAATATCTGTCTTTTTATCTTTTAGGGTCTGCTTTTCTCTGATTTGGCTCCATTCTTGGGGAAGGAATTTCTCTCAGTGGATGGCCACAGCAGCTGTAACTCCATTTGAATTATTTTCCCCCCACTCCCAAAGAGTGTCTTTCCTGAGAGATGTAGCAAAAGTCACAGGACTGGCTCTCATTGGATGGCTTGGGTCATGTGCCCATTCCTAAACTGATCACTATGATCTGGAGGAATAACACTCACCTTTGGAGCCAGGGAGAGGAATCAGTTCAACCAGAGTCCCAGGGAGGGGGAGAATGGAGGAAGGGTGGGTTCCTAAAGGAATATAAACACCCTGTTCCCAGAAGACAGAGGAATGGATGTTGGGGGGGGGTCAAGAATAATAGGTGTTTTCTGCACATTGTCCAGGTCACTGTTTACAGTCACCCTGTCTGCACATGTGCCTAGTAGTGTCTGATTTGCCACCATTATAATCTTTATCAACCACAAGAATTTAAAGACTAATAAAAGGAGACATTCAGTTCCTTGCACCTATGACGATCAGCAAGGATCCTGGGTAGTTGGACAGTCCTGAGCCCAGAGAGCTGTGGATGTAGGGAGGGGTGTCATCAAGAGTGTCACTGAGGAGTGCCTGGGTGGCTCAGTTGGTTGAGCATCTGACTTTTGGTTTTGGCTCAGGTCATGACCTTGGGCTCATGGGATTAGAGCCTTGCGTTGGCCTCCGCACTCAGTGGGGAGTCTGTTGGAGATTTTCTCTCCCTCTCCTTCTGCTCCTTCCCCTCTCTCACGTTCTCTCTCTCTCTGTCTAAATAAATAAATCTTTTTTTTTTTAAAGTGTCATTGACACCAGTAACAAGGAAGGCATCTCAGCTGCTCTCAGGGCTCACTGGTCTTGTAGATGAAGCTCCAGGCTTCTCATCAGGTTGCTCAGCAGGAATCATGAACCCCCTCTGGGAGATATGGACCACCGGGAACTCTTCCTGGTGTTGGTGACATGATCTGGGCTTTGAAGTATCAGTGGGACAGGCGTGGACCAGCTGGCAAGAAGAATGTTAACCATGAGATATAGTGGGCAGTTTGGCAATGTGCAATGTGCAGAGCAGGAAAATCAGAGATTCTGGGTGTTTTCTTCTCCACTCCCCTCCACTCCCTTCCTTCTATTCTTTCCTCTACGACTTGGACTAACCCATTTGGCACCTCTATGCAAAGCAGTAAAAGGTTTCAAGGTAGAGCCTACTCCTGACCAAGATATACAGCCTCAAAATGCAGTATGCATTGGATTGCAGCCTCTACTGGGCTCATTGGCTGAGCATTCTTGAACAAGCAATGACTCGGACAACTGTCTTCAACAGTCCCCTCTTTCTCTCTCCCCTTTCCTTCCTTCTTTCCTTCCCTCCTCCTCTACACCTCCCATTCTGATTATGCACATCCTGCAAATCAAATTTGACCTTTTTAATCTTTTTCATCTTTGGCTGTCCAGCTGCCTCTCCCCCGCAATATTGTGGACCATGTTAGCAGTCACTGTCACGGCAGGGAAACTTTGACTTCCTTTTCCTTCTTCTCAGAACCCCTACCTCTGAGGCTACCTGAGCCCCGCCCTGCCATGTCCCACCCCCAAGCGAATCCACCTCCAATTCCTCCCTGGCTGAAGGGCTTTAACTCACAGGCCCAGATACCCTCCCCTGCACCGACAGGCTTGATTTGGCTCCCTGCACATCTGGGTCTCCCATCTGGCCCCTGCGCGGGTTGCTTTATGGATATAATAAATATTACTTCCTTAATATGATTTCGCTTAGGTTCCCAGTGACTCACTCAAGCAAATCTTCCATTTAACACATGACTTTCTCTTCAGACGGAGCAGAGAAAATATTGTTATTGGAAGAGGCATAGCCGGGAGGGGATGGGGAGGAGCATGTCCACCTAACCTCAAAGTTTGCTCCTGCCCACAGGCCTGGCACTGGCAAGACCTCATCATCCCAAGACACTGGGTTCACCTGTAGGCTGGAAGATTTCAAGAAATGTTCCAGCCACGCCCAGTAGGGATAACCAGAAAAAAGTACTTCAAACATCACACGCTGCCCAGCGCCACCTTGGAGCTCACCTCCACTGCTTGGTGTATGGACTGGGGCCAAATCTGTTATGTCGTTGGTCTGGATGGGGGAAAGGACTGAGCTCATCACCCACAGTTTGTTTATCAGAGGCAGGCAGACAGCCCTTACTTTAAACAGAAATTTTAAAAAATTACAATTTGAATATAGATTTCTCTTATCTGATGCCAAAAGTGGAAAAAATGGGTCCGTCAAGATATATATATATATATATATAAATAAAAGGCTTGTGGTTTGTTAGCAACACCTACTGGTTGAGTGGGATAGAGCAACCCAGCTCTACTGATCTTACTACCTTGGCGAGGCAGAAGAAATCAATAATTATTGTGTGCATGCATCACACATTTACCAGATCCTCACAGTTGTTTTAAAAGTCAGGTTTACTGAGGCAGGACGTACCTGTGGTAAATTCATCCTTTTAAAACTGTGCAGTATACAGTAGTGTGACCACCAACACTATTACAGAATGTTTTCATCTCACCTTAAAAATATCATGTTGCAATCGATCCCCTACTCCTAGCATCAGCTTCAAGCAAGAACTGATTAGATTTCCATCTTCTAGTATTGCCTTTCCCAGAATGTCATGGAATAGAATCACACAGTATGTCGCCTTTTGTATCTGGCTTTTTTCATTTTGCATAACGCCTCTGTGCTTCTTCTACATTGTTGAAATGTATCAATGGGTCTTTTTTTATTGCGTAGTAGTTTTCCATTGTATGGATACTTCATAATTTGTGTATCCATTCTCCTGTTGATCACAATTTTATTTTGAAGTAATCTGTTATCCCCACTTTAAGGAGAAAGAAGTCAAAACTCAAAGGAGTGAGGACAGTGAAGGAAACCCAGTGTTACTCAGTTAAAAAGGTGCTATCACAGACCAGATCCCAAATTCTGGGAGTGGTTATAATGTTCACATTCCTGTTCCTCCTAATCCGCTGAATGACTTCACATCAAGAATATATGACTTCCACAAAGCTTCATTTCCTCCTTCTCCTCTCTCAATAGATGCTTGCTAACTAAGTGGGGAAGGGCCAACAGGATTGGGAAGGATCTGTCTTCAGTTGGCTGAGGGGTGTGCTGGAGGGAGTGAACTAACCATCTCTTCAGCAGCAATGTATGAATGCTTTGCAGAAGGGGACCTGGTTGCAAGATTCCCACCTTGGAGTAGAAGGTGAAGTCACGTAGACTCTAATGTCCCTTCTTTCTTGAATTTCTTGGTAGAGGAGTACTCGGGGTGGGGTGGGGTGGGGGTTGGAGAAAAACCTGAGTACAAATTCTGTTCTGCTATGTAACAGCATTATTTCTGTTCCCTGATCCTCAGTTTTCCCATCCGCACAATGGACATATTCACCCTCCCTCATTTGAGGTGGCATGCAAAGGCATCAGCATAGCACCGGGTATACTGCCGCTTCCCATCCCGTGTCTTTCCCACTGAGCAGTATAAGGACACTCAGTTTCTCTGCATGAGTGGCTCTTTCCTCCATGGTGCAGGAGACATGCCCCCAATTCTCTAGGAACTTGGAGGGTGTTGGGAATCCATTCACAGACCCTGCCTTTCTCCCACACAGACCTCCATCTGGCAGATGAACTACAGATCAGTGTTGTGTGCATTAATTCTTCCAAGGCATTCACATTGGCCAGGGCCCATATTTCAGGACCAGAGAATGACTCTATTCCTGTCTTATCACAACCACCTGGGCTTCTCAGTGTGGTGCGTGCCCCACCTAATCTCTCTCTCCAGGACCCACACTCCTCCCCACATCCCCTGTTGCATTGGCTGTCAGGTGCCATCCATCTTGCCAACAGAAAGTTCTGTTGGTTCGGGACTAGCTGAGCAGAGGGGCTGCATTCTGTCTCCTCTGTCTTCTGCCTTCCTCCCAAGCCTTGCAGGAGACTGGAGCTGCCCTTGTTTCTGGCCACTGTGCCCCCTCTAGACTCTTGTACCATGAGGACATACAAAAGGGAAACCAAAGCTGAGAGACATATGGATTGCCCAGGGCAGCACAACAACCAGATAGCAAGTTTCCTACAGGGGACATTGTACCCTGTGCAGGCAACTTTGCCACTCTTACTGCTGAGTCTTACAGAAGACCTAGGAGAGAGACTCTACCATAGCCCTATTTTTGACATGAAGACACTGATGCTCAGAGAGGTTAAGTCACTTGCCCAAGATCACACAGCTCATACACCTCATAGCTGAGGGTGATTCCTGGTTGCCTGGTCCCAGAGTGTGTGCTCTCAGCTTTCATACTGTATGTGCTACCTTTGAAGGATCAATCCATGCAAGACACTGTGCTAAGAATTGCAGCAAAGACTGAGATGGGTCCTCAAGAGACTACCATAAAGCTAGGTTGAAGGTAGAAATGCAGGAAAGGCATAGCCATAAACAAGCCTTGGGGGAATAACTCCTAGAAGGAATACAGCAACATCATTTGATTTTAAATTTGGCTTCTGTCCTCTGTGTTCTTCTATGGCCCCTGAACTTTCCTTTTTTCCTTCTGATCCTTTTTGTGTCTCTGTTTATCAGTTTCCCACTGTCTAGCCTAGAGCAGGGGTTTAATAACTGTTGTATTAATAAATCAAGGAAGAATGACAGTATTGGGAAAAAAATGAAAGGAAGGCTCAGAGGAAGAGAAGAGGGAGGAAGCTGGTTCCAGTCTAATAGAAATCTCAAAAGAGATGATTCTGGCTTTTGCCAGAAGTCCCTGGAGGTGTGGTGGTGGGCTGGTCTCTAGCTGGTGTTGATCTAGAAGTGGGGCAGAAGACTGATCATAGCCTGCCTTGGGGTGGGTAGCAATGCCTCTGCAGCTGCCTTGACCTTCAGCTTCTTTATCTGTTGAAGTGAGACATTCACCCCAGACCCTGGCATCCCAGGCTCGCTATGAGGATCTGATGAGGGAATGGACAGCCTTATAAAACAGTGGCAGCACCAAACCATGAGGAGTATAGAATCCAAAGGCTCCAGTTCATGTCCTGAAGACATTGTGAGGGTCTCCACTTGCCCACCTGGACATTGTTGACTCCACAGAACTTTTTTGTTTGGCCAATGCTCCTGTAACACAGAGTCCAGTGGGGTGAGAAGAAAGCTGGGGTTTCAGGAGATGTTGGTTCTATCACAGACTGGCCCTGGATTCCACATGCAACATCATGAAAGTCAATCCCTTGCAGAAACCCTCCCTGGATCCCCACTGGGCCAAGAAGGAAATCCAAAGCCCTTGCCTGGCCCTTGCCAGCCCCCTGGCCTAATCTGTACCCCCACCACCCCCGTCATGAAGCTCTATGTCTATTTTCCTTCTGCTCCTCCCTTGTCAATTTTGTTCCCACCTCATGCCTCTGCCCTTGCAGGTTCCCTTCTTGGAATGCCCTTCCCTAGGTCCTCAAGAGCTCCCTCCTACGCTTCCTTCAAGAGCTGTTCCAGTGTCCCCATGTCACCAACTTTGACCACTCCACTAAAGAGGCACATTTCCCAATCTTAAGTTTTCTGGCTTGTTGGTTTCCTTATTTACCTTTGTTTTGCCATGAAGTCAAGGACCACACCTGCCTCTTGCATGGCTGCGCCCCCAAGGCCTTAGAAGAGTTGTCACTTGATTAGCTATGTGGTCCGCTAATTAATTAACGAGATTCCCCTCCTCTTGGCCTCTGGGGTCCCCCTCTGCAAAATCGGGAAGGGAGACTCCACACCTTGGGAGGGGTCCCCGCACTCTCTCCCCTGTCACTCTGTGTGGAGGGGGTGCGGTAGGCAGTGATGGGCCTTGGGTGGCCCAGAGCCTCCTGACGAATGAGGCTGAATCTGGCGACGCAGCCCGTTATTGATCTGAGCAGGTTGTCAGTGAACGGGAAGTTGTAATTGTTGCTGTAGTTTCATTGTACCACCAGCCCCGAAGGGAAATTAAACTTTGCAGCTAATGGGGCTATATGATCCTTCAACCTTTGATGTATTGAATCCAGCGTGGTCCCTGGAATACTGAGTGGCTGCTCAGAGCATCATTTTTAAACAGAAAGCTGCCTCAAAGCTGACATTCTTTTTCAGCCTGGGGAGAGGTGGAGCTGGAAGATTCCTGCATTCTTACATTCCATCCGTTTTCCCTAAGAGGCTTAGAAAATCTCTAAGAATCAAATCAGGAGGTTTTTGAGGACGAAGGAACCTCAGGGCGTAAACACCCACCTGCAGCCCCACCTCCTCTTATTCATCCTCCAGAGGCCAGACAAGCTCCTACAGCCTCATCTGACTCTGTCACATCTCTGTTTCAAAACCACCAGTGCAACCCCATTGCCTAGAACTCCATTCCTCAAAGTGGACCAGCAGCTTCAACTGCCCCTGTGAGCTGGTTGGAAATGCAGCCTATTGTGCCCCACTCCAGACCTGCTGACTCAGGAATCTGATTCCAGTGCACAGATAAGTTTGGGAAGCTCTGGACTGCAGGATGGATTCTAAGCTAATTTTCATGGCATGTAAACAATTTTGATCTGAGGAGGTAATGGACTATTAAGAGTTCAGGGTCTGGATTTATACAGACTTTGGGCTAAATCTTGACTTGGCCTCTTACCAGCTGGGTGGCTGTGTGCAATTTCCCTCCCTGCTTTGAACTTCACAGGGTTATTGTGAAAATTAAATAAATTTTTACATGCAAAGTGCTTGGAAGAGCATGATATATAGTAAACAAATAGAGAGTCCCTTCAGCTCCTACCATAAACCTGTGTATAGACCACTCATTCATACTAAAGTGTAAATGACTGATAAAACCAACTGATGGTCAACATGTCGATGATTCTTATAGAGCACCATCTTTTAGAGAAGGAAATTAAACTCAGAGATGTGAAGCAAATGATTGGAAAGGAGTGGAGAGGAGATTTCATCACAAGATTGTCTGACTCTAGAATCTAGGTGTTCACCTAGCACATGCTTGACTTGATTTCTCAACCAATTTCCTGGGAGGTAGATGTACAGATAGCAAAACAGAGGCCCAGAGGGATGAAGTAGCATCTAAGATTCCCAGCTTATGGATTGCAGGGCTGGGAACTATACTAACTCAGAGTTATCCATTCAACCTGAATTTACTGAGCATGTTATGATGCTTCAGGCACCATTCTAGGCTCTAGCCTAGCCTACAGTGGCCAAGACAGGCTTATTTCCAGCCTGCAAGTGCTGTGGGTGGAGATGAGGTCTCCTTCCTACACACTGCAAGGGTGCTGGATCTTACTTTCAGATGTCTTGGTGACTTGGAGAACAACTCTCCTACCCCGCATCCTCCTCCCCCTATGCTTTGCTCCCCCCCCGCCCCGCCCAGTCCTAGCACACCACATCTCCTGGGCTTGCGTCCAAGCTGAGTAGGAGATGGGACATATTTTATCCTGACACCATTTCTCATCCCGTCATGGACTTACAGGAAATTACCATTTCTCCCCCAACCAGCTTTCTCCCCTTGTCATATCTCTTGGGAGAGGGACTGAGGATGGGTCCTCCTGAGATTCCAGTGATGGGATGAGGGAGCTGATTTCTCTGGGGTTGATGCCTGCTGAGGTGTAAGGTCCTGGGAATGGGGATGCAGGCAAGATTAAGACAGAAATCAGGCCAGCTGGACATTCACACGGCACTGGGCCAGGAGGCAGGATCACTGGCTTTGCATTCTTGCTCTGCCATGCTGTTTTTTAATGATCTTGGGCAAGTCATGCAATCTTTTTGGGCCTCTGTATCCTCACCTATGAAATGATGATCATCTAAAAAAGCACAATGCACAGAGATAACCCCTAGGTCCCCATTTGCAACAATTTCCTATGCTAAGATATGTAAGCATCTTTCATAGACAAGTGCTTTACAGATGATGCACGCTACAAAATGTAAGATGAGGGAGTGAGCATGGTGGGCTGTGAGGATTAGGGAAGCTTCCAGGAGGAGAGGGGACCTGAGCCTCTCCCACCCCACCCCTTCAGATTCCATTTGAGACTTACAACATGCCTGGCATTGTGCACTGGATGTTCTACATTCTGCCACATCCTCTCCAGAGAGGCATCTCAGTGCCCTGCATGCAGGGACAGTCCCAGGTAAAACTCTAGTCTGGCCACTGATGAGGAGGTGGCCTTCTCATGGGTCAAGGTCCTCCACCTGTCAGTGTTCTCATCCCACGAAACAACAGCATTTGCTTCTCATTGCTGCTGTGACAAAGGACCACAAACCTAATGGCTTAAAGCAACACGTGTTTATTATCTTACAGTTCTGGAGGTCAGAAGTCTAAAATCAAGGTGTCAGCGGGGCTATGTTCCTTCTGGAGGCTGTGGGGCAGATCTCATTTCTTGGCTTTTTCTGCTTCTAGAGGCCACCTGTGGTCCTTGCCTCTGAGCTCTTACCTTTGATGACTCCACCCTCTGCTGCTCTTGTCACATCTTCTACTACGCACTCTGAGCCTCTTGCCTTCCTCTTAGAAAGACCCTTGTGGTTACAGGATAATCTCCCTATCTCAAGATCCTTAACTTATGCATGTCTGCAAAGTCTCCTTTGACATGTAGGGTACTATATTCCCAGGTTCTGAGGATTAGCATGTGGGCATCTTGAGGGAGTCATCATTTGGTTCCTACACCAACCTTTGCTGGTGGTACTTCTCATCTTTTGGAAACAGGGCCTGAGAGAGGGAAATGACTCTGCCACAGAAAGGTCAGCCAGCATTAGTGACCAGACTGGGGTTTGCAGCTGGGACTGTACCTATTCCCATACATAGAAATGCCTCCTTAGGGACGGTTTGATGGTGTAGTGGGATAGGGAGTAGAGAACATTGTAGATAAAGGCTGGATGGGGGATTCAGGCAAGGAAAATCATTTTTCCCACTTGCATCATGATGAACATCTCAGTACACAGCACAGTGCCTGGTATATAGGTACATAGTAGGTGCTCAATAAACATCTGATGAGTGAATCAGCATAAAGAAGAAAGCACAAGACATTTGACCAAAAGAAAGCAGTGATAAAATGGAAACCATAACCATGGTGTCAGATTGTGAAGGGTCTTAAATGCTAAAACAAGGAGGTTAGAAGTCACTGTGAAGACAGCTGTGGGCTACCGGCAATAGGTGATATGCATGTGACATTTCAGGGACACGAGTCTGGTATTGTTATGCAAGGAGACTAGAAGGGAGAGAGATTGGGGTCTGGAGAAAGGTTTAGTGGGCCGCTGGAGCAATCCAGTGTTCTGGCAAAGCCTGGAAACTCTTGAAATAGCCAAGAAAATAAAAGCAAGGAAAGGTGAGGTAGTAGGAGATATGCAATTGCCTTGGGAAAAAAAAAGAATTAATTTGATCAGTGATTGGGATAATCATAGTTATAAAGGATTGAATACCTAGTATGTTTTATAAACTGGACTAGGTACTTTTTCATACATAATCTTATCAACACTCCTAAAATCTTATTTTAAAGTGCCTGTTTTATGGATGACACCACAGAAGCTCTGAGAGGTGAGGCCAGGCACCAATGTGGGTGCAGCTAGGATGTGGCAGTGCCAGTATTTGAACTCTTGTCCTTCTACAGCTAACTGGCATCTGTGGCATTGTGTGTCTGTGGGGGTGGTGATAGGGTAAGGATATGAAATGGGCAGTTAGTCCAGTCTGGGCACATGGAAGATCTATGGTGAGCCTGACATGGTGGCAGCTGGGGTGGGGCTGCTGGCAGAGTAGGGATGGGTGGGATGTTTGATATGACCTCCCTGGGTTTGAGGAGCCAAGGAAGGCCCAGCAGAGCTGACCACCCCAAGCTGGGGAGTTTGGGTCTGGAATTTGGCAGAGGAGCTGCAGATGGAGATGAGAATCTGGGAGTTGTAGCAGACACAATTGGTGCCCTCACCCATATACCTGGGGCTTTACCTTTGTAGAGCTGGCTGGGCTGAATTCCAACAGCCTAAGGGCATTGCTGTTGGCTGGCACCTGCTCTGCTTGTGTGCACCTAGTCTGGAGGTGCCTGAGATTTAACACTCTCCAGGAGGGAGCTGGTGAATAAGTGGCCCTGTTCCAAACTGATTCCCAGCATTCTTTAGTGGGATCAAGCTCTAGTTGCCCACAGTGGTATTTGACTTGATTTTCCTTCGATTGGCTGTCTTCCCTTCCCTGTGTCACTTCTGCATGCTCCTTCCCACTGTTTCTTGGGACCACCAAATAAACTACTTACACTCAAAATTTCAGCTCAGCGTCTCTGCTTATGGAGGAACTCAAACCAAAATAGGAGTCCTCCTTCCCCCTCCCCCTCTGCCCTGAACCAGCCCATGAAGCTAGGGACTGGAGGCAGGAGAGAAGCAAGTTGAGAGGTCAGAACCAAACCTTGGGGATATGGGTACATTTAACACATGGAACTGAGAAGGAAGCTCAGAGGTAGAAAGAGGTAAGGACAGGATTCTGGGAGCCAGGAAGGAGAGAGTCTTAGCTGTGTTGGTCAGTAGTGGCAAGGTCATCTAAGAGGCTAAAGATGAAAACTGGAACCCTCTTCCATGTAGCAACTTTATCATTAATGATTATTTGAAAAATAGTTGAGGTATGATGAGATCAGAAGTAGATTTCTAGAAGTTGAAGGGGGTGGAACAAAATGTAGGTGACTATAATTATTTTCCAGCAAGTATTTATTAAGCACATTTTATGCGTGGTGCACTTCTCCATTCTTATCACTGGGTCTTCAGTGTATTCCCAGAAATTAGGAGTGATACTCACTTTATGGATGAGGAAAATGGAGCTTATGGTGGTGAAGGTGACAAGCAAAATCATTAGCCAAGGAAGGAAGGAGACGCATGATAGAGATGGAGGAAGAAGTGAGGTATAAAGTTACTATTTATTGAAAGTCTATCTTCTTTGTACTATCCTTGAAAATTACTAGCTATGTAATCTTGTGCTTATTATTTAACTTCTGTGTTTCTATATCTGAAAAATGGGGGCATTTATAGTATAACCACATGAGATTTGTTTGAGGACTTAATTATGTAAAACATTTAAAACAGTGCCTAGTAAATGGTGAACACTTAATAAGTTAGTAATTTTTATTTTTATTATTAGTGTTAATATTGTTATTACTAGAGCTGCTGTGATCTATATATACATTGTTGCTAATTTTTATAGCATCTAAATGTAGGCATCATCTCCAGTTTACAAATGAGATAAAGTAACTTTAGAATGTTGCCCAAGATCATGGAACTAGACAGAATGGAGCATGTATTTGAATCCTTCTCTGCCTGATTCCAAAGCCCACTGTTTTCTGTTATATCAGGACTGGGCAGAGATTTTCCAAATCAAAAGTGTCTTATTATAGTTTGAAAGGAGAGGAGAAGGAAAAAAATTGAAGACAGAAGAGAGTAAGTGAAGAGTAGGTATGTCTACAGTTGTAGGTAGGAGAGTGTGACCGGAAGGCAGATTTACAGATTTACCCTGGACCTTATACAGACAGGAAAGGAGGGAGAAGATGAATTTGGCATTTTGGCAACAGTGCATTGTGAATGAGAATTTTCCCGTTCAGGGTTTTTGGTAGTCCTGAAAAAAATTAGGTTTCGTGTTTTTGAGCTGTGAGGGTAGCAGGAAGGGGAGCTGGTTAAGGAGCAGTGAAATCTGACCTGGTCATTATGTGCATCATGGCCAATGATAAGGAGAGGGGGGAAATCATGCAGGATCCCACAAGGAGCAGGGGGAATGACTCAGTCTTCCTTTGGGATAGGTTAGCTGTGTCCTGCTCCTTGTTCAGGTAAGTTCATAACCAGTAAGCTATGCAAGGATCAGTCCTAGAGAGCTCGCCACCAAGAAGCTGTCCGTGGTGCTGACGTCTTTGCGCTGGCACTCCCCCATTGTAGAAGGGAGCCCCACTCTGGCTCTGGCTCATGGCCTCTACCTCTGAGAAATCCTCCTGATTTCACATCTCTATACAACCTGCATGTTATTACACATATCTTATATGTTCCAGAATGACCTTTAACCATCTAACAGCCCTGACCCTTGTCTATTCTCATCTACCAACAATTCCTGTCATTAGCTTTGCCTGGACAATGAGTGGGCAGTTTGAATCCCAAATTTGGTTCCCAACTTTTTTATTCCAAACCCCACAGGTATGCTCTACCAGCACCTGTCTGAAAGACTCTAAACTGTATTTAAAGAGGGGTTTATTCTGCACAGAAGAGAGGCATAGTGTTGCAGAAAGATCTGAATTGAATCATAGATTCAATATTGGCCAGATATGTGTCTTGCAAATTTTTAAACCTCTCTGAGCCTCAGTCTCCTCATCTGTACAATGGGGAAGGTCATTGAGGAGGTAAGAAGATAGCTATGTTTATCCTCCTAGGATATACATAGATCCTCCAGGGCTCCTCCTAGGGCTCCATAAACAGGGGCAAGTCATGTTAATAACAAGGGATCTTTCAAGCCAAGCATTTCCTTATCACGTTTTTTCCCCCTCAAAAAGTGAATAATTTGTAGCTTTGGGCAAATCACTTAGCTTCCCAGTGCCCTTGTTCCCTCTTCCAACTTGGAGGTGATGGTGGTAGTTTTGGTGGTGAAAGTTTCTCTCATAACTTTAGAATTGTGTGGAAGATAAAATTTGTTGAAAAAAATGGAGTAAGATGTAAACTGTAAAGTGCTGTTTGTCATGTTTCATCCTTCATGGGCCAGCAAAGATTTATTTTCTTCATGAACACTGCCCATCACCATCTGGCAAGCCATTAGTGCAACCTTCAACCCCCAATAAACCCTGCCTCTGTGCTCACTATACATCTGTTTTTGCACCTATTTCCCCCTATGATAGTAATTTGTCTGTCCCCCTACAAACAAGACCATGTAATTCTGAGGATGGGATCCATATTTTAGCCATCTCTAGATTCCCAAGGTACATGTTGGCTCCATATTTATTTAGCCATATAATATTTACTTATTTATATTTAAATAAGTGTTTAGTCAAATAAACCTGGATTTGATTGAAATCAAATAAATATGACAGATTGAACACTGTGTGGGTAGTAAGGATGATTTGGATTGATGTACTCTAATTCTGTTTTCACCTTGTTGTATGGTTCTGGGAAGCCCTCTTTCCCTCTCTGAGGGCTCAGTTTTGCTTTCAGAAAGTTGATGGGATTGGATTTGATGAATTTTAAGGGGACTTTCAGCTTTTTAAATCCAACACGCATTCAATGGGTATTTATTAAACACCTATTGTATGCTAAGCAGTGGGAAGCCTGATGAAGAACAGAACATGCTCTAGACCCCAAAGAGTTCTTATTCCAGTGAGGGCATGGAGGAAAATGATCAGACAAGTACAATACCACATGAATGTGGAAAGTTCTAGGACTATAACTGGTGTCAGCACAAGTGGCTATGTCTGCCCAGAAGACAGGTATTCAACCCAGCCTAGGGAGGAGAAGGATGGGAAGGCTTGCTGGAGGAGGTACTCTCCAAGATGATGACTAAGAAAGGAATAAGAGTCGGTTACTACAGACATTTAGAAGAAAGTTTGAGGATCAGTTCTAAGTGGAAAAGGAAGCACTTGCAGATCCCTGAGTATAAATAGGACAGTGCACATTTGCGAGGCCCCTAGCTGAAGCATGGACTGTGTGTGCAAGGGGAGAATGTAGGTGGCAAAAGTCCATGCTAAAGATGTAAGCAACAGCCAGAGGTCAACATGAAAGTGTTTGATCCTTACCCTGCGGGAACACAGAGGGGTTTCAATCAAGGGAATACCTGCATTCTCAGGTTGCATTGTAGAAAGCACCCCAGGTGTAGGGTGGGTATTGCATGGGTATTGGATGGGATTGAGGCCATCTTGGGACCAGTAGGGTGAATGTTGTAAGAATCTGGGTGCCAGGGGCTGGTGGCTGGGACTGGGGTAGTGATGGCAGGATGGAGCAAGGTGAATAAAATTGAGAGATATTTACAAAGTCCTAGGTACTTACTGGGTGCAGATGGCAACAGAAAAAGAATCAGGTTCTCTAGACTGGGAAACTAGATGTCTGGAGGGCCACTTATTGAGCAGAGAGCACAGGAATGGGAACACGTGGGACTGGGGGTGTGCATGATGTTTTCCATTTTGGGCATTTTGACTTTGAGGGGCCATGGGGGATCCAAAAGAAGATACTGAAGTCCAGGGCTCAAGAAACTGGTTTTGATGGAGGCTAAAGATATAGTTAAGATACAAATGTCCTCTCCTCCCATTCTCTACCCCAAAGGATCTTTTCCTTCCCTGAACTCTTTGAGCTTGTTGGTGCCACACAATTAGGCACTTAATTGCTTTCTAATTGATATGTGTCTTGGGCTGTCACACCCCATAAATTTGCAAGCTCCCTGAGGGCAGAGGGCTCCTTATAATGCTCTCTCAAGCCTCTCCCTGGGCACCACAGGAAATTTATGAGATATTTGAATGGGGGAGAGGAGAATGGTAAGCTTGTCGTCATCCATGGCCACTCTGGACCTCAGTGTCCCCATCTGTAGGATGGGAATCGCCAGGCTTTCGTTTAATCCTTCTGTGATCTCTTAAATTTCTAGTTTTGCTCATTCCTCAAAATGGTGGAGAGGGAGAAAGGGGATGAACAGGAAGCAGCTCATTGGACCTCTATAATGCAACCCCCTGGCCTGGTCCAATGTCAGGATACCTAGGCAGGAAACAGAAATAACATTTCAAAAAATAAATAAATAAAAGGAGAGAAGCGAATTGTTTCTCTCCACTAGTAGCAGGCACTCAGCAAAACAAACAAGCCTAACGGAATGCTTTGGCGATTATACAGACAAACAAATCACTTTCCCAAAGTGCTTCTTGGGGGAATTACAGCTCCTGGAAATGAAACACAAACAGATTATTAAAAAAGAGCTCCCCGTTGGGAGAGAAACAGTATTTACAAGAGAAGATGTGCCTAGCCGGACCTCTAATTGCCGTTCATTATCTCATATTGATTTAATTAGCTGTTGCACTCGGGTCTGAATTGCTTGCCGCCCGCAGCGGGGGACCAGCAGAGAGAGGGGTTCAGATTGACCGAGCAGGCTCCTGCTACCTCTCCCCTCCTCCCCCCTTTCCCCTAGAACACGGGGGTCAGTGTGAGGGGTGGCACTGCGGTGGCAGAGTGGCGGCTGGAGGTGGCCAGCCACGTCCGAGGCCTTGCAGGCTGCTCTGTCTCTCGTGCACCTCGACTGGGGTGGCTGTGAGGAGCTAATTAGCTGCAGTAATTAGAGAGAGCGTCTTCATAATGTGGAATTAGAGTGGCTTGGAGAAAGCACGGGGAGATATATGGCCCTGGCTGGCGGTGGGAATGGGGGAGAGAAACAGGCAAGGGGACGATGAAGCAGCCTCCCACACTGTCCTCTGGCCCCTGCGGGGTGACTTTTCTACCCCCTTTTCTAGGGTGGCCCCTCCCATTTCAGGCTTTTTAGCCATTCGTGGCCTCTCCACCCCTCTGTGACCCAGAGGCTCCAACTGAGCAGAGATTTCCAGATGAAGAAGGAAGGTTATTAGCGTTTCTCTCTAGTGGGCGTCTGGGACCAATTGTTTTGAAGATTTGGGGTTTATAATTGCAAGTGATTAATGGAAGAGTTGGCAATCAGGTTTAAATGGTTGCTAATTGCTCTTTTAACATAATTGTGTCCGAGTGAGAGCAGTGTGTGTGCACACGGGCTTGGCAAGCAGAATGCACGGTGTCGGGGCATTAAATGGTGTCAGCGCTTTTCCTCCCTCTGTCAGTCCATTCATCTAATCTTGACCGAGAGTCCATGAAACTCCTGGGGTGGGGTGGGGTGCTGAAGATAGAGCTGCAGGAGACAGATCCCATACCCTCGAGTGGCTTACTGTCTGGCTGGCTGGGGAACAGAGTTCTTTTCTCCAGTCTCTTCATGCCAAGGCAACTGAACCAACCCATGCTTGCTAGACAATTCCTAGGAACTTATCCTATTGTCCAGAAGAAGGAAGAGGGGGTAACAGTGAATTTGGTAAGAACAGACTCACTGGGAAGTGCCAAATAGGACAACTGTATGGGAGTGCAGCACAGGCAAGAACCAGAGGGAATGCAAACATGGTCTTGGACAGGCTGAAAAAAAATATTCCAAACCAATGAATTAAGTTCCTGGACTGCTAGGAGAAATCCTCAGACCTCCTCATTTAGAGCCTAATAACTTTATATTTACACACAATTATAACAAGCCTGGTAATCTAATTTTCCTTATTATAACAGGTAAAAAGGAGTGATATATGTATCTAGATAGATAGATCAATCAATCGATTGATCACAATTTATAAAATATGCCCCATCTGACAGAAATTGAGGCATATGGAAATTGGGGTTTACTCATGAGTGCATAATCAATAAATTAGGTTCCAGTCTCCAATTCTTATATTCTTTGCATCGGGCTCATGGTAGGTCCTCACATTTCAGATATTAAGATCCCTTAGAGTTTACTGTATCAAGGAGTGGCAAATAGGGTTTGTCTTGCAAAAAGAAATTTTGCATTTCTTAGTAATGACTGCTTGGAATGTTGCATTCAGAAAACATTCTAAAATGTGTATCTGGTCACAGTGGAAAAAAACTCCCAGTAATCAATTAGTGATGTCTGCTCTGACTCAGGGAGGGGATGCAGTGGTAGGGATCCCACAGATTGGCCATTCTTGCTAAAGTGTCATCTTCTTACCTTTCAGGTATGAAGCCAGAGTCTCAAAGAATGGAGTCACTTGAGTAAGGGTTTATTCACCACAACCCCAGCTCCAGTCCTGCAAGAAAAAGAGGAACCATGGCTTGGGCTCTTGAGGGGCTTATAAATTATTGGGAAGGGCAACCATAGATAAATAGCATGTACAGAGAAAGAGTTAAGAGAAATGGTGAAGGCAGGGCGTCACAGAGGAGGAGGATCTTGGAGGACTGAACTGATTTGGGCAGCTGAAAAGGCTGAGAGGAGGTAGGTCAGGTGGGGGCACAGCAAGAGCAAAGACAGAGTCAGAGAGGGGATGCATGCATGTCATAAAGATATGAGAGTTAGGGGTAAGGCTTGGTTGGAGTAGACACTAAGTTAGGAATCGGGGGGGGGCAGAGATGAAACTAAGTGTCCCATAAAGAAAGGGCATCTTTCATCACTTCCAGTCCCATTGTAATGATCATGGTGTCTTGTACACAGTAGGTGCTCCATAGGTGTCAAGTCTGTCTCCAGTTCTCCTTCTAATGTCATTAATTCACTCAACAAACTTCAGTGGGTGCTTTGCGTGTACCAGATCCAGGATTGAGTGCTGGGGTTACACTGAGAAATGAAAAAGCCATCACTTACATCTGGCAGGAGAAGCCACGCAGCTGGAGGAAGAGCTCTGGGCTGGGCATCCCCAGACTTGGGCTCTGGGCTGGTGGAGCCACAGATTTGCATTGTTATTCTGAGAAAATCACTGGCCATGTCTGAGTCTGTTTCCTCCTCCTTCAGTGGTGAGCGAACCTGAAGAACCACAAGTTGAGCCATGTCTCTTCATGGCTTAAAGTTCTCCAAGGACTTTCTATCACAATAGAGCCAACACATTCAAAGCCTCACCCCAGTGTTCCTGTACAACCAGAACCTGCCCACCATTCCCTCTTCATCTCCCATGACTGCCCACCCTGATCACTCAGCTCCAGGCTTCCTTCTGCTACCCTAAGCTTCGACCTCATTCCCACCTTCACCGGTGCCTCCTCCGCCTTCCAGCTGGCTGGCTCCTTCTCATTCTTTGGGTCTCACTATGAGTGCCACCTCTTCCAAGAAGCCTTCCCTGCCTACCCTGGCAGGAGCTCTTTGTCACAGCCCACTTTGCAAGTGTCTGTTTACTGGTTGGTTACCTCCCTTTTCTCTGTCATCGCCTGCTAGTCTGAGGGCAGGTATCCTGTCTGCCTTTTCCCCATTTTGTTCCAAATTGCCTAGCCTGGCACCTGGCTCATAGTTATAAGTATGTGTAAAATGAATGAATTAGTGAAAGTGTGGCTCTGATGGGTTAAAGCTGCCAGAGAGCTGATGTGGCTGGACCTTCCCAGAATCAGTGGTGTAGACCTCTTCGTTGGGATTCTGGGAAACATGGATTTGTATTCTCACACTCACCAGCTGTAGGACCTTGAGCTAATTCCTTCACCTCTCTGGTCCTCAGTGTCTTCATCTGTAAAAAGGTGATAATCATTGTACCCACTGCAGAGTGTTACCTTCAGGATGAAATGAGACAAAAGAGCCGGGAACTCCAAGTCTGACACTCAGAGCTACCCAGCGTCAGGCTATTTATGATTGTTGTGCTCAGGGTTTCCAAATAGCAGAATAGGCTCTGTTGCATGGTACAGGGGTGAGCACGGTTGAAGGTCGAAGAACTTCAACTATTGGACTGGCGGCAAGGAGGTCAGAGCGGTCAGGTGCCACCCTGCCCTGAGCATCAGCCTCTCACTGGTTCTGGACTATAAAGAAGCCAGTCCCATGGAGCTCTGATTTAATTAGCTCTGTGATATTGCCCTATCGATCACTCATTTCAAGTCGGCCAACTGGGGGATGAGCGGTTTGCCCATCATGCTCTCACTTATGGGAAGGAAGAGCAGGTATCGATTTGTTTATTCAAGCCCAGCTGGGGAGCCCCCTTAAGCACCCCCACGCCATCCTCCTCACACACATATTGGAGTTTGGATAAATCTCTCTTTTCTCTGCGCTCATCAGCAAGCCCTTTATCCTTCTCCCTGGGCTTCCAAGGTCCTCCCCACCCCCTCATCACCTCTTCTCCATTTGAATTAGCTTTAATATCTTTTTGATGGAAAAAGTGTTTGCTTTATCTCCGGTGCTACCTGTCCTAATTGTTTCCTGCATCTTGGGTAATACCTCATTGATTGGTAGTACATCCTCATTCTACCTCTTCAGAGCAGCCTTGTTTGTTTGTGTTCTGCACCTGATGATGCTGGGCCTGGGGTTGGGGGACCCGATCAACCTGAGGTTTGCTTGGGGCTCTTCTTGCTCTTGTCCTTCCTGTTTATCTGTTTCTCTTCATCCCTTCCCTTCCATTTTCCTTTCCTGGTCTTCCCTCCCCTCCCCTCCCACCCTCCCCCTCACCTCCTGCCCCTCCCTTCCATCCTTTCCCTTCCTCTTCCCTCCCTCCCTCCTCCCTCCTTCCATCCTCTCCCTCCTTCCCTCCCTCCATTTCCCTCACTCAGCCTTTCCTCTTTTCCCAGAAAGAGTTCAGATGAGCTTAAGCATGAGAGCCTGGCAGGAAAAGGGAAGGCCTGTGGGAATGAAACCTGTTGAATTTTGTTTCATCCAAAGATTTCTGATCTCATTCACTTCGCCAAATGCTAGGAGGAGCTAACTGGCTGGAGAAGTATTAGCCTCGTGGACCAGCACTCTCTCCCCTCCTCCTTTAGCAATCAAATCCTTTCTGTGTTCTGTCTTCTCAGAAGCACCAGCTTCCTGAGGAGGAGCTAATGACTCCCCATCTGTGCCCCGAAGAGATGAGTCTGAGACTCTGCCAGAGAATTAGCACAGTCACCTCTTCAGAGCTCGTCTCTGGTTGTGTGGTCCTGAAGGGCCGGCAATCAGGGGGAGGAGACACTTGGCAGTCAGACACAAGTTCAAATCCCAGCTCTGCCACTTGATGGCTGAGCCTTCCTGGGACCATTGCTAAAACTGTCTTGTCTCAATTTACTCACCTGTTAAATAGGATCATGACACCTATACCACAAATACCACAGAATCACACAAGAAACCATTAAGATAATGTCCATAAAATGTGGGACTTCAAGGTGCTCAGTACATTTGATGTGTGTGTGTGTGTGTGTGTGCGCGCGTGTGCGTGTGTGTGTATAAAGGCAAATTTCACATAACACAAAATTAACCATTTTCAAGTTTACCATTCAGTGGCATTAGCACATTCACAGCTTCCAGCTCCAAGACATGGTCATCACCCCAAAAGGAAATCACATACCCATTAAGCAGTCACTCTCTATTACCCCTCTCCCCAGCCCCTCGCAACCAATACTCTGCCTTCTGTCCCTGTGGATTTCCCTCTTCTGGATGTTTCCTATAAGTGGGATCATAAAAGAGGTGACCTTTTGTGTCTGGCTTCTGCCGCCGATCATGTTTTCGAGGTTCATCCCTGTGGTAGCATGTATCAGTGCTTTGTTCCTTTCATGGCAGAATCTTGTTCCATTCTATATTTTGTCTATCTCTTCCTCACTCAGGACATTTTTATTGGAATTACTTCACTCCTTTCGGTAAAGGGCCATGCTTTACTCAAGTGGATTTGTAGGAACCACGATGTGGTTAGAATTAAAAGTTAAGAAGAGGTGGTTGGCTGTGGTTGATAGAGCTTGGGACTAGAAATCAGGAGGTCTGAACTCTGCTTTTGATTTTGCTTTGTGACCTTGGGAATCCCCCTTCCCCTCTCTGGGTCTCAGTCTTCTCACCTATAAAACAGGGTTGGTCAAGACGATTTCCTGCTCCAGCGTCCTCCAAGTCTAGACATCTCTGGGCTTTCCAGCGTGGTCACCCCATCTGCAGAAAACTCATCTTAGGAGTATTGGAAGCCTGGTTTGTCAGATTCTCCATTTATGTATCAGACCCTGGGTGATGCAGGTGGAAGGTCCTCAGCGTTTCCATCTGTAAAACCAGGAGGAAAAGTGTTGAATTAGGCTTCAGTTTTATGCTCCTGTGAATTACATGCTAAGTGTAATGGAGCCAGCATTTCTGTAGCTTTCCCTGACCGGGTGATGATGGGACTGGGATTAGTCACACTTGATTTGAAAAACCAACGCTCATGAATCGATCCATTTGCCAGCAGCCTGGTCAACTTCTCTCCAGGAAAACGGTCCCACTGAACCACATAGTGATACCTGTGAGCACCCAGGGTTTGAATTTTCTTGGTGGTAGCTCTTCGGCAAGACATATTTTGACAAACTAAAAATGCCTGCATTTATTTCTGTTAAAATGGAGCACTTGGTGAATGGAATCTAATTGGAAATTAACGAGCACTCTAACATAGGAGCCCCACTCCTGACATTAGGACTGTGGTCACGAGAGCTCCCTCATGAATGGCAGTGGAGAGAAGGGGAATCTATTTGGCATTCATGGGAATCTACTCTACCTCCTTTCTGAGTTCAGGGATCTGGACTTGGGGATAGAGAACCCACAGCTGGGCCTTAGAGGAAGCGTTTACTGTGTTCTGTGGACACACAGGAAACCCACACCTCGTGGGTGCTACACAGCCAATAGCTTCCTCCCTGGGCAAGTTATAAAAAGTAGCATTAAGGATTAGACTGTATACTCCAGGAGGGAAAGAACCACGTCATATCACTCATTTTGCCCACTGTTTTCTCTCTGGTGCTAGCTAAGGGTTTCACCCATAGCAGGTACTCAGTAAATATTTGTAACTTGCCCTAGAGCTATGAAGCTGGAATATGGTAAATGTGGGATTTGAACCCAGGCAACCTTAGACTAGAATGTCTGGGCTTCCCACCTGGTTCAAGCTTCCTTGTCTCATGTATCATGTGGTGGTGTCATGGTCCTCTACTAGAGCATGAGCTGTGTAAGGAGGAGTCCTTTCTTTGTCTTTGTATCTCCACTCTCCAGCACAGTACAGGATTTATCTACAGTAGGTGCTCAATAAATGCTCATCATAATAAGTTGGATAAGATCTTAGTGAGGCAGGGCAATCTTTCTGCAGCAGGAGGAACTAGAGTTTTAGACAGAGCTAGAACGATTATATATCCCACGTCTCAGCCCAGAGCCTGGCATACAGTCAGAGCTTAATATTGGTGGGCTAAACAGAAGTGTCCACATCAACCTCATTCAGTCCAAGAGAATGAACCATATTGCAGGAGGGACATTGAAAAATGTCATCATGTGAGATACATTGCTTGAGAGACAGTCATAGTTAAGACATACTCTCATTACCCCCAGAGGGGTTCTGTTGGATTGGGTTGCTAGGAAACAGATTCTGAGATGGAAAGTTGGATATAGAAGAGTTACTGGGGAGTGATCTTAAGAGGTACACTTAGAAGGAAGGAAGGGAGAAAAGAAGGAAGGAAGGATGGAAGGAAGAGAGGGAGGGAGGAAGGGAGGGAGGAAGGAAATACTGGTAAAGACAAGACCTTGATCCACGATGCAATTGTTACTAAGGCCTCCCTCGGCTGATCATACGTGAAGCCCTGCAGCCAAAATAAATCTTCAGATTTGCCCCAAATTGAGCTATGGGGCTGGGCTTTTGTGTGCCTGTGATGAGTAGAGAATGAGGAAGAAAGAAGGCCACAAAGCAACTTCCTTACCCATAGTTTCAAAATTAAGAGTTGGGCCTTGGGGTTTTAAGTTAAATTGCCAATACACTACAAGGTCCTGTGGATTCTCAGCTATCCGTGACTCAGCCCTGGGGGAAGCCATAAAAAAAATCCCATGATCACCAACTGGATTTTTGTGTGCACAGTTAGTGCTTCTCACAAACTCAGTTCCAACTGATGATGATCAGGCCCTCATGGAGGGGGTGGTGGTAGGTGGGGTTTTCCAAGACCTGCTCACAGTGGGGTTGCAAAGAATCCTAAGAGGTGCTCCAAAGCTTGACACATCCTTCCTTGTGACTAAGACTTGCTTTATTCTGCTTTTATCTTCCTTTCCCAGCAAGGGAGATTTTTAGCCAACGGATAGTGTAAGGGAATCAGTGGCTGAAAAATTACTAAGAACTTGATTAGATATCAAGGGTGAGGGGATTCTTTGCCAAACTTGGGCTTGGCAGTCCAAGGATAAGGCCTCATTGAGAAGTGGCCTCAAAGGAGGCTGACTAGATTTGGCCCTGGATAGAGTCCTGGTCAGAGAGAGGTCCAACTTTCTCAGTAAGGAATTTGAGGCTCAGAGATGTCAGGCTAGAAGGTAGCAGAGCAGGTTCACACCTGGTCTTTAACATTTTCCCTGTGCTCTGTTCACAATCCTTGATGCTCCTGCACAGAGAGGAGATGGAAGAAAATACTTCAATATATCTGATAAGGAATCAGTATCCAACATATAGAAAGAACTCGTAAAACTCAACAGGAAGAAAACACAAGCGATCTGATTGAAAAATGGGCATAAGATCTGAATAAACATTTTCCCAAAGAAGACATAGAGATGGCCACATGAAAGATACTCAGTATCATCAGGGAGATGCAAATCAAAACCATGATGTGATATCATCTTACACCTGTCAGAAGGGCTAGTATCAAAAAAACAAGAAACAACAAGTGTTGGTGAGGATGTGAAGAAAAAGGAACCCTGTGCACTATTGGTGGGAAAGCAAACTGGTGCAGCCACTCTGGAAGACAGTACGGAGGTTCCTCAAAAAGTTAAAAATAGAACTACCATGTGACCAACAATTCCACTTCTAGACATTGATCCAAAGAGAATGAAAACATTAATTTGAAAAGATACAGGCACCCCAATATTCACTGCAGCATTATCTTCAATAGCCAAGATATGGAAACAACCTAAGTGTCCATTGATGGATGAATGATAAGGAAAATGCAGTGTGTACACACACACACACACACACACACACACACACACACACAGTGGATTATTACTCAGCCATGAAAAAGAATGAAATCTTGACATATGCAACAACATCGATGGGGCCTATGAGGGCATTAAGTGAAATAAGTCAGGCAGAGAAAGGCAAATACCATGTGATATCACTTACATGTGGAATTTAAAAGCAACATATAAAAAAACCAACAAAAATAACTAAGCTCATAGGATCTTTTAATAGATTACTGGTTGCCAGAGGTGAGGATGGGGGATGTGGGAAATTAGTGAAGGGGGTCTAAAGGTACAAACTTCTGGTTATACATAAATAAGTCATGGCGATGTCATAAACAGCACAGTGACTATTGTTATCAATACTGTATTGCACATTTGAAAGCTGCTGAGAGAATAAATCTTAAAAGTTTCATTACAGGAAAGAAGATTTTGTAACTATGTATAAGGATGGATATTAACTAGACTCATAGTGGTGATCATTTCTCAATATATACAAATATTCAATCATTATGTTGTACACCTGAAACTAATATAATATCATATGTCAATTATACCTCAGTGGGAAAAAAAAGTCACAATTCAAGAGAGGAGAGAAATCCTGGAAGGCTTCTGAGAAGTGGTGACTTTTCAGTTAGACCTGAACTCACAAAAGGTATCCCCATCTCTTCACTGAGGACTCTCCCCAGATGCACTTTCATCCATTTATTCCATCACTATTCTTTAGGAAGGGTGCTAGAAGCTGAGGGTACAGAGGGATATTAGAGAAACAGCGGCAGAGAGATGAATAAATAAGTGAGCACACCACTAAGTGTGTAGGTGGTAAGAGCCAGAAAGAATGGGAACAGTTGATGAAAAAAAGAAAAGCGGGATTGAGAGGGTGCATCTATTCTAAAAATTCTCATGCAGATGATTTCTCTTTCAGAGCCTCCTGGAAAAAGTCCTGTTTTGTGGAATATTCTTTTTTTTTTTTTTTTTACAGATTTTATTTATTTATTTGATAGAGAGGGAACATAAGCACGGGGAGTGGGAAAGGGAGAAGCAGGCTTCCTGCTGAGCAGGAAGCCCAACGTGGGACTTGATCCCAGGACCCTGGGATCATGAGCTGAGCCGAAGGCAGACGCTTAACGACTGAGCCACCCAGGCACCCTTTGTGGACTATTCTTAAGAGAGAATTGAAGACACAATTTCTTTATCAAAAGTGAGCTGTCACATTCTCTGATTAGATGTTGGTGCATCTCTTCTGGCTGTAGTGTTAACAATAATCACTGCCAAATGCTATTATTTGCTATACGCCAACAACTTGACTGTCATCATGCCTTGGATCTTTACAGTCACCTGATAAGGCAGGTATGACTATTGCTTTCGCTGTACAGATGCAGAAACTGAGGCTCAGAGCTGTGACTGAAGCTCACATCTGAGTCCAAAGTCCAGGCTCTGGTCTCCTGTGCTTACTGTCACCCAGTAAGGAGGACCAAGGGTTTCCCTTTTTCCTAGCAGGATGTGGTTAGCAATGGCTCCAGACAGTATGTGTTTGGGAGGGTGGGTGGTGGTGATGACAGCTGATCACCAGACCCACAGAACTTGGTGCCCCAATAAAACTGTTCAGTGCCTTCTGTATGCCCATCCTGGTCAGGAAATATTTTAGGAGGGTGTGTCTTCGGAGAGGACTGACTTTCTTCCTCCGGCTCCAAGATCCCTCTGGGAAATCATGCATTCCAGTCTGCAAGCCACTCTGGGCCTCAGGACAGGGAACCCGTGTGTATTTCACGCAAGTTTCCTTTTCTAAGGCACCCAGGCCCTAAATGCACAAGACTTTTAGGAGAGGGAGGCTTAATTGCTTGGCGGTTACAATCTAGGACCCTTGGGTCAGCAGACATGAGTGTGCCCCCTCCTCTGGTTGTCCTAGCTTTGTGACTCTGGTGCCTTCCCCACCTGGTACTTCAGTTCCCTTCTGTGTTAAATAGGGTCAATACTGCTTAAGGCACATTAAATGGAGTTGCACAAACACAGCATCCAGCATGCACTCCGTTCTTTCTTTCCCTCCCTTCTTCTCCTGCCAGTGCTGGAGTGAGACAAATGGGGTTTTTCTATTTTGTATTTTGCGAGTGTGGCAAAGTCAGAGCCACATTCTTCTTTTTTTTAAAGATTTTATTTATTTGAGAGAAAGAGAGAGATTATGAGCAGGGGGAGGAGGCAGAGGGAGAGGGAGAAGCAGACTCTTTGCTGAGTGGGGAGCCCAATGTGGGGCTCGATTCCAGGACCCCGAGATCATGACCTGAGCTGAAGGCAGATGCTTAATGACTGAGCTCCCCAGGTGCCCCCAGAGCCACATTCTGAAAAAGGCTTCTAATACAGGCCTTTGCCTTATCCCCTGACTACATGCCAATGTTTTGTTGATTTAAGAACTCGGTATGCCTATCACCTCTGAGGCACTACACATTCTGAGAAGTTCCTCCCAGTCCAGCCATTAATCACCCTCTGTAAGTAAATAACACAACAACCCTGTAATTAGGGTATTGGTTTGTCAGTTTATCTACTCCGGGGCTCTCCCTCTAGCCTGTGAGCTTCATGAGGGCAAGGACTATGCCCCTTTTATTCACAGTTGGGTCCCTACTGCCTGCCCCAGTGTGCGGCACATCAAAGATTCCAGTAAATGTTGGTTGATAAAGGAATGAGTGGATATAGGCTTTCATGGCCAGGTTTTTCCCAGGTACTGCACTAAGTGAGAGAGAGGGGTTGGCAGTTAGCAAGAGTCATGGTAATGGTGAGGATAATGATGATGATGGTGACCATGGTTTTGGTGGCCATGCTGGTGATGATGGTGGTGATTGACAGTGATGATGAAGGTGAGGGAGATGATGATGATGGTTGATGAAATCTCTGTGTGGTCAGTTTCACTGCTTAAATGATTCACCTCTAAATTGCTCCTGGCTATAACATTCAGTGGCTCCCCAGTAGCAACATAAAATGTTTTTTTTTTTCCAAAAACTGACAAACAGGCATGATGTCTACATGCGGGACTTCACTGTTGGTAAGAAAGAGCCTCTTCCTCACTATGCGCTAGTCACCTGGCTCATCTTCCTGTGCGGCAAATACTCCATTCTCTGTCCCATCTCAGGGCGGCCTTTGTGTTGGTGTTTCCTCTGTCTGGAACACACTTTCCCCTCCCCTCAAAAGGGTGTCAGCTCAACATCACCTCCAAGGTAAACCCTCTTGCCAACCCTGTCTAAAGCAGTGCCACCTCACACCCCATCATTATCCTACATTGTTCTCTTGTCTTTCCAGCTGGAATCACCTCATCGGTTTATCCTTTTCCATGCTTCCAGCACCAAAACATGCCCCACGAAAGTTGGGCTGCGTCTGTCTTGATTATTGAGTTATCCCCAATGACTGGATAAGTGGCAAATAAAAGGCATTTAATAACTATTAGTGGAACGAAGCACTGAATACCTGAATTGTATCCCACGTTACATGGGGATGCCCATATTGTTGCCCGTAGACTCCGATTTTCTCAGTCTCAGATAGGAGATGCCACATCCCATTTCCAGTCCCCTGAGTCACAAGTGTCATGTCTGATAAATGGCCATCATTGTGGGAAGGCACCAGACCTTCTCTCTTGGCTGGAGCTGACACCGGTGCCTCCTGCCAATTGTGGGCAAGGGAGCCTAGTCTGCACTCTGAAGGGCCAGCAGGAGGTGGGTGTCCCAGCCCGTGTTGTTTCTGGAAAAACGATCCACTTTCTCTCTACTTGTGAAATCTACTGTCACCCTTTTGTAAAGATGTCTGAGAAAGTATAAAACCACATTTCTCGGGTCTGAGGATGCAAGTTTGTGCAATTATGACTCAACACATCACAGGAGTCAGATGGGTGCTCGTTGCCTGCATAATTTATCACTCCTCTTCCTGTCAGGGTCTAAGACCTTTCATATCTAGGAGACAAAAAAATTAAGTTTACATTGCTCGATTAAAAATTCAGAAGTTTAAGGGCAAGAAAAAAGGAGGATGTGAATTGTATCATCATTAAATAGACAGAGATAAATAAAGCATTGGAAGAGGAAACATGAAAACAAAAACAAAAACAAAAACAACCCAACCTTGCTGGTAACTTGTCATTACTCAGAGTTAAGAATGTCAGTAGAAACTTCATTAATTTCTTCTCTCTAATGGTCAAGATACAGGGGCTATGGCAGGATGGTGAGAGGCCTTGGGGCTCAGAGGATATTCTAATCCTCCCTCCCTCCCTCCCTCCCTCCCTCCCTTCCTTCCTTCCTTCCTTTCTTCCTTCCTTCCTTCCCTCCCTCCCTACTTCCCTCCTTCCTTCCTTCCTTCCTTCCTTCCTTCCTTCCTTCCTTCCTTCCTTCCTTCCTTCCTTCCTTCCTTCTTTCCTGTTTTCCACATTTTATTAGAATTCCCACTCCTTACAAGCCACCCTGCAAAGCCCTAAGCATATGAAGTGAATAAACCAAGGTCCTATATTGATGAAGGACCTGAAGGTTATTTGGAGGAAACTCCATTATAACCCAGAGTGATCAGTGATGTGGTGATAGAAGCAGAAGGAGCTGTGGGTGCCCAGAGGGGGCACCTGATCCAGCCAGTGAATAGTCTGAAAGGTACTAAGAGAAAGTGATGCTTGAGTTTGTAAAGAAGGCATAGGTATTAATCAAGTGATGGACAGGAGTTGGAGTGACGAATGACATTCCATGTAGGCGTCAACAACGCGTGCAAAGGCTCAGAGGCATGATGAGGTATGGTGCATTTTTGCAAAGTGTGCAGACTGGGTGAATGGAGGTGTGGCAAGGGGGAGGCAGGGCTCAGGTTCCTGAGGACCTTGTGAGCTGCATGAAGGAGCTTGTACCTAGCTCCCACCAGATGGAAAGCTCCTTGAGGGGGGTTAGGGGATCATGGTATTTTATAAAAGATGGTTGGTCAAGTGAGGATTCCATGATAAAGTGAGTTTGAGCAGAGACCTGGGTGGTGTGAGGCGGGGACAGGCCAACAGGACATCAGGGGGAAATTCTTCAGGCAATGGGAACAGGTATGCCCTGAGGTGGCGCTGCAGTGCTGGTCTATCTATGATGTTCTCTTTCCCAGCTAGGAGGAAATTCCTTTCCTTCCTCCCTCTGCCCCTCCTTCCTTCCTTCCTCCCTTCTTCCCTCTCTCCCTGTTCAATTCAGCATGTACTTTGTTGAGCACCTACTGTGTGGGGACATGGGTCAGAAGGAGGAGGAGGAATTGTGTCTACCAGACCCAACATCTACCCTCAGGGGGTTCACAGATTGGCAGGGCAGACAGAGCCACACTGGACACAGCCTGATGGCCCCAGGCAGGTACAGAAAGGGCTAAATAAAATAAAAATGAGGGAACAAACTTGTCTGGCCAGGGAAGGACTTGCCCTGGATTTAAAAAGTAGGTGGAATTTCTTTAGACTCTTTGTTTTAGTAGCATAAATATTTCAGACAAGTGTATAGCTTGATAAATTCTCACAAGATGAATGAAGTATCCTGATCAAGAAACAGCTCCCCAGGAAGTCTCTGGAGACCCCTTCCAGCCTCTCCCAGGGAACCCCCAACCTAACTTCCAGCAGCATAGGTTAATTGTGCCTATTTTTATGTACAGTATGCCCTCTTTTGTGGCTGGCTTCTCTTGCTTAAGATTGTTTCTCAGATCCATCCATGTTGTGTGTAAGCGTATCTCATTTATTCCCACTACTGTGCAGAATCCCAATGTGTGAATACGCCACAATTTTTTTTTTCCCTTTGGCCTGTTCTGCTATTGCTGGAGCCTTGAGTTGTTTCCATTTTTGGCCATCCCAGGTGGTGCTGCTATGACATTCTGGTACATGTCTTTTGGTGAACATATGCACGCATCTCTGTTGGGTATGATCTGGGAGTAAACTTGATGGGTCAAGGGGTAGGCATATGTTGAGCTTCGGCAGACACAGCCAGACAGGCTTCCAAAATGGTGTACCAATTAACACTCCCACCAGAAGCGTGCGAGTGTTTGAGCAATGTAGCCTTACTAACGGTCCGGATTTTCTGCCATTTTCATTTTACTTTATTTCGTGTTCATTCTTGTGGGGGTGAGATAATATTCCATTAAGGTTTTAATCTGCATTGCCTCAATGGCTGATGTAGTTGAGCACACTTTTGTATGTTTATTGGCCATTTGCTCATCCTCTTGTGGTGAAGTGTCCCCCCCCCATTGGATTGTCTGCCTTTTTCTTATTGGTTAGAAGGTATTCTTTACATATCCTAGATATGAGTTCTTGATTGGATATACTATTGAGAGGATCTCCCCCCCTCTGTGGGGTGATTTGCCTTCTCATTTTCTTAATGGTCCCATCTGATGGACAGATGTTCTTATTTTTAATACATTTAATTTTTTCATAGCAAGCTAGAACTTTTTCAAGCTTATTAGAATGCAGAAAGTGGGCTTTTCCAGGGCAGGGGGCGTTTGGAGCGGAAGCGGGGAGGTGGGAAGGTCAGAGCCTTAGAGGGAACAAGCACCATCAGCTGTGACCTGACTCTCAGGGGGTGTAGGAGTCTGGGGATGGGGGTGAGACTAGAGGGGGGTGTTGGGGGCTCATCGTGAGGGCTTTCTAATGCCATGCTATGGAGTTTGGACTTCCTAAAGTCCACGGAGGGCTGAAATTTTGAGCGAGGGCTGCCAAGACTAACAGAAATCAGGAATATTCATCCAACAAGTGCCTGGTTGCAGCTGGGTGGGTGAGGGAGAGCCAGGAAAGCAGGGCTGGTGGGAGTGGGAGGGTCCAACATGGACAGACTTGGGGCAGCTTTATAGACAGGGCTTGGCATTCTTTCACCCCAGATGGGACTAGACTGAAGACGGGGGTGTGGGGATACGTTCATGATGACATATCCTTAAGGATAATGTCATAGCCCTTTTAGGATTGGACTCAGTCTGGCACATTTGCTCTTGTGTAAAAACTTAGAGAACAAGCAGATGATTCAGAGGGTCACAAACCAATCCTCCATCTATCAGCCCTGAAAGCCTTGGAAAAGATGGGGGCAAACCTGCCTGTGCTGTGTCCTGGAAGGAACCTGGTTCCCTAAGGTGGAAGACAAGGCAGGAGAATTGGGGGACATGGGCAGGAGTCCTAGGTCTACCTCAGCTCACTACTGTGTGTCCTGGGGGAAGTCCCTTCCCCTCTCTGGGTCTCAGTTTCCTTGACCACAGAGAGGGTTGCGAGACTCAGATGAGCTCATGGACAGGAAATTCTTGGTGGCTAATACTTCACAAAAAAGGGATTACTGGATTTCCCCATCTCCAGGAGCTGTAAAGTCAGAGAACTTGGTAAATCCTGCTAACAATTATGCAAGAAGTGGTCTAAGGGACCAGTATTGCTGGATTTGACCCAGAATTGAAGACGTCCATTACCTGCACTTCCTCACTTCCTAAGGCACAAGGACTTGGCCACCAATGCCAAACTCCCGTCTCTGGAATTTGAACATCATAAATCCCAGATATGGACGTTGAAAGTACATATTTTCACTGTCAATGTATTCTTTAGTTCCTCTAAACATATTTAAGATGGCTGACAAAATAATAACAACAGCATCCCTTTAGTACATCCTCAGGGCAGAACACCATGTTGGCCACCTTGGTAAGAGATGCGCTTGGAGGTGAGGGCAGAGAGGTGCCATGAGCAGAGGCACAGGGTGGGAGATAGTGAGGGGGGCTCAAAGGGCCTGTGACAGCGAGTTGTATGTGTCCACTTGGGTAGGCCCTGGCACTCGGTTATTCAATCAAACACTAATTGAAATGTTGCTGTGAGGGTATTTTGTAGATGTGGCTAACATCTACCTGAAGTTAATTTTAAGTAAAGGAAATTATCCTCAATAATCGGGGTGGGCCCCACCCAATCAGCTGAAAGGCTTTAAGCAGAACTAAGTTTTCTCTGAGGAAGAAGTCCTGCCTCAAGACTAGAGCATCAGCTCCTGCTTTCAGACTGATGAATCGTCCTACAGATTTTGGACTTACCAGCCCCCACAGTTGCATGAGCCAAGACCTTGAGATAAATCTCTTGATATGTCTAGATCTAAACGTTGAGACTAGTCTTATTTCTCTGGAGATCCCTGATGGATACAGAGCCCCAAGTGAGAACTTAAGGCTGGGGTTGGAGGGGGAGCAGCAGGAGGTGAGGACCAGCCTCCTCCAGCTTCCCTTGCCACTCCAGCTCCAAAAACCTGTCTAGTCTTCAAACGTGCCAAACATGTTCTAGCTGGCAAAGCTTGAAACTAGCTCCTCCCTCCACCCGGAAAACTCCTCCCCCAGGGACATGCATGCCCTGTGCCACCACTTTACCACTTCATCTCTGCCCAATGACAACTTCCTGGAGATGCTTTGCCTGACTATTCTAATCTAAAATAGCCACTGTCCTCATATTTCTTTTCTAAGATTAATTTTTTTCCCCTGATGCTTATCACTACATGCTATTTTATATACATCTTTTAATTGTCTGTCTTGGCCATTGGGATATGAGCTCCCTGACACTAGAGACATTCCTTTTTCATTCCTGAGTTCCACTTCCTAGCACAGTGCTTGGCACAGAGTGGGCAGCCAGTGGGCTCCAAATTGTGGTGGGTTTTTGAGTACCGTGCCAAGTCATTATAAGCAGTTTAAACCAGCTTCCACCGACCAATCTCCTCTTGATAGCCGTGGACTCCCGGAGAGATGCCATGGGGGGAACTCGCAAAGAGGCACCAGAAGAGAAACAGCTTGGAGGCACTTGACAATTTTCCCTTATATCCTGCAATCCACGTTGCCTGGCCAAGTTGTTCATGAAGGAGGCCTTATGATGCATCTCAAAAAAGCAACCACGGCCTCTCAATCACTCAGCAAATTTTGGAAGGAAAAACAGATATCAAAAACGAAAGTGCACAACGGTAATATATGATATCAGATCCGTCATTCTTTACAGCAACATGGACGATGGCGTTTGGCAAACAGCAGTTGCACCCAAAAGATAGACAGGCAGTTTTGACATGTCTTGCCAGAGAAGAATTACCCTCCCCACCCTCAGCACCCCCACCATCCTGGTCCGATCACGAGGAATGACAGAATTACAAACAAATCAATCAGGCAGAGAACAGAAGCAGTGGAGACTTGGGGCTTGGGTGGTAATAACAAGATGGAGTGCCAGGGTACTAGGTATCAGTGTATTCTCGACCACAGGCAAATGGGTGGCTGCCCACAAGAGGGGAGGTTGTGGGCCCTGGGAGGACTCACCAGCCTCCAATACCTGGGCCAGCGATCTGTCCGTGGTTCTGAATCCCACCTCTCAGTGTTAATTGGTGTTGGAGGGAAGTAGTCCCAAGGGATGGTTATCAGCCATTTACTTCTGTCTGAGAATGAGTTTGTTGTGAATTGATGAAGCTGGAGTGGGGAGACAAACATCCAGAAATCACAAACACATAAGCCTACAAAGGCCAGTTGATAATATAAATAAGAGAAACAAGTTGTAAGACAATAGGGAGTGGTGGGGATTGTGATTAACCAAATGGCTCATACCCCCTGTAAACAGGACACCTGCCCTTCAGTTCCAGCTGTTTGAAGCCATGGGTGAATGTGAGAACAGTGTTGCCATTTGGAATATACATGGGGGAGCTATAAACCTCTTTTATGTGCAATCTCCTGATTTTTAAAATGCTGGCAGCTAATTCAAAAAAATTCTAGACTAGTCCTTTATTTTAAGATGGAGGGCTTGAGCTCCAGAGAGGGGAGAAGATTTGCTCAAAGCAGCTCAGCAAGTTGGCAACAGGATAAGGCCTAGAATCTCCGTGCTTGATTCCCAGTTCAGTTACTGTCCCCTTCCCTGTAGCTTGCTTTTCTGTTTGACAGAGCAAGCCTTCTGTCTGAGCACTGGATATAGGAAAGGCAGATGGAAGGATGGAATATGGAGGAAGATGTTTGATCAAATCAGTCCTAAATTTTTCAAGAGCGTTAGATAGCTAAAATTGTTTCAACACATCAGCTCAGCTGAAGTCCCAGGCCCAGGAGAGAGAGGCTGAGGAAAGGATACAGCAGGACTGGAGGTCAGGGCTGCCTTTGTGAAGATGGATGCCTCTTCTGGACCACCTGCAGGGTTCTTGGTCATGCATTGGGAGCACCTCTGGGCTCAGGACCAGACACTTCCCCTCTTCCTTTTATCCTAATCAAGCTTTACAAGAACAGATCCTGCGACCCCTGTTCTGAATTCCATGAGCATCAACCTCTCCTTGTATGTGTTCTCTGCACCAGACAAATCAGACAGACCAAGGAGGAAAACTAGCCAGGTGTGCCTGGTCTAGCCAGGAGCCCCGTCCCTCCTCCATTTCAGCCTCACCCTCCTCCCACTCCCTGACTTGGGACCCCTGAGCCCTCATCTCCCAAAGCTGGATGAATCTTTCTCCCTCGGCAATGCTGGGGACACAGTCTACATTAGGTGAATCAACAAGGCCATTTCAGAAGAGACCAAATAGGAAATAAGAGGCCCCATTGCCTAATGGGACTTATCAATTATGATCTAGGGCCATATTTCTTTGAGTGGTGATTGTTTCACGGAGTCTGACATCTCATATAGCTTTAAATTACTCACAACCGGGATGGCTTACAAGATAGCAGTAAAATCAGGAGAGGATTGGGCAATGTAATTATAGTATGGAAATGATGTTGATCACTCAAGCAGGGAGCAGACCTTGAATCGAAAACCCTGCTTTGTCTCCCCACCCCCTCCCTTCCACTGCTCCTGCTCGGGGCTGTAGAACACACAACACCTGGGAAACATGGGGGAACCTCACTCCTGCTGGGAAGTTGGAAGTTGGCCAGGTCACTGTATAGGGTGTAAGGAGCCATGGGACTGGTGTAGACAAAAAGATCAGGACCAAGGACAGATCCCATAGGTCTTGGCCATCGGGATCTAAAGGTCAGGAAGGCAAGAGTCTGTAGGAGTTGCCCACTGCCAAAGTTTATGGAGGTAACAATTCCCAAAACTCTTAATATATGTCAACAATTACATTAGCATCTTGGATTATAGAAATTTTTCCTTCTTTCCTTCCTTCCTTCCTTCTTTCCTTTCATTTCTTGAGTACTGTCCCCATACGAGACAGTATGTAAATCTTTGAGAATACAGAAATGAATTATTTCAACTTTTTAATGAGCATATACTACATGTAGACATTGTGCTGGAATCCAGATAGAGAAAAACTTACTGCTTATCTTATTTATTCAAACACTTATTGATGATTAAAAATAGTCCTGGTTTGCAGGACAGATAAATTGCACCTCAAATCCATTTCCTCTTCTTCCTGAGCACACAGTTAGGTTACATTTTGCAGCCTACTTTGAAGCTGATTTGACTGAATTTTAGCCAATGGAATGTGAAAAGAAGTGATGTGGGTCACTCCCTGGCTCATAAGATCCTTCTACATGTTATCTTCCATAATCTTTCCCCAACCTGGCAGGTAGGTATCAATACCCAGGGTGATCCTAGAAGGCTACTTGTTGAAATTGGAAGAGCTGTCAGTATACTGGGTCCCTGAATGAACAAGTGGAACATAGTCCCTCCCCCACCCCCAATTCTCTACTGAATTGAACCTGCATTATATCTTCAGGTGAGCAGGATACACTTACACTTCTTGAGCTGCAGAAATATGGGGTTTGTAATACCTAGTGGTTAGCTAGACATTATACAGGAATTGGGGGGAGGATAAACATTCATTTGAGCCTTTCCTTGGTGTTTACTATGTTCCAGACAGCATACTCAGTGCCAGGAATATGGAGCATGGTTCAATCATCCAAGCACGAGGCTCTGAAGTTATAGAGATAAATGATAAATGGATAATACTTAGTCAATTAATTCTACAAACATTCATTAGGTAACTGGTATGCCCCAGTCTTGGTGTTAAGCTCTGGAGACACAAAGAATAGTTCATACCAACATGAATAAGTTTGTCTCATGTGCTGGGCATTGGGTTAGACATTTGGTAACTGAAGATAAACAGGGTCCTTATCCTCAGAGGTTTCACAATTTGATGGAAGAGCCAGGTCATGAAAGTGCACCATGAAAAGTGCTAAAATACAACTTTTTATGAGATTCTTTGGGGACAAAGGATATGATCTTTGTTTGGGGCTGAGGGAGAAGGGGAGGGAGCAGGGGGAACTACAAACATGTGGGAGTTTTAGATCTGGGCTTTGAAGGATGAATATAGGTTTTCTAGGCAGAGACTAGATAGAAGGGAAATCTAGGCACAAGGAACAGCATGTACAAAAGTGGTGCATCTTGGGGTCAGTAAAAAGTTTGGCATGAATGGAGCTCAGGAATATGTGATAAGGACAGAATCAGGTGAGCAGGGCTGCAGCTTGAATCTGGGGCAGATGTTCTTGTCTTCCTACCGGCAGGGTATGTGTTATTGGAGCTGGGGTAGGGGTAGTCCAGAGACTGCATATTAATTCCATCTTGAACTGAGGTGAGAATAGACAATGTCTTATGCCACTCCCACCTCCATGGGCAGGGACTGTTTTGCTTTCCCTTTCTGAATTATACATTTAATGAGAATGCAACTTTATGACATATTCCACTTAATATTATCCCCTTTTTATGAATGAGCAAACTGACAACCAGAAAGGTAATTTTTTTTAAAGATTTTTAAAAATTTATTTGACAGAGAGAGACACAGCGAGAGAGGGGACACAAGCAGAGGGAGAGGGAGAAGCAGGCTTCCCGCAGAGCAGGGAGCCCGATGTGGGGCTCGATCCCAGGACCCTGGGATCATGACCTGAGCTGAAGGCAGACGCTTAACTACTGAGCCACCCAGGTGCCCCAGAAAGGTAAATTATCCACTCAAATCACACAACAGTCTGACCCCAGGGTTTGTATTTAAACCTCCAACTGAAACCACATTCTCAACGTGCTGGTGGCCCTTGGCAGAGCGGAAAACAGGTTTTCAGTCCCGGTGATGCAGATGTTCTGAAACTCTCCAGGTTAATTGTCTATTTGCCAAAGGCCAAGGAGGTTCCCCTCCCAAAAGCTAATCGTAACTAGCTCAACTCTGAGCTCATGTGCATGTGTGGTAAGGGGCATAAGGGTGTGGGGAGTCCTAGCTGAGCCGGGACTAGCCTGAGCTATGCTGGGAAGGAATAAATCTCTTCATGAGCCAACATTAATACAAGCTTGGCAGGTTCTGGGCAGGCCCCCGGTTGATTATGCCAGTGGACGCTGGGGAGGGGAAGATTGAGCTGCCGGGGGTGGCGTGAATGCACATCACACAGGGTAATGCCTTGAAAATATATAGCATCCAAGCAGGCAGGCAGCTGAAGGCGGGGCAAAGGGGGGTGATGGGGGGGGCAGCATCTGTTTGCAATTACAATTAATAGAACCCACCAAACAAGGCTCTCAGAAATAGTGTCTAGGGCATCTACTTTAGGTGATCTGCAGAGGTACCAATAATTCATTCAATATGTATTTATTAAGCACCTACTCGGTGCCAGTCACTGGGGGTACAGGGCTGAACATCCCAACACAGTGCTGCCCTCATGGACCTCACAGTCTGGTAGGGCAGACAGAACCAAACAGGCCATCATACCAATTGCATAAAAAGTGCATTAAGGAGAAGAACAGGCAGTGGTAAAGGCCTTTAATGCTTGGGCAGAGGTCATGGAGGACTGCCTGGAAGAAGTGACATTTGAAATGAGGGTTAAAAGATGAATTAGGGTTAACTTGGTGGAGTGTGCATGTATTTAGCAGATGATAGTGGGCACAGGACAAACATATATGGAGGCCCTGAGACAGTAGGATGTTTGGAACTTGTAAATGACAGAAAGGAGGCTAGGGTGGCTGGTGCTTGGAGAGTCAGGGCTCAGACAGATCTGAGATTCAGGTAGAAGACAAACTGGCCTGACCCTGTGAACATTGTAAATGATTCAACTTCATCATAGAGAAATAGAGAGTAAGCAATGTTTCTAAAGCAGAGGAGTTATTGATCAAATTCTCTTTTCCCAAAGTCTCGCATCAAATCCTCACTGTAACCTGGTGAGATAAATGATAATCCTCATTATTTGCATGAGAAAATGCGCTTAGAGAGGTGATACGATTTGTCTGAAGTCACACAGCAAAAGAACGGCACACTGTGCCTGTTGTATCCCAAAGACAGTAAGTGGTTTGTACAATTCCCCAGTCCAATGTTCTTGACTTGTTGCTTAAAAAAGAGAAAGTTTGGACTCCAGAATGTGAAAACAGATCTTGCATCCCTGGATGTACTTTGGTGGGGATTTGACAAAGGTCAGGAGGCTCTGATCAGAATTTGGGAGTCATGGATGGCTGTGTCCTGGAGAAAGAGCCCAATTCTCACATGACCTGCTTAGAAGTCTGGTTTTGGAATGGTCAAAGGGTCTGCAGAGAGGTCTGAGAATGTCAAGGGTCTGCAGAGAGCCAGACATTTCCACTAGGCAGAGCATAGAAGGTGCCAGAGTGGGCTGCTCACTTTAGGGTGTGGGAGGCTGAAAAGCTTCCTTGAGTATTAAATCAACTGGAAAGTGAAAAGGAAAATAATAAAAGCCAAAATAAAATGCAAGATCTTCTCCCCTGGAACTATCAGGCCAGCTCCAATTTGGAAAGAGCAATCCAATCTATTTGCCATATCTTTGCAGGTTCAGAATCAGCCAAAATAATGATAATGATGGAGACTAGTAGCAACGATACATTCATCTGGCAAATAACTAGGCGCCTTTCATCAGCCCAACCCTGAACTAGGCATGGGGGATAGAACAGAGAAGAAGGTGGAGATGGAGCTTGCCCTGCTGGAGCTTAGAGTTTTGTCCAGAGTAATATTTGTTATGCTTTGTTGAGAACCTTCTATGCACCATCAAAACAAGATGAGCCTAAACATCTCCTTCTTGAAACCTCAGAGCCACCTACTTATGGTGTAGGTACCTGTAGTAGACATTGCTGGTCCTGTCTACCTGGCCTGTACACCCAGTCCCCAGCTTCTATGGGTGCTGGTGGCTGACGGCTCACAAGTGCCCCCCATCTGGCGACTTGTTCTAGAGCCCCCTTGTTCAGAAATGCCTGGAGAGTTATGCACACCCAGGAGGCATTCTGTAGTCAATGGCTGACTCTTGCACAAGCTCCCTTGATTTCCTGTAGGATCACATTTTGGCACCATTGATGCTCCAGAGCTCCCTATGGGATTAGGCAGAAACTGGACCTTACCTGACAGCACGTCTTTGCTTAGTTTCTTCTTCATTGTTGTCCAGTTCCTCCCAACCTTACTAATTTTTCTCTGGAGCTGTGCCACCATCAACTTCTTTTACAAGAGTCCTCATCCAGGCCTCAGGGATGGGACCAGGGTGAGGCAAGCACGGCACTTAGGGCATAAAATTCAAGAAGGCACTCACTCTCAGGGGCTGGTGTTGTGCTTGTATGAGCACGAGGATGAGAGTTTCCTTACATTTTGCACGCTGGGCACCTGGATTGCCCCTTCCTGGTCCCAGTCCCAGTCTTAGGTTCTCCTTCTAGGGAACGCATCTCAGGACAATATCTTTATTGTACCTAATCCATAGTTGGAGACATGAAGTGTGAAGACTAAGAAATATGTCCAAGATCCCGCAGCTTGTAAGTGGTAGGGCTCAGACTGTTTGTAATCAAAGTTTATGTATACTTTTCCTATGATTTTATTGCCTTTGGGACAATAAGTCCAGTTATCTGGGGAGCAGAGACTCAGAGGTGAGACAAATTGAGAAAAGAATCCCAGATCCTAAGCGATACCTCCAGTTTCATCTAGTACATCTTCTGCCTCTGGGATCTGAAATAGTTGCTATGACCATTTTCAGGATGAGGTAAGTTAGACCCAGGAGTTCAAACATCCAGACCTAAGGCACTCTGAGGACTTAACTCGCCCTTAAAAAGCCTCCCCCCCCCCCCCTGGCAAGCAGTAGAATCCGGACTTGAATGCTGGAAATGTCTCTGACTTTTACATTCCGAGATCATCTCACAGGGTGAGCAGGATCTTGGAGGCAGCAGGTGGTGGATGGTGGAGGCAGATGGTGCCAGCAGAGATGACTGGCATTTTCTAAGAAGGGCAAACCTAGATCTGATCTGGATTCCGGAGGAATAGGGCCACCCTCTATATATGTAAGCCTGGGTGTATGAGGGTGTGTGTTGGGGTGGGGTTTATTCTCTGCCTGGCACCTAGCCTGCCCTCACAGCTGCCTCTCTGCTGAGTTCTGACACATTCGGTTCTCAAGGAAAACCAGCTCTCCTTTATGATTGTCTGTTCCCCAAATAGAACAGTTGGCTGTGCTATTATAATGACTGTTTGAGACATCCCCTCCTTTTCTAGTTTACCTTCTGAGCTGGAGCATTGGTTGTGCCCGCCATCTTGGAAGTATAAAAAGCGAAATGCAAGAAGGGAAGATTCAAATGTGGCATGGTAGGCCTGGATGTATGTGAACTTGGGCCAGTCGTGTCCCAGCCCGGGCTGCAGCTCTTCCTCTATGAATTGGTGAGAGGAGAGATCTGTCCAGTCCTATTCCCTCTGTCTATTCTCCTTGATGACACTACCTCCCACAACTATGCTCTTCCAGATGTGCAAGGGATGTGCAACTAATGGCGGGACACTAAGAGGGGGGCAGATCCTAGAATGTGAGCTCTGGGAACTCAGAAATGAAATCATACTTGTTATACACACCACTATCTGGGGATACTTTTAGTGTTGCTGCAGAGGTTTCTCTGAATGAACTTCTCTCTGGATGTACTCCCCATTCTCTGCTTCCCTACATTCTGATCCCCCCCCCCCCCGTTGCCCTAGCCCCCTTTCCTCTGGTAACTGTTTCATTGGAAACTTACTGTCTAGGTCACTGAGTCTTTATTTATTTATTTATTTATTTATTTATTTATTTATTGGTAAGAAGACTTTTTTTAATTAAAAAAAATTTTTTTATTATGTTATGTTAGTCACCATACAGTACATCATTAGTTTTTTGATGTAGTGTTCCATGATTCATTCTTTGCCTATAACACCCAGTGCTCCATGCAATAGTGCCCTCCTTAATACCCACCACCAGGCTAACCCATCCCCTGCCCCCTCCCCTCTAGAACCCTCAGTTTGTTTCTCGGAGTCCAGAATCTCTCATGGTTCATATCCCCCTCCGATTTCCCCCCTTCATTTCCCCTTCCTTCTCCTAATGTCCTTCATGCTATTCTTTATGCTCCACGAATAAGTGAAACCATATGATAATTGACTTTCTCTGCTTGACTTATTTCACTTAGCATGATCTCCTCCAGTCCCATCCACGTTGATACAAAAGTTGTATTCATCCTTTCTGATGGCTGAGTAATATTCCATTGTATATATGGACCTTTATCCATTTGTCTGTTGAAGGGCATCTCGGCTCTTTCCACAGTTTGGCTATTGTGGACATTGCTGCTATGAACCTAACCAAAGAGGTAAAGGATCTATACTCAAGGAAATACAGAACATTCATGAAAGAAATTGAAGAAGACACAAAAAGATGGAAAAATATTCCATGTTCATGGATCAGAAGAATAAACATTGTTAAAATGTCTCAGCTGCCCAGAGCAATCTATAGCTTCAACGCCATCCCAGTCAAAATACCAATGGCAATTTTTCAAAGTGCTTGAACAAACAACCCTAAAATTTGTATGGAATCAGAAGAGACCCCAAATAGCCAAGGAGATTTTGAAAAAGAAAATCACTGACTCTTTTAAGGCACCATCCATGGCCTTATGCCGAAGTCGTGCAAGAGAAGAGCTCCAAAATTACCCTATTCCTTAGAGTTTGGGTTCTGAACCACTTACTCCAAAATGTTTCTTACATTGCTCTGGACCAGCTTCTCCTTCCTCTAGGATTCCTGCCCCATCCTGGTGGATGTTTCCTACAACCTGATTTTCCATAGATTCTTGAAAAAGAAGACATGCTGCCCTCTTTGAAGATCTATGTGTCTCTAGTGTTGTTAAGTAGTCTGAAGACTAAGAGACATATCCCCGCACTGTACTGCTTCCTTGACACCTCAGCACCTATAAAGGAAAGACCCAGGTCTTTCAGCTGTACTACAGCTAGTGTCAGTAAATCTTGTCTGGGCTGTTTTCCCTAGTCCCACACTGGAAAGCATGAGTCTTAATCAAAGTCCTAATCAAAGGTCAACAGCAAGTAAGAACTCCTTCTGAGTTTTGACGACAGGGAATGCAATTAGAAGTTTAGAGAGCTGTGGATTCCGGAAGGCGGAAGGCTGGGTAAGATTGTCATTTCTCCACTTTTATTTTCCTATAATCCACATGGAGAATATAAGGCTTGCTGGGTGATGTTCAGGAAACCAGTTCTCCTCTCTGATCCTCAGCGTTCCCCATCTGTTCAAATGGGTGGCCTGGATGGGCTCAGAGCCAATGATTCTCTGAGATAAAGCATTACATGCTGCCTGCTGTGTCTTGCTCGGGTCTCACGGGGCAGAAGGATTTTGAAAGCATTCATTGGTTAATGCATCACTTGTTCATTAAAGATTCTTTCTGGACATACCCGTAGCTCTTTCTTTTCTAGGCATTCAACCCCCAGCCCCCACTGGTGCTGACAAATTGCTGCTTGAAGTTCATGGTCCCAGAAGTCTTCTTAACATGTCCAGGAATGCAGGCATGGGGGGGGGGTGAGGAGGGAGCTTGCGGAGGTGTTGGCTGGAAGCCACAGGCTGCAGCGATGAGAGGAGGGTGCAGGGGGTGGGGTGCAGGCACCCCAAGATTGCTCGGGAGGCAAAGGTGGTCAGCAGCATCCTGACTTTGAAAGCAATCCAAAACAAGGTCTGCATTCTAGTCTCCAGTGATGTCACAGCTAATCATTAGCCTGGTAATTACACTGAAAGCCTTCTGCGATCCTATCCTCAGCAGGGTCATTAATGCAAGGCAACCACACCAGTAAATGTCTCATTAGTCTTATTTTAGACTTATGTATTTTTCAGGACTACAGAATTTTAATAGTCTGCCCTCCCCCCAGCTCCCCCTCCTGTGACATTAATATCTATTCCACATGCCAGATTCTTCCAACTCTCCCCCTCCCCGCTCTCCCTGCTCAAAGCCCCCAGAGGAGGGCCCTGAAAGGAAGGAAGCCTGGAGTGGGGCGTCCATAGGAGCTAGGTCTGCTTCCATCACCAGCCCCAGGTCTGTTTCTGGCCTCAGTCTCTTTTCCGTAATGACAACCTCTTCTTGGGTTTTCTGTTTTTCTCAGGAAGCTTCGCTCTTTTTATTTTAACCCCCTTTAAGGCTTGTCCTTATTAGTAAAGAAATTCATGCTCATTGCAAAGACAGGAAGAAAGAATTACCATTAATCTCAGACCCCAGGCAAAATGATCCCTTCCTCACCTCTTGCTTTCCCACTCATGCAGTGTTGGCTTTTCTTTTTTCACTGGGAATGAGCTCAACTTCTCCCCTCCTGAGGCCTTTTGAAAATTGCGGGTGCCTCTGCCTAGAGTGTTTTCCTCTCTTCTCTACCCTTGATGACTCCAACTCTCCTTTCAGGGTAAAGCCTAAATACCACTTCCTCCTGGAAGTCCTCCCTGTTCTCCTCCTCATTCAAATTTAGGGTCTTACCTTTGCCACTTGATGCCATTTCCTGTGTCCTGCATCACACATGTCACAATCAGCATTAGCTGTCTATATGTGATATTAATTGTTTGATTGCTATCACCCTGACTAGGCAGATTGCTGCAGGTTGTCAGGGAACACCCTTATGTGGTTCATTAATTTTATAATCCCAATTGTCATCTCAGGGACAGTAGATACAAAGAGGCATCAGTAAGTACTTGTTGAATGAATGGATGGATGAATGGGTAATGTGGGTGGATGAATGTATGTATGTATGTATAGATGGATGGATGGTTGGATGGATCAATGGATATATGGATAGGTAGATGGTTGGGTGAATGGGGGGATGGATGGGTATGTGGATGGATAGATGGATGGATGGGTAGTTGGATGAGTGGATGGATGGATGAATGGATCAAAGGATATATGGATGGATAGACGGGTTGATGGGTGGATGCGTAACCCCAACTCTAAGGAATAGGGTAATTTTGGAGCTCTTCTCTTGCACGACTTCGGCATAGGGCCATGGATGGTGCCTTAAAAGAGTCAGTGATTTTCTTTTTCAAAATCTCCTTGGCTATTCGGGGTCTTTTCTGATTCCATACAAATTTTAGGGTTGTTTGTTCAAGCACTTTGAAAAATTGCCATTGGTATTTTGACTGGGATGGCGTTGAACCTATAGATTGCTCTGGATGGATAGGTGTGTGGATGGATGGATGGATGGATCAAAGGATATATGGATGGATAAATGGGTGGTTGGGTGGGTGGATGGATGGATGGATGGATGGATAGATAGCTGAACTGATTTTGGAATATTCTCCTCTAATCTTTCCTTGGCATTTTTAGGTACTGTTGAAATAATACAATGTGTAATTTTGTGTCTGACTTCTTCATCCTGCATTTTTTTTCTGTTAACAACTGTATGTTATCAGTTTTATTTTTGATGGCTGTGCAGTATTCCATTGGGTGGATGCCTCCAAGTTTACTCAATTAATTCCCTACTGCCACGCATTTGAGAAAGTGATATTTCCTGTAAGTTAAGGCTTTGGGCTCCAGCCCCAAGCATCAGAGTTCAGATACTGCTATTCCACCATCTCACCATGTAGTTATGGACAAGTTATGTTAATCTCTGTGCTTCAGTTTCTTCATTTGCAAAACAAGAGTGATTAACCTATGGGGTTGTTATGAGGATAAAATTGATCCAAGTAAAGTATGTAGAGTAGCCCCTGACACCCAATAAATGTTAGCTATTATTTCCAGTTGTTACCCTTATATGATTTGGTCAGGGATGTCTGGGGGGTGTTGAGCGTCATCTGTTTCTGTAGTCAGATTCCATTAGGATAGCCGGGGCATTCATTGCTGGAATCCTAAACCTTGGAATGCTCAGGATAGGAGTTGAAACATCTTTTCCCACCATGAATTCACAACCTGGGGAAGCCTTTCTCCAAAGCATGTCTTCCAGAAACCTGCACTATCATTTCCCTTTTCACTAGTCTGGTCTCACCCCAGACCTTTCCCCTCAACAGTGTGGTAGAGACAACAGGGCTTTGGAGTCAGGGAGGCCCAAGCTGGGACCACCATTCTGTCCCATGCAAACCGGGAGGCCTTAGGAAAGTGGCTTCCTGTTTGTGAGCCTGAGTGTCATCTGTAAGTGGGGCCAAGTGGGGCCATTTATTGGTTGCTCGAAGAACCAAATGAGCAAGTGTGAGCCCAGCATTTGGCCTGTCCTGGCTCCCTAACCTTGTGTTCACTATCCGGAGACACACGTGTGGATGCCCTCACTTGCTGAGTGTCTCCCATGGGCCACACTTTAGGGGCTTGCCATGCTGTATCTCACTGAATGAATGCAGAGAAAGGAAGGGAGAAATGGAGAAGGAGATACATGGACGTTTGAGAGTCCCCAAGCAATTTAGTTACATTAGGGCTACAATTAACTATATTTTTAGATGTTTGGGAGATTATCAAGTTTTCATCTGTATTGGAGCTGCATGGTGCATAGGTCAAAATATTGTTACATGACATTACATTAAGAGTCTTATAAAAAGTAAATAAAATAAAATTCATATTATGGAAGAAAAAAATGATTTGGCTTGCAAAGAAAGAAAGAAAGAAAAAGAAATGGGGATGGAGAGACAGGTAGATTTCAGTTATGGAAAAGCCAAAGATGCAAAACAGACTCTATTGCTTCTATATAAGTAGCAGCCCTACAATGTTCCCATTCTCACTGTGAGGTTTGGGGCAAATGACTTCATCTGAGGCCTCATTTGTGTAGCATTGAGAAGGAAGAGAAGGATCCCTCCAGACTGGTGGTGATGATGCCATGAGATTACACATTTGCCCAGCTGCTGACACATAGCAGCTGCTCAACATGAGTTAGCGAATATATATATATTTTTCCTGGACAGTGGTAAGGGAAGTGCCAAAAGTACAAGTCACAGAATCAGAGTGATAGGGCTGAAGAAATCCTCAGAAATCAGGTCTTCTTACTCTTGAGGCTGTGTTCCCTGCTCTGAGCCACGCTGTCTCTGGTCTCCATCATGTATGCTTAGTGGATTCATAAATGAAGGTCACTGTCATGTACCCCTCACCCCAAATCGCCTCTTCCTGGCTACTGAGCCTGGAGGCTTTCCTACACAGGCTATCGCTCTGGGTCATGGATATGTGTCTTGAAGTTTGGGGACCTTCCCACTTGTGGGTCTGCACCACACGGTGTAATCTATGTTAGTCTTTTTTTTTTTTTTTTCCTCTGGATATCCAGAGACTAGCACTGTGCCTGGCACATGCACAAGTCTGGGCTTAATAAATATCTGTCAAATGAATGAATGAATATGTTTTTACCTCGAGAAGGAGCTGCTACTCCAGAGGGACCGGCTGCCAAGCTTCCCTTCCTGGTTCCTTCCCTGGAGCCTGTGATATTTAATTAATATGAGCCAAGCAGAGCCCACTTTATGGTGCTGGGCCACCCATAATTGAGAAATGATTGGAGGCACCTGCGACTTGACCTTGGCTAATGATGGATAGATCCATGCAGAGATCAGGAGCCAAAGACCCTGATGGTGGCGGCATCCATCTAGAAAGCCCAAGTGGAAGGAAGGGGAAAGAGATATCGGCATCTGTGGCCTGTGATCTCAGAAATTCTGACGGTGACATTTCTCTGGAGGAAAGCACTCAGGTGTTGGGGGCTTAGCACTTGGCGAGCACTTTAGAGAGAGCCTCAGAATGGCAGCAGGTGCTCCAGTGTTCTGACATGATGGAAACTCAGTATGTATCTGTCAGAGGGGGAGTAAATAAATGAGACTCTAGGGCTCTTCGGAGGGAAGCAGAATGGAAGGAGGGCTGTACGTGCTGTGGAGTGGTCCGGAATGGAGGGCACTGGGGTTCAGACAGGCACAGTCCTCCCCACTCCTGCCTTTGGGCCTGGGTGCAATTTTTGGAGCGTGGAGGAGCTCTATGTTGCTAACCCCAGGCTGAGGTCACCTCTGTTCGCCTGGCTTCAGTGTCTTATCCTCTAAAGGTGCAGCCCCCTCATTTCCCTTCTAAGGGGGAAAGGGCCCTATTGAAGGGAGGTGCTGCTATAATTTCCAGCTCCAGGTAGTGGCTACAGGACTTTGAGTATCCCCACGTCTGTGCTGAGCCATGTCTGGGTGCAATGCGGGGGACCCTCCCATGCCCGCATGGGATACATTGCAGTCGCTGAGTGCATGAAAGACAGAAATGGAATTCAGGTGACAAGACTTCTGGAGGGTGGTGGGGCCTTTCGCAGGGAGGGCAGGCATGCGGCTCCAGCCACAAGGTTGAAATGTAGCCCTCCACTGACTAAGAGGTGCACAAAAAAATGGCAAAAGTGCTGAGAACAGCACTTTGGGTTTATAGAGCATTTTCAGACCCAGCAGCAAGAGGAAGAAGAGGCAATTAATGTTCCTATTTGATGGAGGTGTAGCTGCTGCGTGGATAGCAGGTGCACCAAGCTCAGGGCCCCGAGCTGCGAAGTCAGCCTTGAGGCTCTCAGTAGGGATTCCTGACCAATTCTCTGCCCTTGGGCCCCCCGCCACCTCCCCACCCCTTCTGAATCCACAAGTTTGAGAGACAGTGCCCCACCTCTCCTTCTCTTTTTAAATTTTCCTAAGATACGCACCCCATAAAATTTACCACCTTAACCATTTTTAAGGTCAGTGGCATTAAGTACGTTCCCGCTGTTGTACAAGCACCACCCTCATCCGTCTCCTGAATTTTTCATCTTCCCGAACTGGAACTCTGTCTCCACTGAACACTAAGTCCCTATCCTCCTTGCCTGCCTTCTGATTTCTGCTCGTGAATCTGACTACTCTAGGTACCTCACATAAGTGGAACCCTACGGTATCTGTCCTTCTGTGACTGGCTCATTTCACTTAGCATCGTGAGTCCTCAAGGTTCATCTATGTGGTTGCACGTGTCAGAACTTCCTTTTTCAGGCTGAATGATATTTCACTGTGTGTATAGACCATATTTTGTTTATGCATCCATCCATTTGAGGACAGCTGATGTGCTTCCACGTTTCAGCTGTTGTGGTAAGGCTGCCGTGAACAGGGATGTGTGACTATTTCTTTAGTCTCTGCTTTACAATCTTTCCAGAAGTGGAATTATAGGATCATATGGTAATTTTCTTTTTAATTTTTTGAAAAACACCATACTATTTTCCACGGCGGCCGCAACATTTTATATGCCACCAGAAATGCGTTGAAGGGTCCAATTTCTCCACCTCTTCATTGACACTTGTAATTTCCTGTCTTTTGTTTGTTTGTTCATTTGTTTTCAGTAGAAGCCGTCCTAAGGGGTGTGAGGTGATATCTCACTGTAGTTGTGGTTTGCATTTCTCTAATGATTGGTGATGTTGAGCATCTTTTTTATGTGCTCATTGGTCATAAGTATACCTCTTTTCCACGAGACACAGAGAAAAGGGATTAGGTTTTTTGGAGTCCAACAGGCCTAAGGCTAATCATGCCTCAACCTCTCAACTTTTCCACTGTGTGACTTTGGGCAAGTAGCTTCACCTCTCTGGGCTCTAATTCCCTTGTTGATGGAATGGAGGAAATCATTCAGACCCAGGGAGGCTGATGTGAAGACCAGAGGAGGGTTCAGGATTCTAGTTCCTAGCCCGTAGGCAGTCCTTAACCATGCTCATTTATTTCCCCCATGGTTCATCATCCTATATTGAATTGGGGATGCTGGTGACCCAGAGTGGGCTCATGGAATCTCTGCCAGCTGGCCTCAGTGACTAGTCTGAGGCATAGGCAAGCATTCTGGGAAGTGGTGATTCTGACCTGTGTCCTTGCTTTTCTAGACAGTGGACTCAAGGCTATCTCTAGTCTTGGCACTCCAGGTCTCTGTGTTTGTGTCTTGTCTCCCAGAATGTGGGGTTCTTTGAGGGCTGGGGTCATGTCCTGTTCATCTTTCTCTATCATCCTATGATGCCGAGCACTGCAGAGACGAGCTAGTCATTCAGCAAACCCATTCTCCATTCCTTCTGGGTACATCCCTAGGCTGCGATTCCACCAGGTTCCCCTCTTTGGGGTGGGACGAATCTGTGCTAGCCAATGAGATGAGAGCAGAAGTGTTGTCCACCACTTCCAGGACATGGGACCCCCCCCCCCACCCCCTCTCCTCTCATTGGTGACCTGCATCATGACCTAAAGAGTGCTTGCGGAAGGAGATGGAGCCCTATTCCTATCCTGCTGCCTGTTGGAATCCAGGAGAGCAAGAAATACACTTTCTGCTGTGTGATACCACCGGGACTTGTGGGCTCTCCTGTTACAGCAGCTGGTGTCCTCCTCATGCACCAGGGTCCCCAAACTCCATGGGGTTAGGGACCTTGCCTATCTGGCTCTCAACTCTGCACCTGCAGGGCCCGGCACATGGTAGTTGCTACTTCACTTTTGTTGAGTGAGTCAGTGAAGGATACGGCATCCAGTGGGTACTCAGTAAATGTTTCCTCAGTAGAGGATTGGTAAGTGCACAACTCAAGATTGCCAAGGTCACCACAAGTTCAATGTATGGATGGACGTGTTAACGTTTCAGAGGAAGGGAAACCAGCCTCTCAGAGCTGGGATCGAGGTTGGACGCCTTGGGGATCCTTCAGAGCTGGTGCTCAGGATACTGGCCACAGGGAAAGCTGTATTGGCTGCCTAGGGCCACCATAACCAGGTACCCTGGATCAGACAGCTTAAAGAACAGAAACTTTTTCTCCCACAGTTCTGGGAAGTAGAGGTCCAAAATCAGGGTGTTGGCAGGGTTGAATCCTCCTGAGGGTGGAGGGAGAATCTGTTCCATGCATCTGCCCTGGCTTCTGGTGGTTTGCAAGCCATTTTGGAGTTCCTTGGCTTGTGGAAGCATCACCCCCACGTTTGCTTCCATCATCACTCGCATGGCATTCTCCCTGAGTGTGGTCACTGGGTGAAGGGCGGGTGGAGAGGGTGCTCCCATTCTCCCACTGGCCACACAGACTCACAGCTGAAGGCCATTCCTAGCTAATGTCTGCCTCTGTCCTGCCTCTGACTCCCCGAGCAATCCCGCTCCCACAAGAACAGCCTCTGCTCTCTGCCATGCTGTCCCCAAGCCCCTTATCTGTCCCCCACCAGGCAAAGGTCTGTAGCTCAGTGGGTTTGAATCCCAGCTTGGCTACTGCCTCAATTGTGAACTTGAGCCTGAGTGTTCTCTGAGCCTGCCTCCCCCTTCATAAATAAGGATAAATAAAATCCCTACCTCACCAGGTTGCTCTGAGGTTGGGAAAAAGACAACGCATATTATGGTGATGATGAAATTTCCTAGTAGACCTAATCGGTGCCCGGAACGTTGGCATCTGTTAGATGTTATCTTGGTGAATCACCCTGAACATTGAGTTCTCAGTCATGTCAGGGGCAGGATCAGCAAACTACTGCCCACACACCAAATCCAATCCATTGCCTGTTTCTATCAATAAAGATTTATTGTAACACAGCCATGCCGATTTGTGTACCTATCTGTCGTGGCTGCTTTTGCAATACAGTGGCAGAGTTGAGTCATTGCAACAGTGACCATGCGGCCCTCCAAGTCTAAAATATTTATTATCTGGCCCTTTACAAAAAGAGTTTGCTGATCCCTGGAATAGAACACCATGGGCATTGATGCTTATAAGGCCAGAGTTCAAAACTCAACCTTTGCCCTTCCTTTCTGTGTGATTGTGTACTTACAGGAAATCACTGTTTCTCATCTGCCAAACTGAGGTGATGACTCACGCCACAGGATGATCAGGACAATGAGACAAGATGTTCAGTCCAATGCTTCCCCCTGTGACTGTGTGCATGAACAAAATGAACCTTTAGGCTAAGAAGTCAGTGTGTCACTGTCCCTGGTATGCAGTAGATGCTCAGTATATTCCTACTGCCACATGCAAGAACTTCCACCTGATGTCTCCACGTAGACAGGGATTGGGGGCCTTATCTCTTTGCCCACGGTGTCTGGAATAGTTGCCCATGGCGTCTGGGTCCACTGTGGGAGCCTGGCGACCACACTTAATGAGGCCACTCCAGACTTCCGTGGCTCCAAGCGCAGCTCCCAATCCAAAAACCTGTCCTCTGCTGTCCTTTACTGCGGGGAGCACTGTTCTGTCCTGGTACCCCATACTCCACACTCAGCCCCCATCACACATCATGTAAGTGATGGAAGGAAGTCAGTCAGAGGAGAAAGACAGATTGAGTGCCTCCCTGGCCCTGGCATTTCCCTCTGGATCTCTGGATTTCCATATATTTGAAAACCTAATATAAACAACAGAGAAGAAATTTGCATTTCGGGCAGCAGGGAATGAAAAATTGAGGCGGTGTAATGTATTGCCGCGTGCAGAAGAGGGATGACCGCGGTGAGACCAACCTCTTACGACAGGCCCAATAGGCCGGTGGCAAACTCATTTCCTGGCAGAATATAGGGTTCATCTGCTGGAACATTTAACAGGCATCAAAGAAAGATCACTTCCACCTCTCCCCGCTGCCTGAGATGCTGCTCTCCTGCCTCTCTTTTTGCTGTTTTATTAAACCCCTTTATGCAGTTTTAATACAATATGTATGATCCACATGGAGACAAATAAATTCTTATGTACTTTTCAGGATTCAGAGTATTCTAATGGTTATGTATGCTTTATTTATATTTTCTGAGAGACATTAAAAGGCCGATGTATAAAAATATGCAACGCAAACCAATGGTGATTTATGGCTACTCACGGAGCAATGGCGAAATGGGAAGTTATGAAGTTAATTTCCAGATGTGTGGAGGGGGGCGGGGGCTGTGGCCTGCAGTAGTAACGAGGGGTATATTACTTCTGGCAAAGGCCGGGTTTGGTGGCGAGTTTGACACAGGGAGGCTCTTGAGTCTGGAGCCTTTTAAGGAAGTGGTGTAGAGCCAGTGGGGATGTTAGGGATGTTGTTGCTGCAGATGGGACAGGGGTTGCCCAGAGAGGTTAAGTTAGTTTTCTAAAGTCACACAGCGAGCAAGAGGCAGAGTTAGGAGTAGAAGTGCTTTTATGGCTTTTCCTTGCATTGCCACAAAGCTGCTTAAGAATCTATCAGAGGAACAAATAATGTAATATATGTTAAGAAAAAAAAAAGAAGAAGAAGGTAGCAGGAGGGGAAGAATGAACGGGGTAAATCGGAGGGGGAGACAAACCATGAGAGACGATGGACTCTGAAAAACAAACTCAGGGTTCTAGAGGGGAGGGGGGTGGGGTGATGGGTTAGCCTGGTGATGGGTATTAAAGAGGGCACATTCTGCGTGGAGCACTGGGTGTTATGCACAAACAATGAATCATGGAACACTACAACCAAAACTAATGATGTAATGTATGGTGATTAACATAATAATAAAAAACTAAAAAAAAAAGAATCTGTCAGAGGTTTCACGACTTCCCTGGTGGCCTCCACGTTGCAGGCAGACATAAGATAACTCCCAAGTGAGCAAAAAAAGCAAGCCCATAACTCGTTGAACTTCCCTTTTCTGCCCTCCACTGGCATGCAGTGCCAGGGCAGAGCAGACCTGGGCAAGTGAAAAAACTCTTCTGGAGCTGAAATTTACATGGGTGGTTCTGGGAATCCATTCCCTGGAGGACCGGGGGCCTTGGAAGCTGACAGTGTCATCCACTTTATGGTCCAGCTAGGCATAAATTTACATATTGGCACTTGCCTGGGGGCTATCGGCTTATCAGGAGTCTGGAGGGTAGAGGGATTCAGAGTAATCACGTTGGAACAAACTCCATGAGAATGCTTCTACCCATCCCCCTGTAAGACTGGCCCATACCCTGCCCTCCCAGTCTAGTGACCATTCAGCCCTTAATTTTGGAGTCAGTAATTCCAGGGAGTAGATACAGCCTCGTGGTTAGAGCACAGACTTTGGAGTCAGGATGCCTGGGTTCAAATCCCACCCTCAGCCCTTAGGGGTTTGGTCAAGTTGCATTAACTGCTTCACTTCTCTGGGGCGTTCTGTCCTGCCATCTGTATAAAGGCGATGATGATACCTAACCGGCAGAAGTGTGGTGAGCAGAGGATGGTCAACCACATTCTAGGTGTTTATCACAGCTTCCCCAGACTTCGAATGTGTTGTTGTTGTTGTTTTTTAAATCACTGCTGTTATTCCACCTGTTTTACCTTGGGCAAGTCCTTACCCCTCTCTGGCCTCAGTTTTCCCCATCTGTACAATAAGGAAACAAAATAGTTGATCTAAAAATATCTGGACTGTGTTTTGGATCTTAAAGGGACCAACCCTAAATCTGGCAACTCCAACATTCACTAATGCTTGTGGAATGATATTTACAAGGGGTCTCATCTACCTTTTGGCTCTATGTATCAAAAGCCATAAAAGTGTTCATTTCCTTTGGCTCAGCAACTTTTACTTCCGGAGCTTTTACCTTAGGGGATTAATCATGGGTGTATGCAAAACAGTAACTACAGGCATTTCTGTTGTGGTGTTTAAAATAGAGGGAGCATTGGAAGTGGCCCAAATGGAACCAATAAGGGATGGGTTAAGTAAACGGTGATGTAGCAGCAGAATATCTGCAGCTAATTGAACACTGACTGTGTGCCCAGCCTAGGAGGAGCACTTGACACTTTGCATCACATTTAATACCCCAATCACCCTGTTAGGTTGCAATTATTTCCTCCAGTTTGGCCACAGGGAACCGAGCTTAGAGAAAAGCAAATCACCCAAACCTGTACAGCTGGCAGATGGCAGAGCCGGGAGTCACCTGGTTGTCTGATACCAAACCTGGCCCCTTTCTTACCACCTCACACTCCTCAGGCTGATGTCAAGAGGATGGCACCAGAGAGAGAGGATGCACTGATGACTGGTGTGCATGGACAGTCATCTGTGAGATGCAGGTCTTGAGACTGTGATAAGACATGGCTGCATGTACACCTGCTATCAAAAGCCACCATTCATGACTTGATGTCAATCCTTATTGTTGTGCATATTTATGAAGTTGCCCTGGACCACCTTGCTTTGGTTTTTCTCTTGTGGGAAAGAATTCAGCTTTTGTTTATTCCAGTGGCAACTTCTAAGCTCCAAGATTCTGGTGACCCAGGATCAGGTTTATGTTCCTACTCTATACTTTGTCCATCCATCTGATCATGCATGGTGCTCCTCCAACCACCCATGCAACCATTCATCCATCCACCACCCATCTATCTACATACCTGTATTAGTTTTCTGTTATGGCTGTAACAGATTAGCATGAATTTAGTGGCTTAAAACAACGTACGTTTATTTTCTTGCACTCCTGGAGGTTGGGAGTTTTATAGTTCTGTGCTAACATCAAGGTGTGGGCAGGGCTGGTTCTTTCTGGAGGCTCTAAGGGAAGAATTGGTTTCCTTGCCTTTTTTCAGCTTCCAGTGGCTGCCTGGATTCTTTACCTTGTGGCCTCTTTTTCCTTCTTCAAAGCACATCACTCCAACCTCTGTCATCACATCACTTTCTCCCCTGACTCTGACCCTCCTGCCTCCCTCCTATAACAATATTGTGATTAAATCAAGCCCACCTGGAAATTCTGGGATACTCTCCTTATTTCAAGATCCTTAACTTAATCACATCTACATCCCTGCATAATGTGACACTAACAGGTTCCAAGGATTAGAATATTGACATATTTGGGGGATTGCATAGTTAAGTCCACTCATATACCCACCCACCTATCCATCCAACCATCCATCCATCCACCCATCCAATCACTCATCTATCCACCCATCCATCCATTATCCATCCATCCATCCATCCATCTTTTCATGTATTCATTCATCTCTTGACTGATTGGTTGATTGATTCATTTATTCATTTTCATCCATTCATTCATTAAATCATCAAACATTTATCTAGTACCTTCTATGTTCCAGGCACTATGCCAGACGCCAAGGTAACAGAACTGAACAAATTGGACACATCTTTTTTTTAGTTTAATTTGATTTTATTATGTTATGTTAGTCCCCATACAGTACATCATTAGTTTTTGATGTAGTGTTCCATGATTCATTGTTTTCATATAACACCTAGTGCTCCATGCAATATGTGCCCTCCTTAATACCTATCACCGGGCTAACCCATCCGCCAACCCCCTCCCCTCTAAAACCCTCAGTTTGTTTCTCAGAGTCCATCGTCTCTCATGGTTCGTCTCTCCCTCCGATTTCCCCTCCTTCATTTTTCCCTTCCTTCTCCTAATGTCCTCCACGCTATTCCGTATGTTCCACAAATAAATGAAACCACATGATAATTGACTTTCTCTGCTTGACTTATTTCACTTAGCATCATCTCCTCCAGTCCCATCCATGTTGATGTAAAAGTTGGGTATTCATCCTTTCTGATGGCTGAGTAATATTCCATTGTATATATGGACCACATCTTCTTTATCCATTCATCTGCTGAAGGGCATCTCAGCTCCTTCCACAGTTTGGCTATTGTGGACATTGCTGCTATGAACCTTGGGGTGCATATGGCCCTTCTTTTCACTACATCTGTGTCTTTGGGGTAAATACCCAGGACTGCAATTGCTGGGTCATAGGGTAGCTCTATTTTTAATTTTTTTGAGGAACCTCCACACTGTTTTCCAAAGTGGCTGCACCAACTTGCATTCCCACCAACAGTGTAAGAGGGTTCCCCTTTCTCCACAACCTCTCCAACATCTGTTGTTTCTTGCCTTGTCAATTTTTGCCATTCTAACTGGTGTAAGGTGGTATCTCAATGTGGTTTTGATTTGAATTTCCCTGATGGCTAATGATGATGAACATTTTTTCACCTTTCTTGAAGGAGATCACAGCAAGTAGGATCATTGAATGAGTAAGCAAATCATTGTGATCACTTTCTGGTCAACAAGGAGTTATATTATCTTGTTGTATGTTTCTTCACAGCACTTATCATGACCTGCCAGTACACTGTTATGTTTACTGTTTATAATCTGTCTCCCCACATGCTAGCTCATTTTGTTCTGTGACCACTGCATCTCTTATTCTAGAAGAGTATCCGTTCAATACACAATTCCTCAATCAGCGAATAAATGGATATATGGTGTGGTTGAGGCTGATATGATCTCGGCTTCATAAGCTTATTCTGTCATGGGGAGTTAGACAATGATAAAGTGTGTAGAAATGTCAGGTCAATTTGGAGGAGACATACAGCATGTGGTAAAAGCCCACAATAGGAAATTTGGCCCAGTTTGGAAGTTTTAGGAAGGCCTTCTGGAGGAAGAGATACTTCACTGCAGTCCTGAAGGAGGGGTCAGAGTTTGCCAGGGTTGGGTGGGACAGGGCCCAGGAAACAGCATGTCTGAGAACTTCAAGTTGCAAAAGAATATTCAAAATAATCAAGTTATACTCATGAACAGAGTACTTTGCAGTTGGTGAAACCCTTCTCCTCCACTATCTCCTTGTATGGTTACAGCACATTTATGTGACAAGGCAACCATTTTTCCCCCCACCATATTTCTAGGTACAGAAACTGAGGCCCCAGGGAACACATGGCCAGGAAATGGCAGACTGAGGCCTCATGTCTTGACTTCAGGGCTGGTTGGCCACATGGTCCTGCCACTCTGCATCGTGGTCATTCAGCTGGGGCTCTATATAACCCACAGAAGGTGGTGACTGCACCTCACAAATTAGCTGAAATAACCATCAAATGCTTTGTGGATTGGTAAGTGAGCTCTGCTTCCAGGGGAGGTGATGGCAGTGTGAATGCAGACTCTGGGGCCAGGAAGATGGGGTTCAGATTCCAACTCCATTCCTTCCCTTCTTTACGCTCAGGGTATGCACATCTGGAAAGCAGGGATGGAGACCCAATACCTATGAGTAAGTCCTCAGTAAATGTAATGTTTCCTTCAACAAATACTAGTGGATCCTACTCAATGCAGCCTCTGTATTATGATCTGGGGATGCAGTGTTGACTAAGACGGGATATTACTGTTTATATACTGATAGGCTCTCTAGAACGCCTCTCTCCCAGATGGCTTCCAAGGCTGTTGTCTTCTTGTCCTTTTCATGTGGGAGCCTGCAATGTAACTTCGGACAAATCACTGGGCCATTTTAGGCCTCGGTTTGCTCATATCCTCAATGATCTATTCAAGTTAGACCCTCAAGATCACCTGATTCCAAATGACACTATGATGATATGGGACCCTGTGATTAATGTGCTGACAAATTTCCAGAGCTCTGGAGGGTCAAGCTTACTTATGATCATGAAATGATTTAGGGTGGGGCAGGGTGGGCTTCCTGCAGAAACCTTTAGTCCTGCAAGGGCTGACTGTCCCAAAAGAGAGGTGACAAGAATAGATTTACTCGTGACTCTCCCAAAAGAGAGAATAAAGCTCATTTGTAGGAAAAGTGCCCAGACATCTTAAAGCTCATTTATAAGGGAGACTTCCAAAAGGTCCATCTCCACGATGCCATTTCCTACAGGGGTTTCTGGAAAATCTATGGCTTTCCCTCTGGGCAAGAGGGAGCCCCCCTCTCTCTCCAGGTTTGAGGGTCCACACTGCATACAGACATGAGCTACTAGGGACCTCCCTGTGATCACTGTGCATCACTTAAAAAACTCCCTTTAGGTATCAAGTTGTTTGGAGCAAGGCTTTTGTTATGGAAATTCCAGTATTTGGGGGAAAAAGAAGTTTTCTAAGAAACCCAGGAGTATAAGGAGAAAGCTTTCATCTGAGCTCAAGAAAATGACAGTCTGGTGGGGCTGAACTGTGTGAATTGTTCCCCGTCCTTTGAACATCGAATGAATCCATTAGCAGGTACTGTCAGTTCTGTCTGCAGATACATCTCTGCATGCCTCTGCAATCTGACCACATCTGGCTACCTTTGGTACTCCACCCTGGTGCAAGCAATCATCATCTCATCCTTGGAGGCAGAGAGAGTTTCCTTCCTGTCCCCCTGCTTCTTCTACTCCTGCCCCTGCCCTGCCCCTGCCCCAATCTTATATCTACCAGCACAGTGCAGCACTATTCTAAGAAACTTAAGTCAAATCCTGTCTTCCCCTGTTGAAATGTTTCAGTGGCTCCCCATGGATGGGGTTCTACTGCCATTGACCTGGAGGCCCTTGACATCCCCCTGACATCATTCTGCTTCTCCTTCCCTATAGTTACCGTGCTCTAGTACATGAGCTTTCTTTATTTCCTCGAACACGCTAAGACCTTCCCTACCCCAGGTCCTCTCAAATGCTATTCACTCTGGGAGGGGATGCCCCCCACCCCAACTAATGGCTGCCATTCATCTTTCTGATCTTAGCTAACCATCACTTCTTGGAGAAGCTTCCCCCAGCTACCTTCTCAAGTATTCCCTCCATCAGCACCCAGTTCATGAATCTTTTATGGCATTTATCATGATTCAGAACAGCCTCTTTGTTGACTTCTTTATCTTCTGTTTTCCCCACTAGATTATAAGCTCCATGAAGGCAGGGATTATAACAGTTCTGCCCACTGCTATCTCCCCAATTCCAGCCCCCAAGCCTTCATTTTCCATCTTAGCACAGGAACAATGATGTCATGATCATCTGCATCATTATGAAGGCGGCTAATGTCCCTGGGCTCCAGGTGGAATCATGGATGTGGACATATCTTCACAGACTAGAGAGGTGCATTGGAAGGAGAGGAGGTCCAGGTAGACTTTCTGAGAGCATAGTTCCCCTGTGACCTCTATTTGCCTAGGAAGCTCTGAGCTCAAGAAAGCGACTCAGTCTGTTGGGGCTGAGAAGAGTCAGGTCTTTGGAATTAGACAGACCTGGGTCAAATCTGTGTTTTTTTTTTTTTGTTTTTTTTTTTGCTTTCTTAACACCAGATGCCTCCAGTCAAAGGGCCTCATGTCAGCTCGGAACTGAAGAACAAAACAACAGGACACTCTGTTTTCTCGTGGGCCTACATGGTGACCATAATGCCTACCTCAAGCTAAGATAGCTGTTGGAGCTTTGTAATGGGCCATAAACCTATCCCAGTAGACACCAGTGCTCATGTCCTCTGGCGATCCTCAAGAAGACTCCATATTTGGTTTAGTGAATGTGGTCTGGCATCTGTGAGACCCTGATGATCTCGTCCAGTTCTAAGATGCATGGAAATCATAATCTGATTTCAAAGGCTCCCAAGTCCAACCTAGAAGTCTCATGATGGGACAAAACATAATGTGCCTTCTGAACATGGATGAGGAATTCTGAAGCCAGCCGTGTTCTTCTCAACCAGGCTGTCCCCTGTTGGCAGAGCAGCCATCCACCCACCATTCCCTGCTGCGTGAGAAGCCATGGTAGAAGGCAGTTGATCCCAGTGGCCCCACCCAGTTCTACCACTTCGGTACTGTATGACTGCAGTGGGGTGAAGAGTGGTTCCTTCCAAATATATGTCTTCCCAGAACCTCAGACTGTGACCCTATTTGGAATAAAGCTCTTTGCAGATATAATTAAGGTAAGGACCTTGAGATGAGATCATCCTGGATTGGGACAAGCCCTGAATTTAGTGACAAGTTACTTAGAAGGGAAGAGAAGGGGAACAGTCAATGCGAAAATGAATACCATGTGAAGGTGAAGGTAGAGATAGCAGCAATGTGTCCATGAGATCAGGATTGTCGGCCACCACCAGAAGCTAGGAGAGAGGCATGGAACAGATGTTCCCTTAGCGCCTCCAGAAGGAACCAGCCCTGCCGACACCTTGGTTTCAGACTTCTAACTTCCAGAGCCATGAGACAATGTATTTCTGCTCATCTAAGTCACCGGTTTGTTGTAATTTGTCATGGCAGCCCCAGGGTATTGATACAGTGATTTTGGCCAACTTAGTTAGACTTTGGAGCCTCAGTTTCCTCATCTGAAAAGTGGGTGTCCTTGTAGTCTCTAGAGGCATTGGGAGAAAACCGACATGCAAATGCCCTATACCTTGTCTGTCACGCAGTTGGCACTCGAGAAATTGTAGTTGTTATTAACAGTTATTATTACAGAGGAGCCATTCCTCGGGCTTCTCCTAGTGTAAGCCAAAGCAGCTCCTTGCTTTTCTCCAGCAAGAAGGCGGGAGAAGGGAGGGAGGTGCGACTGTTCCTCAAGCCCACAGTGCCAGATTAAGGGCACTTGTCTCCCTCTTTGTTATCCAAGCCTGCTGCCTCTACCTCCATTCCATCAACCACCATCACAACCACCTCCGCACTATCGGCATTTCCTAAATATTCTTTTGATGCATTTGTTCTCAGGAGGAGAAACATCGTCTTCAAAAACAATACCAGGGAGCAGTAACAAAAAACGCAGCTCGTGGTGATAAAGGTTAAGGACTCCTCTGCTCCCCCAGTCTTTCTCTCTTTCTCTATCTCTCCATCCCTTCCTCTCTCCATCCCCCTCTTTCTATTGGAATGGCTATCTTTCAAAGGTTTAACAGATTTGCAAAAATAATTCCTCCAAGAGGCGTTCATTCCGTAGGAATACACAGAGGAGGGCGCACAAGCAGGGAGCAGAGCCATAAATTGAACATCGCCAGCCCAGGGCGGGCCCAAAGTCATAACTTTCTCCTCGTCCCTCCCCTCCTGCCAATGCCCAGGCCCCTGCCCAACACCATTCTATTTTCAGAAAGGCTCCCTTGACCCGTGGGTCCTTCAGCCACAACAGAGGTGGCGCCGACTGGAATCCAGGCGTGAAATTATGAAAGAATGGGGCTGTCTCTGCCTCTAGTTCTGCCCTGGCCTCAGATGTGCAATTGCCGTTTTTTTTTCTCCCCCCTCGCACCGGCCTGTCGCATGCGGGGCGGCAAAGATTGTATTTATCACCTGTCAGGATCTGCCAGAACTGAGTTACGTGAGGCAGGACAGCATAAAATTATCATACACAAGCATGAAATTACAAAATCGCTCGGAACTGAACAACAAAATTATTTCATTTCGGAGGGAGGCCATCCCATTTTTTAGCTCTGACACCTTGACTGCCAAACTTTGAATTGAAATTGAGTGTGAGGGCCATGGAATAGAGACAGCAATAACAAGAAGTAGCATGTAAACTAGCCATGCAGACACACTACATTAATGGCCCCCGAAACCTCCCACCAGAGATATGTAACTAAATAAATGTCACATGTCCCAGTTACTCAACTTGCCTTGCACAACTAGAAGCGACTCAAGCCAATGTCAGAGCCCTGGTTCAATGTTTGAGGGTTCCTGGGAGGGATTGGGTCAGCATAGGTTCTTCTAACCCACAGAGTGATGCCCTGATGAAATAGAAAGCATGCTGTTTTTGGAGTCATGCACGTGTACGTTTGGATGCTGGCTCCAACCTTCATGAGCTGTGCAACACTGAGAGAGTTTCTTAACCTCTCTGAGCCTCTGTTTTATCATCCGTAAAAAGAAGACAACCATCGGTGGTCAGGAGGACAAAAATATCTCATACACAGTGTCTGGCACGTAGTAAGTTTTTAATACAGAAATTGAGAGGTGTGGGACAAATGGGTTACCCATGACTTTCCTCTTTCAGAAAAGATGTTTTTTGCCATTTTTATATTCTGTGGTGGAAGCATTTGTCCAAGAAGCTTTTATTAAGCATGGGGGGAAAAAGAGCTGTGACTGTAACTTGTGTTTAGATGTAAAACAGAGTTAGGTTGGATTATTGATTCTAATTATTGATTCTGAATTATTGTTCCTAATTTTTTCCACCTTTCCCCTATACACATACCCTTTGCCATGTGACTTTACAGCTTCTTCCACTGGAGATGAGATTTATTTCCTCATCCCATTGTTATTAGACTTGCCATGTGAATTATTTTGATCAATGGCCTGTGTGCAGACATGATGCAAACAGAGACTTTAAATATACCGTGTGGTTTGACTTGGCCTCTTGCATTCCTGCTATTTGCTTTAGAATGGCATGCCCAGGTAGATGCTGGTCTATGGAGAAGAGTCAAGCAGAACAGCCTAGAGTCAAGTGCAGCCAACCTGTAGACCTGTGAGCAAAAGAAATAAATGCTTGTTAGCCATTGAGACTTTAGGGATTGTTTGTTATACAGCAAAAACGGACTAATAAAGTAGCTAGACTCAGGTGATTACAAACAGAGGTTTGCCTTCAAAAATGTTCTGTAGAACATTTAAAATTCATATAGGACTCAGGGCAATCTTTATTGAGTGGGACTGTCTGTGAATTGCAGTTTATCTAGAGTCTTGGCCTTCTCATTCATTTGTTCATTCCTTCTTTCCTCTCTCCTCCCTCCCTCCCTCCCTCCTTTCCTTCCCCCCACTTTCCCTTCCTTCCTTCCTTCCTCCCTTCCTTCCTTTCTTCTTTCCTCCCTCCCTCCCTTTCTATTTTTTTTTGAAAGAGAGAGAGTATATGTATGTGGGGGAGGGGCAGAGGAAAGGAAGAGAGAGAACCTCAAGCAGGCTCCACACCCAGCACAGAGCTCAACATGGGGTTCGATCTCACAACCCTGAGATCATGAACTGAGCTGAAATCAGGAGTTGGACCCTTAACCAACGTGTCCCTGTCTTCTGCAATATAAATGCCAATGTTCCCTCATCGATATGGGAACTAGTCTAGGACTGTGGGTCTCCACTCTAGTAGACCCAATACTCTCTCTTCATTACATATATTTTATAACACCCACTTTACTATTCTGAAATGAAATCCATGCATTTCATCTTCATACACACGTAATTTCCCAAAAAATCAATATAATGCCCTAACTGTAATATAAGAGGAATAAAATGAAAGCAATTTATAATAAAATAATATCTATTTCAATATGTAAATTATCGGGAAACCACTATATGCCAGGAGACATAATGAAGCAGTCTGATGCTTGTACCTACTTATAATGAATAAGTTGAGATTTCAGACAAATATTCAGTTGAATATTGTCGACATTTTTCTCTATATTTGACATTTTGAAATAAGAGCTAAATTAGTATATTCATATGTATGGGTGCCGTCACCACGAGTGGGACTGCTGCAAATGTCGACCGACACAGGTGTGTTGTGGCAGCAACTCACATTCTATGAACAGCTTAGAGATCAATGCCCGGATTTCCCAAAATGCAAAACAACTTTTGATAGAATTTTGGATAAAGCAAAGTACTGCCTTCCTCCAATTCACAATGCTGCTGCATTTCAGGAAAATCCCATGTAAAGGAAAACAGTACAAAAAAAGATTTTGCTATATTTAAGATGGGTATAAATTCTAGGCTCAGATAATTACTGAGTAGGAATTTTGCCTGTATGAATGTCCATAAAGGGCATTTGAAATCCTCAAAGGACTTGGGACTATTCTTGGCACAGGACTGTCCTGGGCATTTCATATCCAAAATGGGTCATTTAATCCTTCCCAATCTCTAGGACAGGCTTTCTCAACTTTGGTGCAATTGACATTTTGGGCTGGATAATTCTCTGTTGGCGGGGGGCGGGGGGGGGGCTGCCCTGTGCATTGAAGGATATTTAGCAGTGTCCCTGGCCTTTAGCTGCTAGATAGTAGCATCTCCCACTCAAATTGTGACAACCAAAAATACTTCTGGATATTGTGAGGGGGCAAAATATCCCCCTGTGGAGAACCAATGGAGCAAGGATAATAGAAAAGGCTGTTCCCATCACCATACCCTTCCGTAACTGCCCTTGGAGATGGCATTACCTCCAGTAAGAAACACCTGCCCAGGAAGCCTTGGGTTTCATTGTATCATTTCATTGCAAGGCCAGGCACTGAGCACCTCGTATGCACCAGGCTTGGGTACAGTGCTGGATGTGAACGTTCCTGGACTCAAAGTGCTCAGGCACCATCCAGGAAGTTGGCCCGGCTCCTCTCTGTATCTCCTGCCTCCACCTCACACACCAGCCCCCGAACCTCATTCCCTCCATTCTAACTGCAGATCTCAACTCGCATTTGTCCACTTTTCTCCATTGCCACCCCCTCTTTTCCAGGCTTGCATCTCTCCAACCTATTCACCCTGTGGCTAGAGTAATCATGTTAAATTACAAATTCAGAAATTTGATTCCATCTCCCACCTCCTTAAAACTCTTTACTAGGTTCTGTTACATTTAGGAAAAAGCGAAAACAAAAAGTCCCCACCATGGTCTACCAGGCCGTAGGTCCAGTCCTACCACCTCCTCATTTCTGTCCAGCCCTGGGGGTTATGAGCTGGGGCCGAGTTGTGGGAAGCCTTGAATGCCCAGCTAAGGAATGATCAAACCTCAGACCTGGAGGACCCTTTCAGAACATCTGGTCCTCTGATGGCCATGTACTTCAAGGTTGCATCTTCTGAGGAGGATATTGTCCGCTGCAGATCTCTTAGAAAGGAAAAAAAGGGGAGTGGCTTAGATTATTCTCCGATGAAATGAGAGAGTAGTGGGGCAGAGGAAGGGGTACAGTCCTTACCTGGAGTCCAAGAAGCTGCTCCTGATTTCCTTTCCTCTGATGGACTGTGAGTTTTCCTATTTTATACCGTCTTTTCCATGCCTGGCATATTGTGTTATCCCCAGTTTACAGATGGTGCCACTGAGCCTTAAGAAGAGAAAGTTCATTGCCCAAGACCACTGAGCTGGTGTCAGAGCTGAGATTTGAACCGAATCCTCCAAGGACTTAGCCAAATCGCCAGCCACTAATGTGATGACCACAGGAGTCTCTGCAATGGTTTCCTCGAATCCGTCAGGCCACCCCACCTCCTAGTCCACTGTTCCACTGCAGAAGTATTTTAGAAAGTGTGGATCTGATCAAGTTAGTGCATATCCTGTACTTTCCACTGGTTTTAGTGCTAATAATCTGTAGGAGGACCCACAAAGCCTCATGAGATTTACCCCTGCCTTCTTCTCCAAACCCATCTCTCTACCTTTTCCTCCCTTAGTCCCCAAGATTCTGGCATACAAGCCATCTCTCGGCAACTTGATCCTGCCACAGGGCCTTTGCCCAGGCTGATGCTGTTCCCTTTGCCTACTTCAGAGGCTTTTCACCTGCTTTCTTGAATCTCAGATCAAGCATTGTTTCTTTTTTTTTTTAAAGATTTTTTTTAAATTTTTTATTGTTATGTTAATCACCATATATTACATCATTTGTTTTGGTGTAGTGTTCCATGATTCATTGTTTGTTCATAACACCCAGTGCTCTATGCAGAATGTGCCCTCTTTAATACCCATCACCAGGCTAACCCATCCCCCCACCCCCCTCCCCTCTAGAACCCTCAGTTTGTTTTTCAGAGTCCATCATCTCTCCTGGTTCATCTCCCCCTCTGACTTACTCCCCTTCATTCTTCCTCTCCTGCTATCTTCTTCTTTTTCTTTTTTCTTAAAATATGTTGCGTTATTTGTTTCAGAAGTACAGATCTGTGATTCAACAGTCTTGCGCAATTCACAGCGCTCACCATAGCACATACCCTCCCCAATGTCTATCACCCAGCTACCCCATCCCTCCCACCCCCCACCACTCCAGCAACCCTCAGTTTGTTCCTGAGATTAAGAATTCCTCATATCAGTGAAGTCATATGATACATGTCTTTCTCTGATTGACTTATTTCACTCAGCATAACACCCTCCAGTTCCATCCACGTCGTTGCAAATGGCAAGATCTCATTCCTTTTGATGGCTGCATAATATTCCATTGTGTATATATACCACATCTTCCTTATCCATTCATCTGTCGATGGACATCTTGGCTCTTTCCACAGTTTGGCTATTGTGGACATTGCTGCTATAAACATTGGGGTGCACATACCCCTTCGGGTCCCTACATTTGTATCTTTGGGGTAAATACTCAGTAGTGCAATTGCTGGATCGAATGGTAGCTCTAATTTCAACTGTTTGAGGAACCTCCATACTGTTTTCCAGAGGGGTTGCACCATTTTTTTAAGATTTTGTTTATTTATTTGACAGAGAGAGACACAGCGAGAGAGGGAACACAAGCAGGGGGAGTGGGAGAGGGAGAAGCAGGCTTCCCACCAAGCAGGGAGCCCGATGCGGGGCTCGATCCCAGGACCCTGAGATCATGACCTGAGCTGAAGGCAGACACTTAACAACTGAGCCACCCAGGTGCCCCAAGTATTACTTCTTCATGCAAAATTCTCCCCTCCCCCTGCATGTCTCCCTTGCTCTGAGTCCAGTCCCTTCATTATATATACTCATGCAGCCATGTGCCTCTCCTATTTCCATGGTTAGATTTTAATCTCATCTCCTCCACTAGGATATAAGCCCCATGAGGGCAACAACTCGGCTGGCTTTGCTCATATTAGATTCCATAGCATAGCACATAGTAGGTGCTCAATAAATGTTGGATCAGCAAGTGAATGAATGAATCCTGTGCTCGCTCAGAGTCCTGTGCGCTCTCTTCCCCACCCACCCCCGCAACGTTTGGTTGGCGCTGTCCTGAGGGGACTCCCCCCTCCCCTTACCCCTTGGCCGGGCCCATGATAGTCCTTCCGGGGAGCATGGTGCCCGGAGCTCCGGAGCCAGTGGCTGTGGGCCTCCAGGTGTGTTGCGCTGCAGGCGCCCATGGGGGAGAGCTGCAGGGCTGCAGTGGACAACACCGCTGTCATTTTGCAGAGTGCTAACAGCTACAGGTGCTGGTCACAGGCCATTGCCCCCAGCCTTCACCACGTAAATCCTCCACTAACGATTTGTATAAACTTCTGTTACACGTGTTATTTATCACTGCAAATAACTTCGCAGTGGTTTGGACTGCACGCTCTGTTCACTCATCCGCATGCCCCAGGGAAAGGAAGGGGCCGAGTGGGGGAGAGAGTTCCCGCAGTCAGCTGCCTAGGTGGGACTCCTGGTTTCCCCTTTCGCTTACCTGCTGTGTGGCCTTGGACGAGACTTTATCCCTCTCTGTGCCTTGATTTCCTCCTCTGTTCTGTAGGGATAATATAGTGCTCACCTCGAAGGGGTGCTAGAAGGATTAAGGGAATGCAGATAAATCTCTCATGTAGGGCGGGACACATAGTAGGTACTCAGTGACAGTTAGCTATTGTCATTATCATCATCATCATCATCATCATCATCATCCCACACAGAAAATCTGGAGAACAACATTCCATCCCACAAAGCTGTTAGTTCCAGAGAAGGGACTCCATCTCATACTGAATCCCCAGAACACATCCTGGCACAGAGTAGGTGTTAACCACCATTCTGTGTTAATTAAATGAGATGAGACAGATTTGGTCTCAGAATTAGCCATAGCTCTGAGTTAGGTGCATAGAAAGGCCAGACTCCCCCGTTCTTATGCCTGGTTTCCAGCTGGTACCGATGGTGGCCTCACCCTTACCAGATGAGGGGCCTTGGGTAAGTCACCTTCTGTCTCTGAGTTTTGGCCTCTTCATCTCTAGCATATAAAGGAGGGGGTGGCTTTCTTGCACCGTCCTTCTGGAGTTTGAAGGATGGAATGAGATAGCTCAGGGCCTGGCATGCTGTGGTCACTCAGTAAATGGAGGGTTTGATCATTCATTCAGTCAGTGGACTTCATTGGGTGCTGCTCTGTGCCAGGCACTGTACTAGGAACTGTGGCCACGTCAGTGACCAAAGCCCTGCCCACTGGAGCTCTCATTCCAGTGAGAAACATGAAACATAACAAGCCAATAACAAAGAAGTTTAGGAGGCAAAGCCACCTATTTAAAAAAGAGCGAGGTGAGGGGATTGGAGGTGATAAAGCAGAGAGTTACACTTTTCAGTAGGGTGGCCAGGTGAATGCTCAAGAGAGATGTGATTTGAATAAAGACTTGAAGGAGGCAAGGATGTGATATTTTCCAATATCTGTGGGAAAGGCATCCAAGGCCCCTTGAACTGTGTGTGCCAAGGCCCTGAGGCAGGCATGTGCCTGTTTAAGAGCAAGAAAGTCAGTGTGTCTGGGGCAGTGAGTGGGAGGGGGAGATGAGGTCAGCAAGTTAGGCTGAATCTGGATCATGCAGAACCTTATGGGATGTCACAAAGACTTCGGCTTCCTGAAGGGTTGGAAGTTATGGGGTGGGGGTGGGGGTTTTTGAGTAGAGGAGTGACAAGATTGAGTTTACATTTTGAAAAGATCACTCTGGCTGCTGTGTGGAGAATGCACCCGAAGGGGTCAAGGCCAGAAGCAGGAGATTAATTAGAAGGTCATTGCAATGACCCTGGTGGGGGGTCACGTAGGCTGGATGACACCTCGGCATGTCTGCCCCAAGGTTCATCATTGCAACCCTTACTGGAGGAGAGGAGTGAAGAAAGCTTTCTCTGGTCGAGGCTACCTATTCAGTAGGTAGTGCTCAGTGTGACTGGGGGATCCTTGTCCAGTTTGAGAATGGGCGACATGGTCTCCTGAAGCTCCGCAGACCTCTAGGACACAGGGGATGTCTCCCTCCAGGCTCTAGGTCTGTCCGTCTTGTGCTGGCTGTCCTTCCTGCCCTCCACCTGCCCTGCCAGTCCCAGCCAGTGCAGACAGCTACTGTGCACCTGGGCCACTTTGCATGGGTGCCGGGCTCACAGCGGCCCTCAGGGACCAGCAGCTGGCCTGGAGGAGAGTTTGTCTGGGGCCTGATCCCCCTTGGTGGTTGTTCTGGGCTTTGGACCACTTCTGTTGGCAGGGCGATGCTCCCTCCACAGGCTCTAAGAAGAATCCTTCCTTGCCTCTTTGATCTTCTGGTGGTTGCTGGCAATCCTTGGCATTTCCTGGCTTGTAGACACATCACCCTAGTGACTGCCTGTCTTCTCATGGCCGTCTTTGTTCTGTGTGTGTGTGTGTGTGTGTGTGTGTGTGTGTGTGTGTGTGTGCATGTACGTGTGCCTCTATATGCCTCCAAACCTCTCTCTTGTTATAAGGTCCTTGGATTTAACACAGCATGACTTCCTAGCTTGATGACATCTGCCAAGACCCTATTTCCAAAGAGGGCCACATTCACAGATACCAGGGGTTAGGACTTCCACGAATCTTTTGGAGGGACAGAATTCAACTCAGGCCACCATCAGCTCCCAGCCTCCTCTCAGGTCTCTCCACCTCAGCCTCTTCCTGTCCCATCCAGCCTTCTCCCTGCAACCAGAGATCTTTCTAAACCATCTGGGAGAGCCACTTCCTTGCTTAACACCCATCCATGGCTCCCCAGTGCCCTCTCCATATGGTCCACACTCCTTAGCATGTGATTTGAGGCCCGGCCGCTCTGGTCCTCATAGATGTCTCTCTTTCCTCTGTGTTTGACCTCTTTGTTTTAGCTCAGTGGTTCTCACCCCTGGCAACTGGAGACTTTCATAAAATACCCATGCTTGCGCCCTTAGACTCATTATTCAGGAGCCCTGGGGGTAGAGGCTGGTTGCTGTGAGTTGTGACTGCAATCCCAAGCCAGGGCTGAGAACCAGTGCTGTACCCATTGTTCTCACACTGAGAGACTTGGAGTCCCCTGGGGGGTTTGTTATACCAACCCTGCCCCCACTGAGTTTCTGATTCAGCAGGTCTGAGAAGGACCAAGGAATGTGCTTTTCTAGTAAGCTCCCAGATGCTGCTGCTACTGTTGATTTATCAGTTTCTCAACCTTGGCACTATTGATGTTTGGACTGGCTAATTCTTTGTGATGGGGATTGTCTTACACATTGTAGGATGTTTGGCAGCATCCTTGGCTTCTACCATTAGATGCCGGTAGTATTCCCCCAACACACTTGTGATAACCAAAAACATCTTCAGACATTGCTAAACTGCCCCTCGTTGAGAATCAGTGGGCTATATGAAACCATAGGTAATTCTTATAAGTGCCCCAGGGCCTTTGCACATCCTATTCCTTCTGCAGAAAGCTATCTTCCTAAGTCTTTCTTGCTGGCCTGTCAGCGCTCAGCCTGGCCATTATCTCTCCAGAGAGGCATTCCCTGACTACACCTGGCCCCAGCCTGACTTTCCCCATTTCTTTGATGCTTCCCCAGCCTCTGTGCAGGTGAACCCCACCGTGTGAGTGAATAGTCAATCAGCAACTGCTCCTAACAGCAACTCAAAAGGGATGCCTCAGAGCTGAGCAAAATAGCTGGATGCTGCATAAGTGTGTAAAGGAAAGTTCACTATGGTCAGGCCGGAATAGAAAGGTTTCTGGAGGGAGTGCCGTGGATTTGCCAAGGATGGGTAGGAATTGGCTAAGCCAAGAGGAGTTGGAAAGACGCTGCCCTTGGAGAACCTTGGATGAGCACAGAAGCTGGAAAGCCAAGGGTTTCTTCCTCATTTGCAAAATGGGGCCAATAATCATAGCCGCTTTACAGAGTTTCTGCAAAGAGCTGATGAGGTAGTTGGTGCATGCTATGCAGTACACAGACGTTCCCAGCAAGGGTTGAGGGGATGACGGTGGTGGTGCAGCAAGCCTTCACGCTTCCAGCACAGTGGGTTGCGTCGGTGAGGGAGGGGGCGGGCGGGAGGGAACCACAGATGGGGCTGCAGAGGCTGCTTTGAGGTGATGCAGAGGCATGGAGGGTGGGCGAGCACGACATGGAATGGGGTTCTCGGGCAAGGCCAGACTGTCTGCAAGGTATCATTAGAGGTGGGGAATGGAGGGAGGTGTAGGACGGGAGGCTCTGGAAGGGATCTTTTCACTGGCTCATTTGAGGAGGACTAGTAAAGGGGCTGTTTATAAATGTGGAGGCGAGATGTAAGGACATCACAGAGGAGGGCGGAGCACCCAGGGGTTAGGGATAGCTGGGAGCTTTCACCACCTCCGGGACTGAGATGAGTGGTTTCTAGAACGGCAAGATGGAGAGGCTGGGTGAAGACCGGCTGGCAGGAGCTGGGCCGTCCATGGTGGGAAGCAAGCAGCTCAACGTGACTTTGCTGGAAGGGAGCACCCTAACCTCCTGTCTCCCCATCTCCTGCTGGGCCTTCCCATTGGCTAGACCCAGGGGCCCTTTGATAGGGTCCACACAGGTGGATCCACAGTGCAGAGAGTAGGACAGAGAGGGGCTCTGATAGGACAACTGGGAAAACGGGCAGCACAGCCTAGCAGGGGAGGCGAGAGGGGTGGCTTTTGCTCTGCTGGTAAGTGCCTGAGGCTGGATGAACGGCCCCCGGAGTGAAGTGTTTGCACATGAGGGGGAGGCAGGGGTGGAGGGAGGTGGCGGCTCAGGGCAACGCAGATGCTCGTCATAACCTGGTCTCAGCTGGAGTGGCAGTCTCGGGCATGAAATGCAACTATCACCTTAGTCGCAGACTTCAGAGCGTTGGCGTCGATGCTGTGAAGGTATCTATCCTAGAAGGAGCTTCCTTACTGTGTGCCACACACTTCCCATGCATGTGACCCTTGCCACTTTAAAGGGGGCACTACATTCCCCATTTTAGGATGAGGTGGGTCTTAACTCTGTGCTCACAGCTGATGCAGTACACGGAGGCTTTCCTTGAACTGCCCAACGACCACATTAGCAAGTTGTCATTATTCTTCCCGTTCTACAGATGGGAAAACCGAGGCTCAGAGTGGTGGAGGGATGCACCCATCGCTAGCTGCGGCCTGGCTGCCTCAAAGTAAAAAAGCTTCTCCAGCGTCATGGAGTTGGTAAGGCGCAGAGCCGGGATGCAAACCCAGGTTGGCCCTGCCTCGGTGCCCCCAATCATAGGGCCTCCCCTGATGCCCTGTAACAGAAGCTGGAGAGGGGCAAGGCTGGGAGGTAGGGCCCACCATCTCCAGCCCCCAGTTCCAGGTGCCCTGGAGGAAGGACCACTTACATGATGCCAGACACTTCCAGCACTCTTTTACCTTCATAAGTCACTGGAGTTCCACTGCTAGACTGAGTGTTTGTGTCCCCCCAAACTCATAGGTCAAAACCTAATCCCTAATGTCATGGTAGTAGGAGGTGGGGCCTTCGGGTGGAACCCTCACGAATGGAATTCACACCTTTATAAGAGTCAGGAGAGAAATTGCTTCCTCTCTCTGCTCTCTGCCCTGTCTCTACGACCCAGAAGAGGGCCCTCCCCAAACCTTCCCCCACACTCCATGCCGGCACCTTGATCTTGGACTTCCAGCCACTGCACCTATATTATGTCTAGTTTATGCTACTTTATAACTCATTGTTTTGGTTGATAATTCAGTCAAGTCTTGTTTTCCTTCTGGCTCACGATCTAGTGAATTAAGTTTTTTTTTTTTTTTTTTTTTTTCCTGAATCTCAAGACGTGTTCCAGCAACTCTTGGTGACTGGGGCTGCAAACAAAGAAGTATAAAATAAAATCGAACCAAACCAAAGCAATGCAGGGAAACTTTCTTTAATAGGGAGGGAGCATCCACAGTGCTGAGATTCCACCAACAACCGTGGGCCTCAAGCCAGATCACGGTTGTGAATTTGAAGAGGAACAGCCGATGTTCCATGACAGGGAGAGAAAACAGCCTTTCCCATGTTCTGCACACAGGCCAGCACCTCCTGGCAAGTCCTCCACTGCCAGGCACTCGAGGCCACCTGGGGAGCATCTTTGTAGCTCCTTGCAGTTGGCGGCCAGAGCAACTCACTCTGTAGAGAGTGGCCTGGGGTCCTGGTCCAGCCTCGTTTCCCCGTAGACTCAGGGAGCCACTGAGACTCCCCTCAGATAGCTTACGCAGGAGAAGAAGCTTGCAGGGTGATAGAGGAGAGAGCCTGGTTGCCAGGTCCATGTCCCCATTTTACAGATGAGAAAACTGAGTGTTGGAGATATGCAGCCAACTCAACCCTAAGTCTGGCTGCCTCAGACCTGAGCATTGGCCTGTCAATGGCCTGAGCATCGAAGAACGAGGTAGGCAAGGGAATCTGGATGAGGCCTCCCACCTGGGCATCATGGGTTTCTGGCCGGAGCACGGGTTGGGTTGGGGGCCTGGACTGACATGCAGGCCAGGGGAAGGGATGGTGTTTCTGCTATGGCGGACTTCCTTAGTGCTAGTGAGGCAAGTTGGAGTGATAGTTCACTGTCACGCCATCCTCATATTCTGGAAATGTGGGAGCTGTTCGCCCCTGCCCAGGGAGGACAGTTTCGGCACCAATATATTGTGAATGTTGCCTCCGTGATGTGCTGTCTGAAGTTGCCTTTGTGCCGGAAGCTGAGCCCAGGTGTTGTCCCAAAGCCCCTGCAATGTAAGGATGGGTGCCTGGCTCCGCCCACTGCCCTGCACAGCATCACCTTACCCTCCAACCTCCTCCCACAGCCTCCCCTTCTCCTGCCCTTCCTCCTTCTTCTGTCCCGGCCCCCAGGCCCTCATGAAGGCGCTTCAAGCAGACCAGTTTCCTGCCTGTTTTAAAAGTATTTACTTAACCATGAAGCACTTACTAATGTTTTCTCTCTTTAAGTATAATTCATCTGCATTCTAGAAAACGTGCAGAAAAGTTCCCTTCCATTCTTTCAGCAGATATTCATTGTGCACCTACTGCGTGTGTGTGCTTTGCCAGATGCTGAGGTTGGAGGGTGCCATCCCCGCCTCAGTGACTTACAGTTTATGGCATTGGGGGGAGAAAGTTTTTTTAGAAAAATCCTTTTTTTTTCCCTACTTTCCAGAGAAAGCGACCATTAGCATTTTGCTGTATGTGCCTCAAGCATCATTTCCCCATAAAATTTATACTTATACATATAAATACACGTTTAAATAGTGTATAGCTTTAAAATATAGCATCATACCATCCATAGCATTCTGTAACTTGCTTTTTTCACGTGGTAATTTTTTTCCCCACTTAAGAATTGATTGTGAGCGCCATGTCACGTTCATACATTTTTACTGTATCCCTCACAAAATACCAAGAAGGACGGGGTGCAATTTTCCCAGGGCTTAGCTGTTCCAGGGCCAGTAACTTCTGCTCTGGAAGAGACTGAGGTGGGCAGGTGTGGTTGTGGGTGGGAACAGAGGGAAGAGCCCTCAGTGTTGGCGAAGACACAGCCCCTCCTCTTCAGGGTCTGCCCCTCTCACATCGGAAGGTTGGATCCACTCCTTTAAGGTAGGTATTGTTATCCTCTGTGGGGGCATTTCTGACTTAACGAGGATTTGGAAGCAGAGAGTACAAATCCCCCTGGGGTAGGTAACATCCCCGAGGAGGCAACTGCCTGGGTTACCAGCTGGCTCTCCAGAGTCTAGACTTTGAGTCAGAGATCTAAGAAGCAGAGCCATGGAGCGTCAAAAGTTGGGCTCGGCTCCTGGGCAAACCTGCCCATTTTATGGATAGGGCCACTGAGACCCAGAGAGGCTCACACGGTCCCTGAACCAGGTCTCCAGCCCTCAGCTTAGTACTCCCTTCTCAGGGTGAATAGGGTGGAGGTGTTTCTCCTCCAAAAATAGGAATGTGTCATCTTTATATCAGAATTTTAGAAACTCACAGCATACATAGAAACTCAAGACAGGCACATTCCAGGAGGAATAAATTGCTGGAAGGCATGAACCACTGAGGGAGACTGAATAGAGAGAGAGCAGTTGCATCCTTCTAAAGCCCTCTGGCTCAGGGGCCGCCCGCCCCCAGGGTTGGGAGGACTCACAAGAGGAAGGAAGTGTGTGTCCCTCTGGGAAAGGCACCTGCAGACCAGCCTCCTTTCTCCACCCTCCACACAGAGGCGGTGAAGTCAAACCACCACCCTGGAGTCTGCAACTTGTCTCCAGATCTGGGATTGGACGCTTCCTGGCTGTGTGACCGCAGGCAAGTGGCTTCACCTCTCTGAGCCTCGGTTTGACCGTCTATGCAATGGGGTTGACAATGCCTCTCTGAAAGGATAGTGTGAGGGCTGTAGATAAAATCTGATAAACGTCTCATATGTGGGAGGGGCTCAGTTAAAATTAGATGATACAGTTAACTAATAAGAGGTCATTTATCTTTATGTTTTATAAGAACACAGCACAGGGAACAGGTGACTTGATTTTGACTCTCAGCTCCTGTGTGACCTTGGACAAATTAGCTTACCTTTCTGGGCTTTAGTTTTCTTATCTGTGACATGGGGATAATAGCATCTACCTAGAGGGACTGCCACATGGGATAATAAAGATGATTTTCACACCTAAGGAATGTAGCTAAGCGCTGCAGACATGTAGGGGGTCCTCAATGCTAGCTGTGGTGATATGATGGTGGTGTTATAATTATTACTACCCTTCGGAAGCAGAGAAGACCCTCCCCCCCCCTTCCTTTCTAGCTGTTCACTCAGCCCATGTCTGGCCAGGGTGGCTGGTTAAGGGAACTGCATTCACTGAGCACCTGCTATGTGGCTGGTACTGAGCTAGGTGATTGCACAGGCTGTGTTTCATGTAATCTTTGTCAAGTTGTTGAAGTGGGAAATCCTCCCCCATGCCATTATTACAGGGGGGAGAAATGGGGCCCTGGAGAGGTGAGGAAACTCGTCGACAGTCACAGATGGAGAAAGTAAGAGAGCTGGCATTTGAACCCAGACCTGCCCGACTCCAAGATCTTACCTCTTCTGTCTGCACCAGCGCAGATCTACAACATTCCTCTCCTCACAGATAGTTCGAGGTGACAGTCCAGCTCTGGGGGCAGAAGAGGAAAGATGCGCAGGAATGCAAACAGAAGGTTAAGTGTGGAAAGTTCTATGAAACAAGAGTTGCAAACACCATTCACCGTAAGGACGAGAGAGGTTAGTACAGTCTCTTGTTGGTGAGAAACTTTATAATTTGCAAAATCCAGCTGTAACCACTGGTGGTTTGAACAGCTGGCTAGGCAGGAATTTGAATCTGATTTTGTAGATCTGGAAACTGAGGCTCAGAGAGATGAAGAGACTTACACGGGGCAAGTCTGGGGCATTTTTTTCCTGCTTCTCTTTGGAGTTTGCAAAAAGGAGGCATCAGAAAGCCAGGACTCCTTTTTCCCTTGATTGGGAAATACCGGCCACCCAGACGTGCCCCTCCCCCTGCTTCGGCATCCTGACATCATTCTTTTTTAATTCCTTAGCTCAGGTGAATCTGATGCAGCCAGCCTTCTGCTTCTGGCTTGTTTCCATTCAGTCCACCTCCCACACCAGCCACCAGAGAGCTCTCCCCTAGAGGCAAAATTGACCCAGTCTTCTCTCTGCCTAGAACCTGCCATGGCTCCCTTTTCCTTTTAGGGTAAAATCCAAACTGCATTACCGGGGCCTGGTGAGTTCTCAGGATCCAGGTCTTTCTGCATGCCCAGCCCTACCTGCTGCTATCTGCCTCCCACCTCTGACCCTGGATACAGTCTTCTGGGCTGTTGGCCTGCATTTTATACTTCTGGATCTCAGCAGATATTTCCTTCCTTCCCCTGACACCTTTTTGGCTCTTAAATGCCGGATGTAGTATTTTTCTACCACTCCCCTGACATGTGGAGATCTGTGCCTCGTTATGTACCTGTATGTGATGGGGGGAGAGTGATGGAGAGGGATCTAAAAGGATACTTGTCAAAAAATTTTTGAGTGATTATCCTAGGGAAGAGGGACTTTGGGGGTTTTATTTTCAGTTTTGTATTTTAAAATGATCATCATCATCATTACTATTATTTTAGTCCACTAACAGATATAACTTTTACAAAATATATACACCTATAAGAAAGCAACCTTCAGCTGTGAATCCCTTTCAGGACCCTGTTTTCCCGGAATTATGCACCCCTTCCCCCCTCAGTTGGAAGGGTGTGGCCGGCCACTTGAGAGTTGTCAGAGGAAAGGGCGGGCAGCTCATCTGTCTCAGTCTCCAGTGACCTGCACAGAGCCCGGCCAGGACAGGATGGGCCTTGTAAATGTCTGTTTAATGAACAGAGGAAGGAAACTCATTATAACACCATGTATTGTCCCGGTTAAATAACAGAAAGGATTATTAGAGCAATGATGCTGCAATGTACCCTCAATTAGCCATGGCCATGAGGAGTGTCGGGACAGCTAATGCCACCAAATAAGGGATCATCAAAAGGCAATTGGACTGTCTCTGGAGTGCCTTTTGCTTTGTTGGTTTGTTTGGATTTTAGTTGTTTGAAATTTCCCACTGACCCCACTCCCCTTCCCAACATTTTTTTTTTTCCTTTTTAGGGCAGAGGCGCTGATTTGCATCTTAATTGTATGGGGTTGGAGTTCATACTTAACTAGATGGTTTCTTAGCAGGAGTGATGGCCCTGCAGTGAGCAGGGGTTCTCAGTGGTCCCTGGAAATTGTTAGAGATGCAAATTCCGGGCTCCACCCCAAACCTCTGTATCTGAAACTTTGGGGTGGGGCCCAGAAATTGTTGTTTCAACAAGGCCTGGGGTGATTCTGATGCATGCTCAAGTCTGAGAATCACCGGCCTGGAGGTTAAGTCCGTGGATTCTGGTGCTTCAGTTCAAATGCTGGTGATGCCACTTACTGGCTGTGTGTCCTTGGGCAAGTTACCGTACCCCTCTGTGCTTCCATGACCTTTTCAGTAATAGGAGGTAGCAATGGTGCCCATCTCTTGGGTTGTGAGGATGGGCTGAAATAAGGTATGTGCTTACACTTGCAAGGGAAAGCTACCTGTTACCGTATTTCATGGAGTAGAGGCTCCCTTTAATCGTCAGACTCATCCAGATTTCATATAGTAAATGTGGGGAGGAAATTTGTTTTAAAAGAGTGTGTGTCCAACTTTAATGTGTACACAAACCCCCTGGGATTTGGAATGCAGATTCTGATTCGCTAGGGATGGGGCCAAAGATTTCACATTTCTAGTGAACTCTCAGGTGGAAGGATGCTGCTTGTCCATGGACCACACTTTGAGTATGGATTGAATCCAATATCTGGGGCTCACACTGGGACCACATGATGAGCTGGTAATGGTCACGTGCTGGTCCTGGGTGAGAGTGATCAAGCAGGGTATAGGGCATTTTGCCCAATGGTCTCTGGCCAAAACTACAACGATATTTGGAGTGGGAAGTGGAGTAGTGGGTCTAGATCAACTTTCCTCCCTTTTCCACCCTCAGCATCTCATTTGTCATGTAGACCACTCAATGTCCATTCCCAGGGAAGGTGAAGAGAATCAAATATTTATTTTCTCAATGAGTGATTCGATGACACACCTTTCCTTGGAATCAAGGATTTGCCAGAATTTTTAAAAAGTGAACTGACACAGGAATTTAAAGGAGTCAAGACAAGGCATTGCTAATGGAAGTTGGCAGGTTATTACAATTGTAATTTTATAAGTGTTAATAATAATTATTATTACTATCAGTGTTATTGGTGCAGGTGGTAATCCCTGTGCTGAGGCTCTCCCTCCAGCACCAGCCCTGGGGATGGTCAGCTCTTCAGAGTCACACTGGAATTCTGGCTGCTCTAGGGGACGTCTGTCAGGTCATTCTCCTGGGTGGCCTCAGCACATCGAGGGCCATGCAGAGGGAGCCCCAAAGCCTCAAAACCTCACCACTACTACTATCCTTTTTGTGGCCACTCTCAGATTTCAAGGCACCACTCACTTCCAAGGGGATGAAACGGAGCTGGAGAGAGAAGGGGTCATGCGCGCTCATTTCCAGAGTGAACAAAGAACACTTATGGGGGAAAGGGAAAATGCCTCTGGCCCCCACCCCCACCCCATGACACATGTGCAGAGGAACACACACACATGCACATGCATACACTGGCTGCCCCAGTCTGCATGTCACCATCAATCAGCTCCCTCCCACTTGCTGTTTGCAGTCAGAGTTCCCTACAGATGTGCTCAGGGGCTGGGAGAAGAAGAAGGTGGAGCTGGGGGCTGGGGAGGGAGGGGAGGCAGAGATAGTCTCAAAGAGTTAAAACCTTGCCTTGCCAGACTGTGAATTCTCCTCAACTCTCCCCCACCCCCCTCAATCCAGCCAAACAACAGCTTGACATTTTCCATCCTTCACGAGAAAGACAAAGACGGGAAGATATTCCCATGATCCCTTTCTGCATGCCTAACCGTGAGCTCAGGTGCCGGAGCGTTTGCCCTGCGCCGGCCCCATCAACGTGAAGGGCGAACTCATCCCTCTGCATCTTTTTCTCGCCACTGCTTGATTAATTGGCTGACTACTACGCAGGCAGAATACCTAATGCTTCTCCTTCCCTATTCTTCCTTCGCAGGTTTTTTTTTTTTTCCTCCTTTGCTCCATTTACATATACTTTATATTCCATAATTTTACCCAAAAAGAAAAAAAAGGGAGCGGGCCCATCTCAGTAATTTGATGTAATGACGGCATGTCACCAAAAAGAGGAATTAGAAAAATCTGTAGGTATTTAATTTATTCTTGTTTTTTTCAAGTAGATCTCTCTGAGAGGAGCATTAATATTCATAAGCAAGGGGAAAAAAGTATACTCAATAGGAAAATTCCAGATTTTTTTAGGGGGGGAGGGAGGCAGCTAAATTCAATGCATTTTTAAGCACCATTATTTAACTAATAGTGCTCGGGTCCCTCTGGTCCTGGTTCCTCCCCTTCGATGAAAATAAGTGGGTTTTAGTTTGCCTCCAAGGGCCATGTGTGTTGGGCTCACACCCACGCAGCAGAAACAGAAAAAAAACCTGGGTTCCTTGTTTTCCACCCCTCCTGGGAAGATTCAAATAAAGAAGAAAAACATAAATAAAGGTCCTTTCAGAGTCCCCAAGCTGGAGTTTTGATTCCCTGCAGTCTCCCCTGTTGGCTATAAGAGCATTCTGATGGCTCTGTGGGCAGAAAGACTTCCCCAAGGTTTGCAAGGAGGTCACCCTCTTTCCACTAACTTGGGTTCAAGTTTTGTGCTGTTAATGAACTACTTGGTTATCAGGGTAAGCGTTGAGTTCAACCATCATCATAATAGTTGCAGATGACACAGGGGAAGAAACCCCAAAGCATCAGAAAGATACCTGGGTTGTGGAAACAGGATGGGAGCAATTTCTCTCTCTTAGGGCCTCGGGGGAGTTGGCCCTCCCAGGGACGGTGATGTTTGTGAGCCAGTCTAAGAGGAAGGTGGGACATAGAAGCCTGTCCCCATCTTAATCAATGGGATTGGAAACAGTCTGAGTTGCAGGCCCTGAGTCCGAGCCATTTGCCCATGGCGGTAATAATAATAATTATTATGATAAGCAAAGTCATGTATCATGATTTTTTTCTTTATATGTGTTAATTGTGGCAAACCTCACATATAGTAAACTGAAGGAGTAGTAAGTGCATTCAGTGTAATATTGGCATTTTACCCAAGTTCATAGTGTTCCCGGATCAAGACATAGAACGTTCCCGACACCCCCGGCAGGCTCTCCTGACAATCTATACACTCCTCCCCAAGGATAGCTACTCTTCTGACTTTTTGGATCACAGATTCATTTTTCTTGTTCTTGAGCTTCTTATAAACGGAAGCATACAGTATGCGCATGCGCGTGCGTGCGTGTATGCCTAGGCTTTTTCTTCTCAAAACCTAAAAGTTTTGGAGATTGGTCCATATCGTTCCTCGAAGTGGTAGGTGGTTCATTCTTTTATTGCCTCGCCGTATTCCAATAGATAAATAAACAAATTCGCATTGTCCATTCCTCCCATCGATGGTTGCTCTGTGGCATCCAGTTTTAGCTATTTTGAAGGGAGCTGGTGTGTGTATTCTTGTACAGGCCTTTTGAGGATTTAAGCCCTCATTTCTTCTCAGAACATACCCAGGCACACAGACCATCTGGTCACAGGGTAAAGGCACCTTTAGCTTTGCTAGAACTGCCAAACAATTTCTGTAGTGTTTGCATCCCGGTCTGTGCCCACCGACAATGCTCAAGGTTCCAGTTGCTCCATATTTTCACCCGTTCTTAATATTGTTGTCATTCCTTTTATCCTGAGCCATTTTCAAGGGTGTGGGACAAGCGGAGACCCTGGCAGACACGAAGCAGGGAGAAAACAGGAGACACTCAGTAAGCGAGTCGGAGCAAGAGAATGGGGGCGATCACGAGGGAGAGAAAGAAGGAAACAGAGGCAGGAAAAAGTCATGGAATGCAGGTGGAAAGCCATCCAGAGAGAGAGAGAGCTGGAGGGAAGGGAGAGGTCCAGGCACAGAGAGGAGAGAAGAACGGGTGGAACAAATACAGAAGAGAAATGAAGGGAGAAAGGGGGGAAGGAGGCTGGAGTTTAGCAGGAAAGGGACAGAGGCTGCCAGAGAGAAAAGCAGGCAAGAGGAGGAGGGAGTGGGGAGCGACCCTGGGAGGAGGCCCTGGGAGGAGGGCAAGCGTGGAAATGGGTCTCTTGGTATTTTATGAAACATGTCCTTTTTTAAAAAAGTGCTTCTTGATATTTTTATGTTTATATGTTTTAACTTGGGCCCGGCTTCATGGAAAATGCATGAGGAGTAAGTGGTTTCTGGGAATGTTTTATACATGACCGGGGAGTTGGGAGGATGCAGGGGGTGGGTAGGAGAGACGGAGGGTGTGGACAGTTCCCTCCTTTGGTGTCCCTGGCAGGGCTCTGGTGGGGGCAGGGGGCAGGCTGTCAGAGCTGATGGCTCTTGTCTTGAGATTACATGGAAGGCAACCCAGGGTGGGGGACACGTTGGTGTGGCCAGGACCCATCAACCCTGTGACTCTGGCCAATCCCCATCCCTGCCCCCCAGCCTGTTTCCCCCTCTGCAACATGGCATGTTGGTAGTGCCAGTCTGATCTGACCCAGGCTGGGGGAAAGCCATCAGAGTGGACTTTCTGAGCGATAGGAGTTTGCCAGGACATCACTCGTCAAACGTGGCCCTGTGCTGGGGGATCTTGGTAGCATGCAGATTTGGATTTAGTAGGTCTGGGGTGAGATCTGAGATTCTATATTTCCAACCAGCTGTCCAGGGAATGTTGCTCTTCCCCAGACCACAGGGCTCTAGGAACACTTGGGTTATGTGGAGTTTAAAGTAGAGTGTAAACAGCAAAAGGGCATCTCTGGAGTTAATAGGACCTAAGAGAAGTACAACCTTGAGCATCAGGATTTCTTCCTGATGCATCTACCAGAGAGATCTCTTACCCAGACCAAAGGGAGCTAGGTGTTTAGGAGGTGGCACCCATCTGCCCTCCTGCTTCCCCACCACCCCCTCTGCCTGAGGGGCCAGGACTCTCTTTTTCCAACCTGCCACACATATTTATATCCCCTTGTATTTACACATGCTGCTTCTATGCTTGCAATGCCTTTCTCCAGCTTCTGCAGCTAGAAACACCTTCTCATCTAGTAAGACAGGGGTTCTTAAACTCTGAGGGCAAGAGGGACTTCACATCCCTTTGGACAATCAGATGAAAAATTGCATGTTATCTCCTAAGGAACAAACACACATTCCCACCATCTTGCATACAATCCCACTGGTTTCCGGGCCTCAGTGTGTCCCATCCCTGTACACTGGTGTAGGGGTCTGTGCTTTAAGAACATGGTCCTAAGGTCACTGCCTTCGTGGAAGCATCTGTCCAGGTTTGCCAGAAACAACATCTGCTCCTCTCCTGAGACTGTCCTCACCGGGATGTGGGTCTTTGCATCATGTCTACCGTTTGTGTCGTCTGTTTGTGTGTCTTTCACTGGCATCTGTAGCCAGGAAAGAGGAGCAATGCTTGGTTCTGTGCCCTGGAGCCCAATGCAGGAGCTGGCCACGGGGGTTAGGGGAGCTCAGGAAATGTAGAATGCACTAGCATGCATGTGTCTTAGGAAACTCCACTGTCAGAGTGTCACAGCAAAGGCAGAGAGGGCGCCTGCTAGAACTTTTCGTCTAGAAGCTGGACGCTGTCTCTTTGCAAGGATGAAGGCAGCCTCCAGTGGAAGTGTGGATTTGAGTAGGGGAGGCAGAAGCTCCCAGCAGAAAGCTCATTCCTTCCCAGGGATCGTAACGTGTTGTTATATCCTGAGCATCCTTTCTGTGCAAAGCAGCAGGGGTAGCTGGACATGGTGGAAAGAACTGGATTCAGGGAGGTGAAGAGTAGGTCTCGGTTATGGGCTGAATTATGTGCCCTCCAAATTCCTATGCTGAAGCCCTAACTCCTAAAGTGACTGTATTTGGAGAAGGGATCATTAAGAAGGTCATGAAGGTTAAATGGGGTCATGAGGTTGGAGCCTTGATCCCCCAGGACTGGTGTCTTATAAGAAGAGCAAGAGTAACCAGAGCATTGAGTCTCTCTCCACACAAGCAGAGGAAAGACCCCTCAAGGACACAGTGAGCAAGCCAGGAAGAGAGCTCTTGGCAGACATGAGCTCTGCCCACACCTTGATCTTGGACTTCCAGTCTCCGCAACTGCAGGAAAATAAACGTCTCTCAAGTCAGCCGCCCAGACTCTGGCATTTTGTTATGGCGGCCCCATAGACTAAGACGGTTCGCATTCCTGCTCTGTTGCTGGCCTCCTCTGTGGCCTGGGGCAGGTCATTCCCCTCTCTGGTCCTCATTATCCTCATCTGTAGATTGGGATTGTACGGAAGAGGGCAGGAAGGGGAGTTTTCAAGGTCCTTCCCAGTTCTGAGAGTTTATGAGCTCGGAGGATGCTCTTCAGGAAGGCTCTGATTTATATCACAGATGTGCAGGAGAAAAACAGTTGTGTGGGAATCAATTTTCTCTTGTAAATAGGATCCTTTTTAAAGCACTCCAGGGAGGAAAGAAGGAACAAACATTTCTAGAAGGCCTACTATGAGGTGGAAGGCACTCTGCGCAGACCTGGTTTCATTTAGCTCCTTACACTACAGTTTATTTACCTTGCAAATGTATTATACGCCTAGGTTTTTTTTTTTTAAAGAAAATGATATTTTGTTTCAGAAAGAAAGGAACTGCATGCTCCAGAGGAAAACATGGGAAATACAAATGCAAAAAAAAAAAAAAGCCCACAAAAACCTCAAACCAGAAATAAAGGAAAAAATAAACTATTCATCCAACAGGTATTTATTGAACACCCACTATGTGCCAATCACTATACAAAGAAAGTGGGTTTCTACTCAGATATATTTAAGTGTAGGCTCTATAAAATTTAAATTCTGCAGTTTTATTTAAATGTTGTGATGTAGCTAGTTCTTAAAAAGCCCACCACTTCCAAGACTGCTTTCTCCCCCCCCTGATTTTAAAGTAACACATCTGTTTATAGAAGAAATTGTGGACATTACAGGCACATAGAAAGAAAGAAAGATACACCCAGACCCTCAACACACGTGCCTAAAACCTGCTCTTACCTTCCTCCCTGGGACCCCCTACCCCTATCCATTCCCCCACCAAACTTAGACACACACACTAGAATGTAGAAAGCTACCCGAGGTCAGTCACTTCCATCTATTTAAATCACAGCTTTGTAATCAGCACCCAGAACAGTGCCTAGCACACAGTAGGTGCTCCCTAAGTAGCGAATATACGTAATGTAAATGTCATGTAAAGAATGGAGAGATGGGTGGCAAATATGATAATGATGTCATAGAATGAGTAAATTATGTAAAGAACATAAATGTAATGTAAACAATGAGTGACAATGGGACCGTGTGAAGAATGCGGGTGTATAATTTGCTTTTCAAAAAATGATCAAGATGTCATAAGTATTTTCTAGTATTATAAAATATTCTACTGCAGTATAACTGATGGAGCTTTCATGGTATCCCATCGTATAGATTAATCATAAATAATTTCTCCAGGCTCATCTTGTGGCCATCTAAATAACATCTTCAGGAAGATCCAGGTAGCTCTTCTTTGCACAACCTCATGATAATTTTCTTGGGAAAAATTTCCAGAAGCTGAATTGAGGGGTCAGAAAGCAGGCACATACCACAGACTATTATTCAGCCATAAAAAGGCATGAGGTATTGATACATGCCGTAACATGGATGAGCCTAGAAGACATGATGCTGAGTGAAAGAAGCCAGACACAGAAGGTCACGGGTTGCATGATTCCATTTATATGAAAATCCAGAATAGGTTAAATTCAGAGAGACAGAAAGCAGGTTGGTGGGTGTCAGGCTAGAGGGGGTAGGGGAATGGGAAGTGGCTGCTTAGTGGGCACGGGGTTTTCTTTTGGGGGTGATGAAAATGCTTTGGAGCTAGGTAGAAGTCACGGTCGCACAACACGGTGAATGTGCTAAATGCCACCAAATTGCCCACTTTAAAATGCTTAATTTTACGTTATGTGAATTTTGCTTAGTTAAAAAAAATAAAATAGGTATGATCTCAAGGCCAACTTACTGTACCCATTTGTGCACCTACCAACAATGCATTTGAGTGACTGTTTCCACAAAAATGCAGCAGTGATTTTCTATATACCTGGCCAGGTTTCAGGCAAAGTGTATTGATTATCAGTGATATTAACTTTATTTTTTTCCCTGAACCAGTGCCTATTTGTATCTCATTTACATACTCATGCTAGCCAGTCATATGGGAGTGTTGGTCTTCCTGATTTGCAAGAATGCATTCTCATTGATGATACCAGCTCTTGTCATGTATGTTTCACATTCTGCACCTGTTTGTTATTTTGCCTTTTTAATGTAATTCTAACTTTTTAATTACTACTAATCTACTAACTAGTGGCTAACACACCTATGGTGAATCATCTCCCTGTTGATTGCCTACCAGACATTCAGTTCTGACCCCTACCTCTTCCTTTCTGATAGAGTCCAAGTTCACCCTCTTTGTCTGGAGCCAGCTCCATCTCCAAGCTCACAGGCAGGCCCTGACTGATTATGCCAATAATCAGAGATCATCTCTCTTTCAGAGTTGGGTAAGATCTGGGCACACAACCCAACCACAAGCGATAAGATACGAAAGAAAGTTTGCTGGGGGTGTGTGGGGCTCTGGGAAAGGTTGCTTGACACTTACAAGGAAGCATTCTTGAGACAATGCTCCTGTTCTTTCTCTGCAGGTGTCTGGATCTGGGAGTGATGCCAGGAGCTCTGCAACCATTTTGTGTCCATGAGGAGAGCCATCACAGGGACAAAACCAGCTTTCAGGGAAGGAGGCAGCAGAGCAGATGCAGACCCCTGGAGTCCTCTCATCAGTGCACCCTCCCCCTGGGCTTCCCACAAGGTGAGATAACAGATATCCTGAGCCTGTCAGGTATCCAAGTCAGGTGCCTATTCCCGTGGCTGACAGTATCTTAAACCACCAAACCCCATTCAGGGACAGTTGTTTCCTTCTTGGTTTTTCAAATTTATAAACCAATTGCTTCAATAAATGCCTTAGTAAATAAAACTTTTTCTATAATCTGACACAGAGCCTCAGATAGATGCCCAGAAGTGGAATGAGAGGACGAGAAGATATTAATTTTTAAAGTTGCTTGATTCATATTTTCACTTGCCTTCTTATTGGGCTCTCCAGGCTTAATCAGTCTCTCATCCAGAAAACAGGGGGACTGGGGTTTGAACCAAGGTCTTCTGATATCACATCCAAAGCTAGATATTAAAAAGGGGCTGGCCTTTAGTCTTGATTAAGTTCCTTCAAATTTGAAATCATGGGTAATGAATTCAGTTTGCCTGAATAAAGCATCCTCTGGAGAGCCAGACCCACTGTCATGTTTTTCTCTTCCATACCCTTCATTATGTAGAATTCTAGAATATCAGGATTGGAAAGGACTTTAATGGTCTGAGTAGGGTGGGGTGGGTCAGAAGCCCTTTTGATAACCTGAGGAAATGTATGGAGAGTTTTCTAGAAAATTCTATCCCCACCCATATTCATGGTCCGGGCTGCTGTAACAAAGGACCACGAACTGGGTGGATTTGAACAACAGAAATTCATTGTCTCACAGTCCTGGAAAGTGGAAGACTGAAGTTGAGGCATCAGCAGGGTTGGCCCCTTCTAAGGGCCGTGAGGGAGTATTGGTTCCAGGGCTCTCCCCTGGATTCTGGGGGCTCAGTGTTCCTCGGCTTATAGATGGATTCCCTGTGTCTTCACGTAATCTCCCCATTATGTGTGTCTATCTCTGTGTCCAGATTTCCCCTTTGATAAGGACACGGTCATGTTGGATTAGGGCCACCCTAATGACTTCATCTTAACCTGGTCTTCTGTTTCCAAATAAGATCCCATTCACAGGTCCTGGGGGAGGTAGGACTTCAACATCTTTTGGGGGGACACAATATGTAACACCACCCAAACACACGAGATTGTGCATAGAGTCAGGGGTCTTGATCCCAGCGAATTTCATCTAGGGACCCCAAGATGAGATGTTACTCTATTCCAACCTCTTTACTTTGGAGTGAGAGATGAGAAAGAAGTGATGGGAAAACCAAGGCCTAGAGAGGGAGAGGTGCATGTCCAGGTTCTCACGGCACACATGGGGGCGTGCCGGGACTGGAACCCACATCTTCTGGGTTTTCACATAGCATTTCACAGGAATCCTGGCCCTCGAGGGGTGGGTCCTCTGGCAGCTGCAGAAGCTGAGCCTCCGAAGTAGCCAAACTGAACAAGGACAGGTGGCCAGACTCCAAGGGAGGCAGAGAGGAGCTGGTGGGGCCTGGGGGACACCCCTTCCCTAGCAGGTGAGAATGTTGGGAGTCAGAGGGCAGGAATGCAGCACATCCCAGGGAGGCCGAGGCTTGTGAAAATCAACACAGATAATAGAAAATGTGGGAGAGGGAGCTTGCTCCCACTGCAGACTCTTCCGGGGGATGGCAGGTGGGTTCTGGCTTCAACCACCATTGGACGAGGTCCCTGGACATTTAAGGGGGCAGCCAGGAGGGGGCTGAGGAACCCTCCTCTCTGTTGCTTGTGCCAGGTGCCCATCCATAGGAAGCCAGCATGTCAGCCCTCCTGCCCACCGATGCCAGCCCAGAGGTGCCAAGGCACCAGGCACAGCAAAGCCAGCTGGCAGCTTACTGGAGAGCCAACGGCCCGGCCGGCTGGCCCATCTGCTCCTCACTGCCAGCTGCAAGGCTGGGGGAGGTGGGCCGGCAGCCCATCCAAGTGTCCAAGGTGCCAGCCCCTGGGTGCTCTGAGCCAGCTGGCAAGCTGGCGAGACTGGCCAGCATACCCATCTGCCAGCCGGTGCCAGATGAACGTGCAGGGGGACTGGGTCTGGGGATCTCGGGGTGCCAGCCTGTCAGGAGCTCCAAGGCTTCTGAGCCCTGGCTCTCCCCTTCCCTCTGTCCCACACCCCCTCCCCGTCCTCCATGAGCTCTGAGATGTTGCTGACAAAGGTCCTAAGCAGGAGACCTGGGGAAACTCAGAAAGGCATGACTGGTTGTGAACATGGGACTCCAGAACAAGCACGGGATGTTAGAAGTGCAGCATACCGGTGGTTAAGAATGTGGGCTCTGGGGCAGACTGCCTGGGTCCGGATTCCAGCTCTGACACTAATTAGCTGCATGACTCTGGGCAGGCCACTTAATTGCCTAAAGCCTCAGTTTGCTCATCTGTAAAATGGGAAAGCATCTGCTTCGTTGTGTTAAAGTAAGGATTAAAGAAGATGCATGTATGACTCTTAGAATGTGGCAAGCACTCAATGCAAGATTAGTATGATCAATTATATTATCAGAATCAGAAGATTTAGAGTGCTTTAACTCAAATGAGCTCCAGCTATCAAGTTGGGGAACCAAGACCCAGATTGGGGAAAGGGCTTTTTTTCAGGTCACAAATAATCTGATAAAAAAAAAAAGAGTAGAGAAGACAGGGAAGAGGAAGTGGGAGAAGGTCAAAAGGTACAAACTTGCAGTTGCAGGAGAAACAAGTTCTAGGGATGGAACGTATGACATGATGCCCGTAGCAACTTTGCCGTGTGACACATGGGGACATTGTTATGGGAGCAAATCCTAAGAGTTCTCATCCCAAGGAAAAAATTTTTTTCTCTTTTTTACTTTTTTTTTTATTGTATCTATATGAGATGATGGATGGTAACTAAACTTGCTATGGCAATCATTTCACAGCATATGTGATTCAAACCGTTATGCTGGGTGTCTTAAACTTCCATGGTGACGTATGTCAATTACATCTCAGGAAAACTGGAAAACACATAAAAACTCTGATTTGAAAAGCAAAATTTTTAGAGGACAACTATGGATGCAAATGAATACGATAAATGCAGCAAATGAGAAAAAATATAAGGGTAGAGAATCTGAATAGGAATTTTTCCAAAGAAGACATACAAAAGGTGGACAGGTCCACGAGACGGTGTCTGCCATCCCTCATCATCCGGGAAATGCAAATCAAAGCCACAGCAAGATACCACCTCACACCTGTCAGAATGGCTAGAATTGAAAAGACAAGAAATAACCAGTGTTGGCGAGGATGTGGAGAAAAGGGAACCCCCGTGCACTGTTGGTAGGAATGCAAGCTGGTACAGATACTCTGGAAAACAGTATGGAGTTTCCTCAAAAAGTTAAAAATAGAATTACCCTATAATCTGGCAATTCCACTTTTGGGTATTTATCCAGAGAAACTAGAATCACTATCTCAAAAAGATACCTGTACCCCCGTGCTCTTTGCTGCATTATTTATAATAGATAAGACATGGAGACAATCCAAGTGTCCATCAGTAGATGAATGAATCAAGAAGATGCGTATGCATACAATGGAATATTATTGTCATAAAAAGGAAGGAAATCCTGCCATTTTTGACCACATGGATGGACCTTGAGGGCATTATGCTTAGTGAAATAAGTCAGACCGAAAAAGACAAATACTATCTGATCTCACTCATATGGGCAATCTTAAAAAAACAAAAAAACAAAATAAAACAAAAAAATCGCCACAAAACTGACCTCATAGAGAGCAGATTGGTGGGGTTGCCAGAGGTGGAGGCTGGAGGGTTGGAGGAGTTAGTGAAGGAGGAACAAACTTCCAGTTATAAAATAAATATGTTCTGGGGATGTAATGTAGAGCATGGTGACTATAGTTAATAAGACTGTATTGTATATCTAGAAGTTGCTGAGAGTAGCTCTTAAAAGTTCTCATCACAAGAAAAAAATTGTCACTGTGTGGTGATGACATTCATTTCACAATACATCAATCGTTATGCTGTACTCTTCACCTGTATGTTATATTAGGTCAATTATATCGCAATAAAAGAATGCAAAAAAAAAAAAAGAAAGAAAGAAAAGATCACAGTTGTGCAGAGAGTCATCTGCAATACAGGGCCTAAGTCCCAGGTCTCCTGACACTCCCCTTGGTTTCTTGGGCATGAAAGTCTCAGTTGAAATAGAGGAGATGATAATGAAGTACCAAGGGACCTCCCTGTCCCACTCCAACCTGCCCATATGCCCCAAATGCTCTGCTGCCCCACCTCACACTTAGCCTTTCAAATGCATTGCCTGATGTTTGTGTGTGCGTGTTTGCAGACACATACGTGTGTATATGTGTGTGTTTCTGAGTGTTGGCATATATCCTTGTGTATCCACTGGGTATATCTTAAGGAATGGTCACATGTCTTACTCAGCAACACCTCAGCTATTCATGACTCACCTCTCTGGAAAGTTCAGCTATCCAGAAAGCTGCTGGAATCCCTGAGTCCGTGTGCTGAGAACAACATCTGGCATGAAGCTGGAGCTCTACAAAACCATGATGAATGAATGAATGCATGCATGAAGAAGATGGAACCTTTGTTCAGCCTGGTCCAGCAATCTTTTAATTGGGTACCAGGACTCTTAGTGTCCACCCAGCAGCCAATAAGAGCAAGGATCTTAAAGTTCTAAATCCTTCATCCTTTTTTTTCCTTTTTAAATTTTATTTATTTATTTGACAGAGAGAGAGAGAGAGCGAGAGAGGGAACACAAGCAGGGAGAGTGAGAGAGGGAGAAGCAGACTCCCAGCCGAGGAGGGAGCCTGATGCGGGGCTCGATCCCAGGACCCTGGGATCACGACCTGAGCCGAAGGCAGACGCTTAACAACTGAGCTACTCAGGTGCCCCTAAATCCTTCATCTTAGCCAGCAACTCTCGACTCTCACTCAGAGCCTAGTTACCTTGATTTTGTGCACAATACTAACAAAAGCAGTTAGCTAACCTTGTCTGCAGGTTGGATGCAACAAAGGAAAGGGAGGAAGGAAGCAAACACCTGGTAGGCAAAAGCAGATAAGGGTGACCATGATGCTCTAGTGGCCAGGGAGGAAAAGGGCTGCTGAGAAGTCTCACTAATGTTGCAACGTGAGTGGTCCAGGGCCACCTTGTGAAAGGGCAAGTGCCCCTACCCTGTGTAGAGCCTTTCATCTCTCACTGGAAAATAAGTGATGCTCATAACAATAGATTTGAGATTTAGTTCAAGGGCCCCTGTCCAAGCTATCAAAGAACAGAGTACATTTTGCAAAGATTTCTATGCAAAAGGTAATTTTCAAAATGGTAATTAAAGAGAGGTGATCTTCCGTCAACCAGAAAGCTTGGCTTTCTCAACTAACTCGGTCAGGGAAGGTTATGTGCTGCTGGGATCCACTGCTCTTTGTGTGGCCAGAGCTGACAATTAGAGAATTTAAGCAAAGCAAAGGGAGAGGGCAAGGTATGGGGGAGATCAATCAAGATGGTTTTTCATTCTGGACATGAATGTTAACACTCTCTTACTACGTGTGTACAGGGACAGGCAGTGCTCAAAACTATTTCACATCCATTATTCATCACCTCATTTATTGGGCTTCTCATCTACCAAAGAGGAAACACACACACATACACACACACATGAATGTCCACCCATATGTAAGGACACACACTCTTACACATCCACATGTATACATACATATTCAGATGTGCACAATGCACCACACACACATGCAGACACGCACACACACGCAAGCATGTATGCATTAACACACAGAGACACACCTGCATGCACAAATGTACAGACACACGCAGGCATGCACACACATATTGGCATGCACACATACACATGCACACATACAGACCTACACACAAGCATGCAATGCACACACATGCATGCACACACATTGCCAGTCTTTTCACTCCACAAAATATCGTATCTGAAAGGTTTTTTGGGGTCTGACTCTCTTGGATTGGTCAGACAAATAATTCTGGGATCATGATGATCTCCATGGGATTGATGATACAATGTAACTGCTACCATTTGGGGGAACACCTGGTATATTCCAGATTTCATGCCTGGTATTTTATACCACATTTGCCAGCCTTTCCACCTTTCCCTCCCCCCTCCCTTCCTCCTTTTTTCTTTCTTTCTCTATCTTTTGTTTTCTTTCTTTTTATTTCCCCCCCTTTCTTATAAGCAGTAGACGGCTATGTTCTCATTGTAAAACATCAACATGGTACTGACAAAACAAACCTTCCCCTTCATATTCCCTGCCTTGTAACCACTCAGTTTCTTAGCAATAATGGTTGTGAACAATGGCAAGTGGAACCTGCATCCCCCAACTTCACATGCAGTTCGAAGGCAGATACGGAAAACAGCCTAGATGTCCATCAACAGGATCAACAGGATAAAGGTTAAGCACATTCTGGAATACTTTGCAAAAGCCAAAAAAGAAGCAAAATTGGTGTTTTGAATAATATTAGCCAGTGTCTACTGAGCCCTTACCAAGGGTCAGGCACTGTCCCTGAAATCCATCTCTCAATTTTCTTAGTTATACCATGTGCATTGTCAACACTCCCATTTTATAGACGTGGACATTGAGGAAAGTTGACATTTGGATGTTTGTCCAGTCGACAGTTTGCAGATCTGAGATTCAGACCGGGTGATCTATCTCTAAAGCCTGCATTCTTAAGCCCCGACACTAAGATACCCAGGAAGCAATATTATACATATATTTGCAAAAGAGTATATAGGAAATGACCCCACTTATACAAAAATGAAAATACATATGTAGGTGCATAAATGAATCCATGGCCTCCTATCACTCTTATGCCAGCCCCTTTTTTGTTTGAGAATGAAATGGTGTGACACAGAAGTGGTGTGACTTTCCCAGCTGAGTTCAAGTCCACCTCTGCTCAACTGCATAGGTTTAACTGTGTATACAGTACTTTTCTTCTGCTGATAACGGAGTGAACGGAGGAGTTGGGGAGGAGATTGTCTTTCGAGGATTTACTCAAAGAGCATTTTCTGGGGAGAACCTCTGTTCCTCCTTCTCACTGTCCCATGCTTCTAGAAGGGCATGGGGAGCTGTATGAGGTCAGAGAAGAGAGGATTCTCGGATGCATGAAGTGTGAGACCACCACGAAGGTAGGACCCTTCCAGTGGCTGGCCGTTGGACAATGCCTCAAATGCCCCCATTACTGAGCTGCATGGTCACCTGGTCTCTGGGTTTGGACTTGCAAAAAGCCTTCAAAGGTCTTAGCAAGTTCCAGGTGCACAATGGGACTGAGGAAAGTGCCTGAGCTGGAAACCAGGAGACCTTTGTTTCAGTCCTATCCCCACCCCTTGCTTGCTATTTGCTCTTCCCTGCTCTGTTCTCAGGCTCTGCTTCTGCTCACTGAGAGTGGTTGGGCTTGGAGAGATGGTGGAGAACACGAGCTTTAGGATCCAAGACCCAGCGCCATGCCTTCCAAAATCTGTGACTGGAAGCAACCCATCACCAAGCTTTACTTCCCTCACCCATGTAATATAGATGATGCCACAAATTGGGAAGCTGTCATTTATGGGTTCATGGAGTATTCTGGGCAAAGGAAACTGCAAGTGCAAAGGCCCTGTGGCCTGCACTTAGTGTTCATGACCATCACCTCAGAGATGAAGGTACCAACTGTGGGCCACCTCATCTTGATCACTCTATCTTAACTGATGAGGAAACAGAGGACCAGAGTGGCTGCGCAACTAGCTTGAGGTCACAGAGCTGTCTCGTGGCAAAACAAGGATGGGAGGAAGAAAGCCAGGACTAGAGCGAGGCAAGCTTTGGACACAAAATTTAAGGGAGTTCCAAAAAACTCAGTAATGAAGATTAAAGAAACACTTCCATGAAGTATCTGTTTCTAAATGAAAGTCAATGCAAACAAATCTCTGATGAACTAAATAAGAAAATTTTAAGCAAAGACACCATCAGTATTCCTGAGTTTCTCTTTTGCCTCAGGCTTTAATGTGACTCTGCACGGCACTTTAAGATTTTTGGACTTTGTTCACCCATGGGTTTCTGTTTCCATTCAATTAGAATTTTTAAAATACTGCATTAGAACATTCATCTTGATTACTGAGTTTTTTAGTGCCCCTTAAATTCTGTGCTGTCGGTAAGTGCCTCACTTGTCTTCTAGTCTCGGCCCTACAGGACTTGCTCTGCCAACTTGGACCCTTTGTTCTGTCCTTATGTCTATTCATTCACTCATGCGTTCATTCATTTACGTGTTCATTCAGTCATTCAGCAAATATTTTGGATGACCATAGTTCCAGGAGCCAGGAAAATAGCAATGAACAAAATAATCATGGTTCTGCCTTCCTGGCACAGTCTAAATGAAGGGACAGATACGAGTTGAGTCATCACACACACAAATGTACAAGTAAAAATGTGGCTGTTCTAGCAAAAAGGAAATAGTGGGAGTGTTGATCAAGAGTGGCAACCAGGGTAGGCTTCCCTGAGGAGGTGGTGTTTAGACAAGACGGAGTTAACCAGGTAGAGGCAGATTGAAGGTGGGTGGCTGCAAGTACTCCAGGCAGAAGAAATAGCTGGTGCAAAGGTCCTGTGGCAAGATCAAGAGTGTGTGTGTTTCGGGGGGGGGGTGTTGTCTAGGAACGCAAGAGGCCAGTGCAGCAACATGCTGGGAGGCAGGGAGAGTGTGAAGCAAATGGAGAACAGAGAGGTGGGCAGGGCCTGGAAACACAGTGGGGAAGGATTTGATTTCCAGCCCAAGGGCGATAGCCACTGGAGGGTTTTGAGCTTAGAGTGACATGACTGGGTTTGTTCTTTGCAGTGATCTTCCTGGTTGCTGGATGGTATTTCTGTTCAGAGAGTTGCTGCTATTCTTCTCTTCGATCTCCTGTTGAGTTCGTAGGTGTTCAGAATGGTTTGATCCCTATTCAGCTGAATTCCTGGGACCAGACAAAATCCAGGTCTCCTACTCCTCCGCCATCTTGCTCCGCCCCCCAGCTGGATGGTATTATACACAGAACCCAGACTCCCTAGGTTTCTAGTCTGGCTTCCCCCTTTCTTGCTGTGTACCTAGGCAAATCACACAGCCCTTCCCTTCTCTGTGCTTCAGGCACTCCTTTGTAAAATGGGACTCCATCCTCTCTCTGTTGTCAAGAGATTCTTGACTCTACGGGAGGCCTGGCACATAGTAAGCGCTCTATAAATTTGGCCATAATTATTATTACCAAGGATGGATTTTAGGGGGCAAAACTGAAGGCAATAAGAAAGCAAACCCTGCCCTCAGCCCAGAGACAGCTCAGCCTGGGCTCCTCTGTCTGAAGCTCACGGCTCCCCTCACTAGAAAGTGGCTTTTCTTTCTGCCACATGCTCTCCGGAGGAGGGGGCATGGTGGAGGCTGCAGGAATGCTGTGAAGGTCTTAAAAGAAATTATAGCCTGCATAAAAATATTCACTCCAGTGGAGGGCCTTAAACCATTCCCCTGGGCATTGAACAGTGACTGAGAGTGTATTACTGTGCGCTTAAGGCAGTGGCAGCCACCCAAGGTCAGAGAGAAAGGGAAGGGAAGCACTTAAGCATGGAAGTGCCCCTAAATAGGAGCATCTTTCCTTGAGCAACCCTCTCTCCGACCTGCCAAGTGCCAGGCGCCTGATCCCCTGTTGCCTCCATATCCACAGCACTAAGAATAAGAAGAGTACCAGAATTCTTTAGGCAGGTGAGGGAAGGGGAGAGGAAAGACGACAGTCCTGGGTTGGGGACAGCAGTGGGTCCAGATCTTACCCTGCTGTGACCTGGGAGGATGCACTTAAAACCTCTGCCCTCAGTATTAGCATCTGTAAAATGGGAGGCAGTTTGCCTGCTTGGTTCTAATTTCTGTGAGGGCCAACTGAGGAGCTCTAGCCTGGAAGGCCATACAAAAGGTGCTCAAAAATGACCGTTTGTCCTTCTTAGAGCTTCCCTTGTTCACAAGATATTTTTTGTCTCTCTTGAACTCTAAATGAGTTCACTTCTTGGCAAGTTAAGGCACCTTCCCAAGCCTCAGCTTGCCCATCTTAAAGTGGGTACAATATCAGTAAGAATTTATACGTTGCCTGTGGGGATTAGTGAAGCATTTTGAGCCACTGCACCCCAAAATCAGGAAGATTGGGGTCTCACCCAAATACTCACCTCGTATTTCCTGCCCATGATCTCAGCAGTGCAGAATCATAGGTAGCCTTAATTCTGGACCTTAGTGAGCCCGCGAATCCTCTACAATTGAACACCCAGACTCATCATATCCTTCAAGAGGGTCCCAGCACCCCAAAAGACTAAGGGGTGTGGTGTCACAGGCATAGATGTTCTGGGCCTGGACTCTGGACATGGGCTGACACTGGCTCAGGGAGATTAGCTTCTTCAGCCAGGCAGGCTGGACTCAGTTTTCTCATCTGTAAAGGGGGGGACAAAGGTATGTACTACATAGGATTATCATGAGGGTTAGTAAAATTACACTTCTGAAGTGCTTAGCACACAGTAGGAACACAGTACCTGCTAACATTCTTCCCTCCTTCCTTGTAGCAGAGCTCAGTGGGTCATTATCACCATTCAAAGTTTTCAAAAGGAACCAGCTTGTGAAATACACATCATACTTCTACTTGCTCTCAAACCAGTATGGACATGGGGGGGAGGGAATCCCTTTTCATAAGAGAGACTACAAAAACCAAGAAAAGGTATGCTTAGTATCTCACAGAAAGCCTCATCGCTACCAAGGAATATTTTTGGCGCTGCAGGGACAAAAGGAGGGTTTGTGTGGTTAAATAGGTTTGGCAAGCGTTGTACTGATCAAATTAAATGGGTGTCTTTCCTGCAGGGTGGGTTGGAGTCCCTAGCATGTGACGTGGACTTTGAAGCTGCAAAACGAACTCCAATTACTCAGTGTTCCCTCAAGTTTGCGGCCGGAGAACGCTTTGCTGGGCTGAGCCTGAATGGGACACATTTTTCAGCGGGGAGTCAGGGGGATTAAAAACTGCAATAGCCAATCTCTAGGGGCTTTTCTAGCATGAAAGTTGATGTCTCAATTTTACCTGTTTCATTTATTTTTTTTCTTTAAATAACTCCTCTCTGCAATTCTCTCCTCGCCCATTCTTGACTTGATGCATTTCATAATTGGGGTTCTACTGACGTGGTCTCCCTATTGCTGAAATCACCACGTGTTTGTGATTTATTGAATGGTTATGTCTCAAGAAGCTGCTCCAACCTGTGTCTGGATCAGGCACTTTGCCCTGTGCCACGGGGGCAGACCAGGGTGCAGGCTTGGCCTTGCAGACAAGGGAGGCTCCCAGCTCTCCTGCCGCCCGCCTCCCCATAGTGATTAGTTGGAATCCAAGACAGCAGTACAAGAAGTGTCGTTGGTGGGCGTGATGGAGTGCCTGCTGAGTGGGCCGCAGATAAGCGCTGTGATTTCAGAGGGCGCTTCATCATTTCGCCGTAAGAACATGTTAACGGGTGATTGTTTGAATGTCTCCAGCTAATAGGATATTATTCATAACACTCTGGCTAGTTGGAATGGAAGATGATAAGAAATTAAATCCTTAATGGCTTTCTTTAAAGCAGGACTTTTCCCAGGGGAACCCGGAACCCTGGGAATTTGCTCCATGTGCCCTGGCAATATCTCTATGGAGGAAATTGGTTTCAAATTAACCTCCCAGGGATATGCAAGAGTAAGAGGAAAAGGACAAAAAGCCAATCGACCACTGATTGTGCACCTACTATGTGCCACGTACCTAGATAGTTTATACTTTGTCCTGGCGACATGTCTGTTCTGACTGGGTATTATGAAGCCCATTTCAGAACTGGCAATCTGAGGCTCAGAATGCTGAACCGATCTTCTCAGGGTCTCATTTTGGGTGCTGGAGTAAGGATTTGTGTTCTAAAGCAAACTTCTTTCCCTGAAATGCAATTTATAGAGGTGTTGGTGGTGGGGGGGGTGCCTAGAAGAAGGAGGAGGCCTTTCATGAACTCTTAAAGAGGGGGGAGAAAGAGAAGCCATAGTACCCAGAGGGACCTGCAAGCAGGTGCAAGTTGTTGGCAGAGAGAAGGCATGGGTTCTGTGGGTGGCTTTGACGTCAACGTTGGGAATTGTCTACCCCCAGGATACGTGCAGCTAACAATTCCCATGACTACTCCCTGTGATTCCTGTGCTTCTGGAGTTTTGGGGAGATTCCCTGGGCTTTGTTTCCTCTGTCTTTCCAGCAATTATGGAAGCTACTAACTCCCTGGATTAAATCCCTTCCTGCTTGAAATGCCTTGAGCTGTGACCGAACCTTGGCAAAATGCCCTCCCAATCATTGTACACACACACACACGTTCAACTCACAAGGATAAATTCCCAAGAATAGCATTACAGGCCACACATTCTTGGAGCGTGTGAGAATAAATCATCATCACTACCATCATCATCATCTATTTTGCAATACAGAAACCAATTTCTAGAAGCCTGGGAATGAAGAGCAGCCTACGCTGCTTTTTGTTAACAACTGCTTTCTTCCATGTAATTAAACCCTCCTTCGAGGTGAACAGGGCAGAAATGGTGGTGAAATTCTTCAATGGGTCAAATTCATTTTCAGTGGGAACTCACCATCGCAGCAGGCTGTGGACATTTAAAAATGAATGTGTTTTTGTTTGTTTTCCTTTTTGTGGGGTACAAATATCCAACACTTTCTCGGCCTCTCCACCCTTTTCCCTCTGAGTCTCATCAGCTCCCAGGGTGGAAGCAGGCTTGGTTTTCCATTTGCAAAGTTCACAATTCACCCAGCCATGAGCTGTGCCTTTAACCACTGCTAAATTGTTTCCTGACAGCCCTCGCTACAATTTTCTCCCCTGACATTTGATTTACATATGATCTTTAAGCACTGCCATGGCGGTAATAGCGATTTGGTTAATATTCCGAGCGCTCCCCCATGCCCCACACCTTGCAGGGCCATTTCATTGCTGCAGCATGGCAAAATGCATGTACCAGATAAATGTATCACTAATGAAATAAACGGATTAGGGGGAAGAATCAATTGCCCTGCTGCCAGGATGAGGCACCAGGAGTTAATTTTGTCTGGATCTGCAAGGGTAGTTGTTAATAGAATAGGCTTTTTACCTAATTGGAGGGAAAGTAAATGAAGTACAGTAATATTCCATGATGTATTGGAAGAATTTACTTCGTTTTCTCTTAGTCTTGCTTGATGAGTGTTTACAGCACAATAGAATTTATAGTCTCCTTCCTCTCTCCATTTTTCTTTTCTTTCTCTAGTCTTCAGTCTCTTGCTTTTCTTTCCTTGTACATCTCATTTTCTTTCCTCTCAACTTCCATCCCTCCTTTTTGTCCTTCTTTACATCCATCTATCCATCCTTTCTTCCATCCTGCATCCATCCATGTATCCATCCAGCCCTCCAACCATCTATCCATCCCTCCAACCATCTATCTATCCTTCCATCCTTCCATCCATCCATCCATGCATCCATCCATGCATCCATGCATCCATCCATCCATCCATCCATCCATCCATCCATCCATCTCTTCATCCAGCTAATAAACCAGGGTCTCAAATACAAATATCTTCAGGAGGCAGTGACATAAGTTAGCAAATATTTGTTGGGCTTATGACAAAATGGAACCATCACCATCATCCTTATCATCAAATCTGTCATGTATTAAATCTGTCTACCCTTCTTCCATTTTTTTCAACATTTTTTGAAGACTTACAATGCTGGTCAAGACCTGATTCAACTCTGTGAATATAAAAAGGAAAAAAAAAGTGTAGGCAGAGTTCATTTATTTTTTTTTATTTTTTTTTTAAATTTTTTTATTGTTATGTTAATCACCATATATTACATCATTAGTTTTTGATGCAGTGTTCCATGATTCATTGTTTGTTCATAACACCCAGTGCACCATGCAAAACGTGCCCTCCTCAATACCCATCACCACGCTAACCCATCCCCCCACCCCCCTACCCTCTAGAACCCTCAGTTTTTCAGAGTCCATCATCTCTCATGGTTCGTCTCCGGCAGAGTTCATTTAAATCAATTTCTGTATCTGTCTGATTCCTCAACTCTTACCCAGGTCTTCTCTCTCTTCTCCTGATGGAGGCATTGAAGTTCTGTTGAAATAAATACACCTTCTAAAGATTGGAACCAAGAGGTATTAGGAGAAGGTTGGTCAGACTGGTGAGATAAATAGGAGAGAGCTCTATAAGGCTGAAGAAAAGGGTGTAAGCATATAGAGGAGGTTCAGAGCCTGTTTTCCTAGCACGAGGCAATGCACAGGAGACCAGACACCAGGAAAGGGACAGAATATGGTTTGCTGAACGAAGACGGATCATGAGTTAGAGTGGGAAAAATAAACTTGTAGAACGAGATGCCAAAACCCAGAGCAGCATCAAGGACAACTCCAAGGCCTCTCACTTGGGCAAATCTGACCCATCCAGGTCACATGACTGGTAAGAGGCAGGGCTAGGATTCTAACCCAGAAGTGTAGAGCCTACAGTAATCCTCCACGTTTAGCATATCAGATCCTCTTAGGAGCTTATTTAGCCTGCTCATGATTGAAGAGTGACAAAGACTTTCTTCTCTGACCGAACTTGGTCAAGCACCCTCTGAGTCTGCTTTCTGATTAGTCCCTGACCTTAGACTCTCTCGTGGCTCTTTTATTCCAGCTTTAGCAAAAATCCTGGTGAGTCAGTTCAGCAAAAATCCCCCACCCTTGGTCTGATCACCCTTAATATCTAATCAAATTCCTCACCCCTTACCCCGATATCTCATCACCATGGCCTGCCTTAAGCAAGAAACCTAGTAGGTCAGCATAGCAAAGAAGTACCCTATCTTTTGTAATTTTCCGTTTACAGGGCCCCCTCCCCCTGTTCTGCTCCTTACATATAAATTCTCACTTTTTCTTATTGTATTCTTTCAGAGTTGAGGCTGATCTCTCTCCCTCATTGCAAAAATACCTATTGTAGTAGCCACCCCCAACCCCCACAGAATGAAGTCTTCCTCACAATCTTTAACAAGTGTGGGAATACTTTTTTTCTTTAATGGGGCAGCCGAAGGATCTGCATTTGTAATAAACTCCCCAAGTGATTCTATTGCAGGTGTTTTGCAGGTCGTTCTTTGAAAAACTCCACCTGAAACTTTTTGGGGCATTTTTAGAGCAGTCTTATTTCTTCAGCATTCCTTAGCCACTGAGTGTCATGAAGGACGTGACAGGTGCTCAGGGGAGAATCGACATGGGGCTGAAGTACTGGTAGGGACAGTAGTTACTCGCACATGAATTTCATTGTTGTTGTTGTTTACTAAAGGCTTAGAGTTATATTTTCAAGGATGTGACTTCATCGATTTGAAAGGCACAGTCCATCGTCTGTCTCTTGAAACCCAAATCTCTTCGTGAGTCCAGAACCTAGATTTTGATTTCTAGTCAAGTGCTCTGTCCAGGGCTGGTCATTTCCTAAGATCCTGCTCTATGTTAGGTACCATGCTGGCCACTGGGGATACAGAAATGAATCAACCAAAATTCTTTCCTCCAGGGGCTCAATGTCAAAACTACAGCCACCCCTCCATTCTGCATCTGTTGGGCTGGAACCCTATAAAGCATTAATCATCTCATTCAACTGTCCCCTCTTTTCCCCCTTTTCTCACTGCAGACTTCTGCTTGTGTAAACTTTGCTGAGAATTTGAGCAGAAATAGTAAATAATGAAGCTCCAGAGGGTTGCACTAATTTCCCAGACATTTAATCAATACGGAGCTGCCCTGTTCATTATAGCTGTCAAAAATATGCAAAATCGTCCATCTGGTCCTCTCAGGTACGAAGCTCTGAGCTGGAGTCACCAGTTGCTTGGCTAATTACCACGCCCCATTTTCCCTTCATTCCGAGGCCTCTCCATTAACCATGAGCTACCAGCTCAAGTATAAAGGCAAACAATAAATATTTGAAATGGCATTGCCTATGCTGGGGTCCTGAGCCGTGGTTGACTTGGGTCGCTGCAGATGAGGAGTACAGGTGGGGTTTTGTGAAAGAGCAGCCTCCCCCATCTCCTCCCACCCCCTCCCAAACTCTCCCTGGCCCCCAACCTCCTCCCTTCTGAGGCCCCTCCCTGCCCTTCAAATATTTAGACCTATTAAAAACCATTGGGGGGAAAAATGATCTATACAAAAGCTTTGCATAAAAAAGTGATCAATGCAAATTCCTCTGAGGAAATTGCTTCAGCAGATGGAAACGGCCCATTTGCAACAAATGCCGCTGGCTGTGCAGATGGTAATTATGGGATGTATGTAAACATGCAAGCTCCGGCAAGCAGAGCAAACTGCACTGCTGAACTCAGCCGGCATCAAGGATGCCTGCCCTGGCACTGCCCTGCCCTGCCTGGTCCATAGGCCAGGGGCTCAAGAGGAATCCGGGAACAACTAAAGATTGGATTTGGAATTCCAAGACCTATTAGTTCAGCCTCAGTTGAATTACAAGCCTTTCTGAAATGGTCCGTGGGAGCAAACCACACATCTTCTAATCTCTTGGTAGACCAAGGCTACACCATGGCTCTCTGGAAGAAAGAAATCAACATGTATTGAGTACTCACCGTATGCCAGGTACTGTGCTACTAGCCTTGAATGTATTTTCTTGCTTAATCTTCACAAAGACCTTGGTGGGTTGACATTATCATTATCATCATCGTCACCACTACTTTACAAATGGGGAAACTGAGGTTTCGAGAGATAAAGTGATTTTTCTAATATCAGAAGGCTAGGAAGTAAAAAACCCAATATATATCAGTTAGCTATTGCTGAGTAACAAATAGTCCCAAGCTCAGTGGGTTCAAATAATGAGCATTTATTATAGCTTTCAAGTCTACAGGTCAACTGGGTGGTTCTTCTTGTCTTGGCTGGGCTCAGCTAATCATGACTGGCCTTACTTATGCATCTAGATGGTCTAGACTGTTCTTACTCAGGCTGGTATTTGGCTGGCTTTTGGACTGGGATGATGGGGTTTGTGAGCCATGGGTCTCTCATCCTCTAGCAGACTGAAGCCCATGGTAGATGGGCAGACGTCTCAGGTGGTAGTGAGCTTGCTTTCACTGGAGAGTCCTTATTTGTTCTGGGTGTGAGTTCCAAATTCCCTTCACACAGGCATGTAAATGACCTGGGGGCTTTGATCTCAGATGACCCAGAATTACCAGGAACTGTTTGTAACATGAGCTTTAAAACTTGTTTTACAATATTCTCCTTAATAGTAATCATGGTAAAGTTTCACACTGAGCAAGCACTGAATCATTCATTCATTCATTCATTCATTCATTCAACAAACATATTCTGAGCAGTTCCTCTGTATTAATCACAGCAGATGTTTAGGGGTCAATTAGACAGGGTTCCTGCCTTCACACGTGGCAGACTGCTGAGGAAGACAGTCATGCAAACAGACGGTGGCAGTTCAGTGTGATGAACCCAGCACAGAGGTAGGACTGCAAAGGATGAGAGGACAGAGAGAGCACTGAACACAGTTGGAGGATCAAGGAGGGCTGTCTGGAGGAAGTGTGACTTGAGCTGCACCTTGAAGGAGAGTAGAAGCAAAGAAAAGGTGAAGTGGGGGGATGGGAAAGGACATTCTAGGCAGGACAAACAGCTGACGCAAAGTCATAGAGGTGGCAAAAAAGCATGTTATATTCTGGGAACTAAAATGAGTTCAGCAAAGGTGTGGCTGGATGTCTGTCTTCAAGAGCTCCTTCAGGCAAGCCATAATGGAGATTGTATGGAGGGGTCAGAGGAGGGAGCAAGACCAACAAGGAAAGACACTGAGGCAGAACTGGGAGGTGGCAGCAAGCAGACCCAGGAATATCACAAGGAGAAAACCAATCAGACCCAAGGAATATTAAGGAGCGTAACTCCTGGGCACTGGAAAGCAGAGGAAAGAGGAGAGGGTGGTCTTCCAGGTTTCTGGTCTGAGGGTGGAGAGGAGAAATACATGTGGGGAGGTACGACAGGTTGTTATGGCAAGCTCTGGGACTGTGGAGCAGTCCGTATCCCGAGCACCTTCATGCATCCACCATAACCAATGCTCAGGGGCAAGCCCTGGTCATTCCTTATTCTCCAGGCACTGGCTGAGGGGTGGATGGATCATTTACTCCTCATAACAATCCTCTGAGTAGGAATTGTTATTAACTTTTTCCATTCAAAGGAGGAAACTGAAGCACAGAGAGTGAAGGTAACTTGCTTGAGGTCACACCATCAGCAATAGGGCAGAGCTGGGAGGTGAGTTCAGGCTGTCTTTTTTCAGAGTTGATAATTCTAGGCAAACATGCATGGAAACAGGCTAAAAGAGAGTGGCATGCATTAACTGGGAGACCTGTCAACTCACAGGTGAGTGGGCCCAGGAGGGGTCAAAAACGGGAAGCACATGGGTTGTCTGTGGCCAGCCGATGTGATTATTTTGTGCTCACCCAGGGTTGTGGAAATCCTAAGATCTCACCTCCAAATCCCCAAATTCTACTCCTCTTGACACGCCGGATCTGGCCATGCTAGGCTAGCATTCCTGCATGGCAGCTGTTAGCAGGATGGAAAGGTGGCGCTGCCTCCTTTCAATGAGTCTTATCCTGCTCATTTGCCACGGTCTCCACCATTCCCTACTACCCTCCCTCTGGCCCACCTGCCCCCCTCATGTATGTGTCTGTCTGGACCCAGCAGGTATTTGATTTTGCAGCCTCTTGACTCAGGGCCCCTCCAGTATTAAAATTCTCTGGGTCTGTTCTGTCTCTATAATCTTATAAAGAAGAAGCATCATCATTATACCCATTTTGCTGGTGAGGAGACTGAGGTTTAAAGAGCTGAAAGCACGTATTCAAAGCCTCAAAGCCCTTGAGTCAGAGCTGGAGACAGAGCCTAGGTCTCTTGACATCTTGTGTACTGAGGGAGGCCAGAGGCCCGAGATGGGACCCCAATTTGGAGCTGTAACTTCTCCCAGGTCTGGTAGCTTGTTCCCCGGTCTTGTTGAATCATCCAGTTGCCTCAACCTTCAGATGCTGCAGAGAAGCCAGATCCCTCTCCCCGATGTCCTTAGCTCCCCTCATATTGATCTCCAGCTTTATGAGGGTGACAGGCCATACCTTTTAATTGCATTATTACATCTTTATGGCCTGCTCATTGAGCAGGTCTCCTCCGCTGGGCAGCTGGGCCCTGGAATTTATATGCGGAACTGAAACATTTATTGGAATCCTATTGATAAAGGCATATTGTGAAAGGACCGTGGCTCTCAGGAAGAGACTGGGGTCCTCAGGAGGCAGGGGGAGAAGGCAGGTCAACATACTCCCGAGGAGAGAGTGGGTCACTCATGAGATATGAGGGCAGCGCCTCCCTCTTCACCCCACCCAACCCTTAAATATTTCCTCTTAGTCACCCCGGGCAGGAAAGAGCAAGTTCTAGAAGAGTTGCAGGAAGATGGGCTAGGGGATTGCTAAAGAGAGAGGCAGCATTTTGGGGTCGTGGATCAATTAGCATTGAAGGTAGGGACTGTCCCGCCGAGAAGGGACAAGGCCCTTCAGGTGGAGGCTCTGTGTGAATAAAGATACACGATAGGGACCATGAAAGAACAAAGAATGGATTTTCATGGCATATAAGATCTGTGGGGGAAAGTACGTGGCCTGCTAGCCAACTCCATCTAAGTGCTGAATAAGCACTTCAAACTTGGTGTGCCCCCATCTGAACTGATTCCCCACCTCCAATTTTATTCATAGATGTGTCCAGGGCAGGAACTGGCAAACCCACCCTCCCAGGGTCTCAGGATACCGTGGAGTCATCTTGGATCTTCCCTTGGTTTTACTTTTTACTCCATTGCAAACACTGTGGGCTCTACTTTCCAAGTATTTTGAGACTCTGAACTCCTCTTGCACCTTCACTGTGCATGGGGCTCTCCGTGGTCAGCTCTCTGTGGATCATTTCAGTAGTCTTGCAATAAAGTTTTGGTTCAACTTCTTCTTACAAGATCTCCTGTGAAAATCCCATTTTATTTATTTATTATTTATTTATTTTTAAAGACTTTATTTATTAGAGAGAGAGAGAGTGGGAAAGGGCATAGGGAGAGGGAGAGAGAACCTCAAGCAGACTATGTGCTGAGCCCAGAGCCAGACTCAGGGCTCAGTCTCACCACCCTGAGATCATGACTGAGCTGAAATCAAGAGTCAGACACTTAAATCGACCCAGGCGCCCCTGAAAACCCTATTTTAAATCACAGTCCCTGCCACAGCACTGTTGCTGCCTGATCATACTTTGTTTTTCTCCATAGTACTTCTCCCCTGCTAATAAGCAATTAATTTATTATTGCTGTTATCTGTCCCTCCCACTAGAATGTAAATTCCTTCAGGGTAAGGACGTTCATCTGTTTTATTCACTGCTGTATCTCCAGCACTAAGAAGAGTGTCTGGCATACAGTAGGTGACCAAAAATATTTGTTTAATGAGTTCATGAGTGAAGTTGGTTGGAGCCAGGTCCTGGGAGGTGGGGGGTTTCAGTGCTGCTGCATGGGGTGGGAGCTTGAGTTTGTGCCTTGAGCTCTGATTTCCACCCCGCATCAAACGGTGTATTAGTGGAGGACTCGTTCACGTCCAAGGTAATCCGTATGCCTTCTGGGAGCTGTGAATTAGTAATATCACGTGCCAAAGAGTCAACCCTAAGTGGGGAATTTGGAAGAGGAATAGCTCAGGGGTTAATTTGAATGTATTTCTATATCTCAAAATCAGCACATTCTAGGAAAAAGGAATCTGTTTTGCATAGTAAATGGTATTTGATGCGTAGACTCTTTCTTCACGTATGACCTGGGTCATATGTCTTTTTGATTCTGAGAGAATTTTGGTGCCAAGAAGGAGGGGTCTGTGGTGCAGTGCTAATTGGTGCAACTAATTGGGCCTAGTTCGTGAGCTTTTCCAAACCATAAGCCACCCAGGCTTTAGTTCCTTATTGTAATAACCACTGTCCTTTTTAAAGCATTTCTACCTTTGATGAGAAACAGTGACATATGGCCAAATGCACCTCTAGGTATCTATCCCTCAAGGGGGGTGGAGGAAATGAGTATTTTAGGGTTGGGATCTCCAGTTGGAATGGTCAAATGATAAACATTAGGACAGACAGCACTGTGATCAAAGATTGGCTCAACCACTCACTAGCGGTGTGACGCTGGGTGAGTTCCTAACCTTGTCGTGCCTCAGTTTCTTCATTTGTATAATAAGGATGACAGAGCTTTATTCCCAGAATTCTTGGGGGACCCAATGGAATGACCAAGGGGAGGAAGACAGAGTGTGTTTTATTTAACAATGACTGTGGCTAAGCACACACCAGGTGCTTTGTGCTGGGGCACACCCGGCACCTGCAGATCCCCAAAAAGAGTCTGTTAGATGTGTATCTGAACACATGTGTGATTGTTGAATGAGTAAATTAATGAATGATGTTCAGAGGTTATAGGGATAGACAGCATGCCCAATGAAGAAAGATGGCAGGATTGCTTGACCCTCTGGGCATTTAAAGTGTGGAGCTTGTTCGTAAAGAATCCTCAACTTGAAGAATTAAAGCATCAGGGATTGAGGGGGCCCTTAAGAGCCCTCATGTTTTGAAGGTGAGTAGAATCAAGGCCCAGAGAGGGAAAGTAACAGGGCCAAGGACACACAGGGAGTGAAAGGTAGGGTTGGGTTGGAACAAAGTTGCCGTCCCCACAACAGTGTCCCTTCCATCCCCACCAATCTCTCCATTTTTGTTCCTGAAACCCAAGGGGGAGAACAGGGCAGAGTCCAGACCTATGTGATTCAAACAGTGGGCTGAGAAGGAGAAGAAAATAACTACTTTAAGGGCTCCTTCTGACATCAGCTATAGGCCTGGAACTCCCCATAGCACAGGATGGACAAGGATGAACCTCAAGAGGGGTCAAGAGATGCAAGAACAGGAAGGCACTGTAATTAATTACCATCAGCAATGGATTGTGTTAGGGGTGAGCACCGAAATGCCTATTGATCAGAGAAGCAAACACAAATTGCTGCCAAGTGTCCCTCCGGCCCTGGGTCAATATGTTTCCATATACAAAAAAGCCAGGAGCTATTGCCGATACCGGGGATGTCTTAATCAGAGTGGGCAAGAGAGCTTGTGCCTCTTGAAGAGTTACCTGCATTGTGAGCTATTCTAGTGTAGGCCTGCCTTCCTTCCCTCCCTCCCTCCCTCCCTCCCTCTCTTCCTTCCTTCCTTCCTTCCTTCCTTCCTTCCTTCCTTCCTTCCTTCCTTCCTTCCTTCCTTCAATATACTCTAAATGCTTACTCCCTGGCAGGCTTCTTGGAGGCATTGGAATAGAACAATGAACAAGAAGGCAATCCTTGCCCTGATGGGGCTCACAGAATAGACAAAGAGACAAACAAGATAATTCCAGACAATGATGAGAGCAGTGGAGAAAGTCACATAAGGGAGGCAGGGGGAAAATGGGTGGAGGAGGGTGACATCTCGCTGAGACTGGACAATTGGGGAAGGCCTCTCTGAGAAGGTGACATCTGTGCTAAAATCCTAAAGAAAGGAGCCAACTTGGTGAACACAGAGGGAAGGGCGCTCCGGGTATAGGGCACAGCATGTGCAAAAGCCCTAGATGGGGATTTTGGAGGAAAAGAAAGGTGATCAGAGGAGAGTGGCAGCGGATGAAGTAAGAGAGGTGGGCAGGGGCCAGATCACACAGCAAGCTTTTCCAGAGTAAGGAGCTGGATTTGTTTTGAGTTATGAGGCTGTTAGAGGGGAACCAGCCATTCCCTTTCAGTGTGGGCACCTGATCACTGAGGCGTTCACTTGGAGTAAGAGATGGGTTCCTGGCCAGAGTCTGGTAGACCAAGCCTTGTTTGAGCATGAAATCCTGAGTCACCTCCTCCTGCCGTGGGACTTCCATTGGGCCCATGACCTTCCAGCTCTGTCATTCTGGCATTCTTTCAACAGTGTGTGATACAAATACGCAACCTCTGCACATGTCACTCATCACATGTGGGAAAACCCTGGCCAGTAGGTCATGAGGCTCTGGTGACTACACTCTGTAGTTGGCAGGTGTCCATACTGAGGGAGGGAGGCTTAGCAGATATTGAGGGAACATCAGAAAGCATCCTTGGGTTCAAGGTCACCGGCCCTCTGAGCCTTGGGTCTCTTTGTCTGGCATCCAGGTATCTCCAATGCCAGATGTAACCTGGAGAAACCAGTTAGACTGACCCACACAACTTTGGGAGCTAAACTGTGGAGTCTTGGCCAGCACAGATCTATGGCTCTTCTGGGTAATGGGTGAAATGAGCTCCAACCATCAGTCTCTGTGTCTGAGGGAGACAGGAGGTGGGGATTTTTGTAGCCACGGGAGGAAGAGCAAAATTCAGAAAAGTACTTGCTTGAGAATGACTTGACCTACAGATGCATGTCCTGAGTGCACTCATGTGCAGGTCCATGTTGGAGGGTGTTGGTGCCCATGCGTGTGTAAGGCTCCATGTGTACGTACAAGTGTGATGTAAATGCCAAGCAGGCGGGGGCTGCGTCTGTCTCGCGCACTGTTGAATTCCCAGCACCTGGTACGTGGTGAGTGATCAATAAACATTTGTAGAGTGAATGAATAAATGTGTGCTCATGTGTAAAAGTTAAAGTTATCTGTTTTCTAACTTGACAATCTGTTATTTGAGCTTTCTGTCCAGGAAATACATTGAGAAAATACTTGGCATCACTACATACGCCCACTGTTTCTTTTTTTATTTATTTCAAAATTTTTATCGACAAACGACATACATACAGAAAAGCGTACACATCATCCGTGTACATTTCAGTGAATCTTCACAAAATGAACGCTCGTGGAAACACCCCAGATCAAGAGTCAGCTCTACATGTCCAGGGCCTCGAAGCTCCCACATGCCCCGTTCAGTTACTATCCTCACTGGGTAACTCTTATCCTTTCTCTGGCAACGTGCAAAGTTCTGCCTGTCTTTGCCCTTGATGTAAATTCAATCACACAACAGGTACTCATCCGTGTCTGGCTTCTTCCACTCAATATTATGTTTGTGAAAATCATCCACATTTCCCAGGGAACTTATAACTGTTCAATTTCATTTTTCTATAGCAGGGGTTAGCAAATTTTGTTCTGGAAAGGGCCGGATAGTAAATACTTTGGGCTCTGTGGGCTATACGATCTTGTAACTGCTCATCTTTGTTGTGGTAAGGCAAAAGCTAACACAGATGCTATGTAATGAATGGATGGGCCGTGTCCCAGTAAAACTTTATTTATATAGCAGGACGTGGCCGGATATAACTGGGGGCTGGATGCGCCAGTGCTGTTATATGGAACACCTTTCTGGGAATATGGCACAATTTATTGGTTTCAGCGTTGATGAGGATTTGGGTACTTCTGTTTTAGGCTATTACGAAGAGGGCTGAGAACATGCACACACATATGTCTTCATTTCTTGTTCTCGTGGGTGGAGAGCTACCTAAGCGTGGGCTCTCTGGGTCATCGTTTTGGCACATGTTTGGCTATGGGAGGTTCTACTGAACAAGTGATCATAGCATTGTTAGTTCTTAATTAGGTGAGCTGTTGTGTCTTAACTGCCCTCCGCTTCCTGCATGCTGTGCCTTGCATAGACACCCCTTATTTCTATCACCGAGACCTGCCCTCAAAGGCTGCAGGGAGCCCGAAATGTGGCTGATCCACACCACACCCTGGAACGGCGGGGTTGGCCACGCGATGACCCAGGCACAACTCAAAGTTTGATTGCAGTTTTTTCTAAGCTACCTGTCTCTTGCTTTTTTTGTCACTTCATCTCCCTTCCTTCACCACAAACAAGCCACATCCCATGGCAAACAAAAGGGGACTCTGCCATACAATGAGAGGAATTTTGGGTCTTTAAGACCCAAAGCAGCATTGACCTCTGTTTCTAAATGCTGTGGCCAGTTTAGTGAATATCACGTTCCTGTGAGTGTTGCCCTTTGAAGAGGTCCTACCTCAGCCCCTCTCCCAGTTCAGCCCAGAGAACCAACTGCTATGATTGGGCTTTTGTAAGCACCTGCTGTCAGCATTCCTGGATCATGGGAGGTAGCAGCCTGCAACACGGTGGGTGAACAAACATGCCCGAGTTCAAGTCCCACCTGGCCATCTACTCTCTGTGACTTTGGGCAGGTTATTTCACCTTCCTGTGACTCCACTGTTATGTACTATCTCATCTTATTGTTCCCAGCGACAATGATGAAGCAGGTATTATTACTATCTTCCCCTAACAGATCAGGAAGCGGAGACTTAGAAATGTTAGGTCTGGCTAGGAGACATGCCCACACCTAATCCTTGAACTCTAAGCTTTAAGACCATCTGTTGCTCTGAAGTTCTGGTCCCAGTTATGCACCAAAACAGTTTCCTTTGGAAAAGTCACCACATGTGCGTGTAGAGCCCCAAGTTTGGCTAATCAGGAGCAATCTCCTTTTCTTAGAGAAATAATTCAATGTTGGATGGAACCATGGAAAAAGTGAGTTCCCTCCAAATTCTTTTAACGAGACAGTCAGGGCTAAGGACAAAATACTGAGGTCTTTTGAGGAGACGGCACCTCTTAGTAAGTGGAGATACATAATTTTTTTTTCTTCCTAGCAAAAAACCTGCTGTTTCAAATTTCCGACAACTGGCTCACTGTTCAAATACCAGCATGGAGTACATTTTTCGTGCCATGGGTCATCTCTGGATGGGTAAACTCCACCAATTTTCAGCATCAAGGCAGTCAGAAGTGAATCTGGTATTTTCTGATTATAAGAGTAATAATACTCATTCCTGCTAGTCTTTTTTTAAGACTTTATTTTTAAGTAATCTCTATGCCCAATGTGGGGTTCGAACTCACGACCCTCAGATCAAGAGTGGCCTGTTCCACCGATTTGGTATTTTCAAATGTAAGTCCGCTTCCCCAGAAATAAAAGATGTTTGTTTGAAAAAATTAAAGTGGCACAGTCTATTATTAAATATAAGACGTAAAATGCTGCTCATCCTCACTCAGCTTTCCACATTTTGCGTGATGATGTTTTGCTCTGTCAATAAATGTATCAGGTGTGCCTAGCACTTTTGCTGTATTGTCCAGCAAGTTTACCCATGGTACATACCTGCAGAAGTGGACGGGTGGATTTCTGGCTGGGCATTTCATGAATTAAGCTGGTTTAAAAACTGTCAAGGAAGGCTGGGTTCAAAGTCCCGCCAGAAGATGGCCATCTTTGAGCACTGAGGCCTTTCACATCGTCACTGGAGTAAAACCAAGATGGTACTTCCCAGAGCCAGATGTGGCCATTCACATCCATGGGCTACTGAGGTTGGGAGTGGCATGTCATGGAGTGACTTGGATGGAGGTCAAGGCCATAGCTCTGGAAGGTCCAGAAACTACGGAGAGTGACGTGTGGATCCTAGATAATTAAACGACCCCTGATCAGAGATCCTGAGCCCAAATATACAGGAGTATCTCACCAGCGGCCCACAGTAGGCTAGACTCACCTTCTCAGGCAGCCTCAGTATGGAGAGCATAGATTTTAAGCAGGACCACTGTGGCATGTGAGAATTCCTATTTCCACTTGTCATTTCCCAACTGGGACTTTGTTCAGCAACATTTTCTTAATTACACATTTCTGATAGCCTTGCCAGCAAAGAGGTGGGACAACCCTTACCGACCTGTCCCATAGGTGTTTGGGGTGCTGTCGAAGGAAGGGGCAGGGCAGCGTTGGCCGAAGCACCCTGAAGAAACAGTCCAAGAAACAAATTTACTTGTGGGAACAGGGAGAAGTTGGCTCCAACAATCCACACTGGAAAGCCAAAGCTGCTCCCTCAAACCTGGCCTCAGCCTGGCTCTAGACATAAACCGAAGGCAGCAACCCATTGATTTTTCCAGCCCTTGAATCCACCGTCAGCCTGGGATCCAGGCCTTGGGTAATGAGCAGCCTGGACGGTGAATAGGGTTTGGAGTTGAAATCCATCTGAGGCCTCTCTCCCTGCCAATGTCTACAGCTTAATAATTGCTTCCTCGTTCCTGCCGCATTCAGGTTCAAGAGAAGCGCAAGCCCCTCCAGCGGCATTATGCAAATGGAGCCCACTGCGTTCCTGCGGCGGCATATAGAATATGTAAATTTATGGCAGTGGCAGAGGCTGCTTAAGACAGAAGATTTCTCAATGATGAAATTAGATTTTCTGGAAAGAGCCTTCCGAAGACTTGTCTCTGTTCCCCTGCCTCATGCTATGCTGTGTAGCCACCAAACTGGTGCTCTGAGAAATAATTAACTGAATTACAGGCTGAAACCTATTTAAAAAAAAAAAAAAGAAAGAAAGAAAGAAGGAAAGAAGAAACAAACCAGGTTTTGTGAGGCCACAACAAATCCATGCTTTCTGGAACATGTAAACAGGAATAGGCGCTTCGAGGGAGGGTAGGTGGGAGGTGGGCGGGGGAGCAGCAAGGTTCTGGTTGGCAGGAGGAATTGACATTGGACGGAGAGCTTCAGCATCACATTGGCCTTCATACCGGCCTCCGTGGAGCTTCCAAGGGGGGCCGAGGGTGGGAGGGCAGATGGAGCCCTGCTTGCAGCTTCAACCTAGCACTGCCACTTTCATCTGCGTTACGTACCTGCCTTCTCCCAATTTTGTAGGAAGAAAGCATTCACGTCCTTTAAAAACGTTGAAAAATGATCCATCTAGACCAGAGGTTCTCAAACTTGAACATGCATCAGATGTACCAGGAGGGCTTGTTAAAACACGGATTGCTGGGTGCTATTCCCAGAGTCGCAGACCAAGTCGGTCTGGGGAGGGATCGGGGAAGCACCTTCCTAATGAGCTCAGGGTGATGGCTGACAATGCGGGGGCCAAGGAGACACACCCCGAGAACCACTGCCCTGGGCTAAAGTCTTCATCTGACAGATTGGAGAGACTGAGGCCTAAAGAGTTCTGTGCATTGTCAAAAGCCACACCGTGGAGTCCAGGGGAGGGCACAGATCTGGCTCTTTCCACTACCCTCATCCTTATCATTTCATTGAGATCATCTTTGTTGCCATTCCCATTTTCTGAGCCCTTCCCATGTGTCAGGCACTTACACACCTCACTCTGTGTAGCCTTCACCACCGTGCTGGGCAGGAGCACTGTCATCTCCAAGAGGATACTGTTTGGGGCTGAACGTTTGCCTCCCTTGAAAATTCATACGTTGATGTCCCCATCCCCTACCCCACCTCCTCTCTCTGTGTACCTCCCCATCCATGCACACATAAGGAAGAGGTCATGTGAACACAGAGTGAGAAGAGAAAGCCTTCTCTGAGAATTGAAACTTGCCAGCACTTTGATCTTGGACTCCCAGCCTCTGGAGCTGTGAGAGATAAGTGCATGCTGTTTAAACCCCTGTCTACAGCATTTGTTACAGCAGCCTGAGTTGGCTCAGATAGTCCCTGAGACTCCATTCAAGCTGCCTCACCTCTTGATCCTCGGGTTTGTCATCTGTAAAATGGGACTTTCTGACCCTTGAGAATGTTGGGAGGATTCCATGAGGTTTTGCACATAATGTGCTGAGCTCAGAGCCTAGCCCACAGCAGTTAGATCATAGTAATTACTGTTATTCTTGTAATTATTGTTATTAATTGAATTGTGGGGATTAATTGAATATGGGGACACAGAGGGGGGTTGTGAAATGAGCTGAGGGTTAGGAATGTGAGGATCTCAGTTCTGATCCCCAGCCCTAAGTCCACCTGCTGTGAGACTTGGGGACATGTCATCACCCTCTAGAAGACCTGGTTTTTGCAGGAGTGGATGGAACTTGGTGGCCCTGGAACGCCCAGTTGTATGATCTCCCATAATTCCAAGAGTGGGGCTGTTTGTCATTCCCATGTTGCCTGAGTGGTTGGCGTTCAACTTCCCCTGGACTGCTGCTTAGCCTCCTCCTGGCCTCCTTGTCTTGCCCCGACCACTCCACCTTTTGAGAATTTTCAGATGGCCACCAGATTCAGTGTTCTCCTGTTCAGCCCTTCTGTGGCTCTCTATTTCCCTTCCTTGGATCAAGTTCAAGCCTCTTAGCTTGCACCCGGTCTCCTTCATGCTCTGATGCCTCTCAGCCCCTCAGTCCCCGTCTCTCTCTCTCTTCCCATCTATTTTCCAGTAACACACAGAAGTACCCTTAGGTACTGGCCCTTGGGCACCATGCTGTTTCCTGACTTCCTCTTCTTGTTCTTACAATGCCTTTTGCCTGCTACTCCATCCCTGCCCTTCCTCTCTGTCTGCTATCTATTTGAACTTCAGTGCTCAGCTCACATATTTGGTGCCTTAAGACTCTTCCCCTCACTGACCTTCTCCCTGCCTCCAACCCCATACTGTAAGAGGCACTTCCTCTGAGCTGCATGTATGTATCTCATGCTCGTCCTTAACACTTCTATTGTAATGGTCTCCTGAATTTCTCATCTTTTCCACTGGACAGTGACTAGTTTAAAGAAAGAGACAAACTTCTGCATCAGGCTTTTGGAAATGTTCTGCTCTGTTGTTTGTTTTATCTGCTGCCTATAAACCTCATGTGTGCGGGGGCTATATATATATTGTGTTTGCCACTATAATTGCCATATGTTTTTCCATGCTTTGCACATAAGGGATGCTCAATCCTTGAATTAATAAATCCAAAATCTCTGCCCATTTTCACAGGTTTCTTAGTAACCATAATATCCCTGCTGCCTACCAAAATGTCTGGCATGGAAGTGCTCAGGAAATAGTTCCTGAATGAATGAATAGATGAGTAAAACAAGTGATTTAATAGATAAGTGTATCAGTCAGCTGTTGCTGCATGACAAACAGACATGGAATCCCAGTTGCACACAATAATAATAGAGATTTATTTTTCATCTAGCTTTATTCTGCAAGTCAGGTGGGACAGTTCTGAGCTGCAGGCTGTGTCTGGCTCAGCTCCACATGCCTGCCATCCTCCGTGGGCTGGCACTGTCGCCAGAACACGTTCTTCTCATGGTAAGGGCAGAGGTGCAGGAGAAAAAGTGGAAACACACAAGATTTCTTAAGGTCTCATCCCAGAACTAGCACCCTGCCCCTTCCATTCATATAACCCTGGTCAAAACCAGGCACATAGTCAAGCTCAAAGTCCGTGCAGAGGGATGTGCGCTCTAGGGGGAGAGGTTGCAAAGTCCCATGGCAAAAGCCATGGATACAGAGCGGGGTGAAGGATCAGGGCCAATAATTCAGTCTACTCCAATGACCAACCCCAGCTATCTAGCCTAGAGCTCATGGCACATAGCAACCACTTGCTATGATTGCTGAGACAAAGTGGCCGTGGTGCCCCTCCCGTGTTCAAGACGCTAGAACATCTTTGCACTTTCTGCATTTTATGCCCTCCTTCATCTCCCACCCTGCAATTTTCAATGATTTTCCAGTGCTTGCATTAAACAATCTCCAGGTCTCTGCCCACAGGCATTGCTGTGCTGGGGCATGTCACAATCGTGGCTCCCCCCAGCCTATCCTTCTCCCGGCCCACAGTGCATGTTGTGAGGGTCCCCCTGATGTTTAATGCATGAACCCACATCCTCCCAGCAGCCGCCGCAGACAGATTCTCCCAGCATGGGAACGGCCATGAAATCAGATGACTGTACAGGAAGCAGTCGGCCCCCGCCCCCCACCCCCCGCCTTCCAATTGTTGTGAGGCTGCCCTGCTTCGAGTCAATTCCAGTTTTGTAATCTCTTTTATTAATGTGCCGGAGGCAGAGAAAAATGCATTTGTAATTTCCCCTTAATGGCTGGTGGAACTTCTTTTTGCTTTCTTTGTGAGCATTTGTTTGTGGTACACACACACACACACACACACACACACACACACACACAGGCGCACGCGCTTTGGGTCAGGATGAATTGAGTGGCAAGACAGTGGATGTCAAAGCACAGGCACAGAGTCTTGGAATATTTCAGCAGGAAGGGTCTGAGCCCAATGGCTGCCACATTGTGTTCCCAGAGCCCCAGGCTTCCTCAAAATAGCATCAGAAGGTATCACAGGGTGAGAAAAAGTGGGGTGAATTTGCAGCCCCTCACCCCTGCCCTTGCTTCAATCAGAGCATCTCTGTTTTAACCTGCTTTGTATACTATGGTTATCCACAGGCTTGTTTGGAATGAAAGGTACCACTGCTATATCAAATATGCAATAACCCTTGTTTCTTCTGCCCCGGGTTTCACAGAAAAGAAAACCAAGTCTCAGAGAGCCTGTGACTAATCCAAAGTCACAAGCTGAACTGAGGGTGAGGGTACTTGGGGACTGGGCCCTCTGTCTTCTGATTCCAAACTTGATATTCCTTGCCTACAAATAGGTTATATCTCAGAACGCTGAGTGACCTCACTAAAATGGCTTGATATATACATTTTTCATCTCCTGAACACGTTTACCATGGATGCTTGTGTTGAAGGAAAAAGCCATGGTGGGGAGGTCTCCTTTTCCTTGCCATAAAGGAAATGAATATTTACTGAGCACCTAGAATATTCCAGGCACTGGAACTGCAGGTACTTTTGATATTTATTATGTAGCCAAAATCTTACTACCAGGTGGGAATTACTGTTTTCTATGTTACAGATGAGGACACTGAGGTTCAGATGGGTAAGGGACTTCTTCAAGCACACATGGCCAGGACATGGTGGAAGTGGGATTCCAACCTGGGTTCTCCTTATGTTAGAGAGATAGTAAAGTTTTAAATAACTTAGCTCTTCATGGATCTTAAAAGTCAGAATCATTCAAATGATAATATATGATGACAGTGACCACAGCTGCTGCCAGATATTGAGTGCTTACCTTGAGCCTGGTGCTTACTGAGCGCTTTACATGTAGGGCTGCCAGGTACAGTTGTGCAGGGTGTGTACTGCAGAAGAGCTCTCAGCCAAAGGGTCAGGGGAGAGCTGAACTCAATCTTTAAGCTGCTCAGCAGACCCTTAGGTAAGGCTTCATGACCCTGGAGGAAGGGGGTATGTTCTCTAATCAAAGGCACTCTGGGCAAGCTGCTCTTCTGTTTGAACACCTGATCTTACGCTCCTATAGTGAGAAGAGTATCTTTGTGACTATCCTCATTTTAAAGATGAAGAAACAAAAGCACGGGGAGGTTAGATTTCTTGCCCAGCATTTAGCGGCAGAACCAAAATTTGAACCCAAGTTTGCAAAACTCGAAGGCTAGAAGAGGTAGGAATTTGCAGTGATACCCACTCATACTCCCTGCTCCCCCAAAGACTGTTGGGTTTCACAAGGTTCTAAAGATAGAATCTGGGGGTTCAAGGTTGAAGGGTTTCTGGGAGGAGGTGTTCGCTGTCATATATGACAGAAATCAAGAGAGACTCTGAGACAGCGAACAACCCTTAAGGATCAATCCAGTTGGGCTTCTTCAAACAGTCTCTTTTGGATCATGTGTTTGTACTCCAGTCCTCCACCGCTCTCTCCAAAGGAGATCCCATGGAGTGGGCAAAGTACACTCAGGTCGTGTGGCTCTGATCTTCCCCCACCCTGTACCCTCTCTCCTGGAACAGCCTCAAGCTGGAAGAAGACTCCCTGGAGAAAAAATGTCTACTCAAAGCCAATTGTCACGCAATGTCCCAGAGCGAATTACTTATTCTGAGGGACCCCGAGGTGGCTTGAGGACTTGACAAATAAAGAGGAAATAATTTGCAATGTGCTGTTTACACATAATCAGAGTGTACTAAGGAAAAAAAATAGTGTCACAGCCTACAGCTTCCCACGTTTTATTTTGATCTTCTCCTAAATCATTACATAAGTGGAGAGGCAGCTGAAGACTAATGTTTTTGGGGAAAAAAAAAAACACGTTTGGGTGTGTTTGGCCAAAGGGAGGAAGGACTTTCTGTAAACACAAAGGCGTGGTCAAAGAAGGTTGAATGGGACCTTGTCCCCCACCTCCCCAAAAACGAGGCAGTAAAAGACAGGTCCTCAGAACTCTTGCTCCGTGCCTGAGGCAGGCACTCCATAAGACTTATGGCTGTGGGTCCTCCCATCTATCCCAGGAGGTAGGTTCTATCACTGGCTCTATTTCACAGGTGGGGAAATCGAGGCCCCAAGAGACAAAGTCTCCTGTCCAAGGACATGTGACTTGCCCAAGCTGAACCCAGGACTAACCACCCAGGTCAGGCTGATGTTGGAGTCCGGGATTTTTTTTCACTTCACCGTTCAGCCTCTGAGCAGTTTCCCTAAGTTTTGATGCTGGTCCTTCATTTTGGGGGCTTAAAACAGGGGTTCCTTTCTCCAGGGGAGAGTCTTGGGGAGGCAGTGCTGTTTCTGGTTCCGGTTGTCCTCTGTTGATCACTTCCACTGCACGTGACTAATAAAGCAGGGCAAGGGCGTCACTGGGGACAAAGGAGACTCAGGCAGGAGACCTCAGGGAGCCGCATGGGGACAGGGGATGTTGCTCATGATTTAAAGGGAAGGCCCGCCCAGGGATGGCCCCAGTTCTGGATTTTCTCCGAATATTTCTTGGAGTTCCTCCTTTCCCTTTCCCCGTCCCCTTGAGAAATTGGATATCTTTGCCTCCACTTACCCACCTTCTCTCTCACCTCCCTTGACTTTGAGGACCCAAGATGTCCTCTTAGAACTTCAGAGTTGTTCATCCTTCTGGGTTGGGACCCACCTTCCCTTCTCATTGGCCTAGGACCTTGGAGCCACGGGACCGCAAAAGGAGATCTAGTCCAGCCCCAGAATCAAGGTGGGTGAAGTGACCCCATTTTATAGACAAGTCCTCAGAGGCCAAGTGCTTACTTCAAGGCCCAAAGTAGAGGAGAGGACTCAGACCCACGCTCCAGCCCCCAGGACCCCATCTACCAGGTTTCTTCTGTAGGGGAGCCTGCCCCTCTCTTTGTTCTCCACCCGCCCGTGTCTCCGAGCCGTGTGCAATTTACATCTACACGCGCCCACATTTGCATGAAACACACAGACACACACACAGGACTGCTCCTGGCTTGAACAGCAAGGGATGCCAAATGCCGTTCACATCTTTCTGGGGAGGAGTGCATCCATCTCGATTCTGTGTTTGCCAAAGCGCCATACGTACCAGACGTACATATATTCCGCGTGAATTTCCTTAATCTCCCTCACAGCTGTCCCTCTCCACGGCCTCTGCTAGAGCATTCCCAAATTACTTGTCTCTTGGCTGGTATAGCAGCCTGTTCCCTGACTCCCTCCATCCCTTTAAAAACAACAAGAACAGCAACAAAATCGTAATAATAATGAGTGCTGTTAATGTAGCCCCTACTATGTGCTGGGCGTTGGGTACATGACATACATGTTGCAACCCTGGAATGGAAGCATTATTACCCCATTTTACAGGTGGGAAAAATGAGGCTCCATGTTTAAGTGCCTCACACAGGGCTGCGGGTTGAGCTATTGAACAGTGGCTGGCTCTGAGACGTGGGCTGGTGACCCCTGTCAGACTGCCCTCTGATTTTCCCCATCTAGCTGAGCCTGCTGCCGCGATGACCACAACACAGGGCAGAATCCTTGTTCTGGAGACCCCAGAGGGCAGCAGCTAAGAGGGTGCCCCTTTTCAACGTCTGATGGTGCCATTTTCATTTTATCTGTGCAAACTCAGGTAAGTCACTTAACCTCTCTGGGCCTCATTGTCCACTCTTGTAAAATACAAACCACCAGAGTACTTCACCCTATAGTGTAACTGTGGAAGTTGATAAGATCATCGCAAGGGAAGCACCTGCATAGTTCTCAGCACCCAGTAAATACTGGGTAATTTAAAGATTATGACATAACGAGATAATTTTTATGTCTGACGCTCAAAGCTCTCTTGGGTCAGGCTCTGTTTTCCTTTTGACCATTAAAGCCTACCACCTTCATCTTGCTTCCCACTCTTGGTCTAGAAGGAACTCCTCACTGGTCTTTACAAACTCCCCACCATTTCTCCCCTCCACGAATTTGTCCACATGGGCCTGTCTGCCCATCTGCTTTTTACCCTCTCTGCAGACCCAGAATTGGTCTGCCCTCCGTGCCCAGCTCAGAGATTGACTCTTACCTGGTATCTTGTCTTTCCTTCTCATTGGAGACCACCTGTCCCTCCTCTGGACACATCCTTGGGTTCTAGTGTATATTAGTCCTGAGGTCTTGTTGTGTGCCAGGTCAAAGATACAGCTACCCCGGTAGGGCATGATCCTTACTTTTCCCTGTTATACATTTTTTTAAAGATTTTATTTATTTTTTTATTTGAGAGGCGGGGGGAGAGTAGGGAGGAGCAGAGCAGGAGGGAGAGGGAAAGGAAGAAAGAATCTGAAGCAGAGTCTGCACTGATTGTGGAGTCCAACTCTGGGCTTGATCCCATGACCGCAAGATCATGATCTTAGCAGAAACCAAGAGTCCAATGCTTAACTAGCTGAGCCACCCAGGCGCCCCCTCTCACACTTTAAATGCCACTGGATGGAAGGAATCCTGGGTTCCTGAATGACTGTATGGAGCAATGGTGCACCTCCTAAAAACCCACATTGGATTGTGCCCTGAGCAAGAAATAAGCCTTTATTGTGCTCAGCCATTGAGAATTGGAGTTTCTTTGTTATAGCAGCTACAATGCCCCAATAAATCTGCCTAACTAAAATCTTTCTTCTCCATGTTTCTATCCCCATACTGTTTCAGAAAGAACTTAGTCATTTAATAATATATTTTAAGAATAGAATGAAAGAAAAATACCTGTGAGAACATAAAATAGCAACAGTTAAAACACTCAGAAATTTATACTGTGAAAACCAACACTCCTACTATGAATGGATCCAAAATTTAGCTCTGAGCTTCCTAGGAGCCAAGGTAAAAAGGGGTACATGTTCACTTACACACTCCCCAGATTCTTTTTTTTTTTAAATATTTAATTAATTTATTTGAGAAAGAGAGAGAGTGAGAGAGAGAGCACAAGAGGGTGGAGGGGTAAAGGGAGATGGAGAAACAGACTCCTCGCTGATCAGGGAGCCCAACGCTGGGCCCATCCCAGGACCCTGAGAGCATGACCTGAGCTGAAGGCAGATGCTTAACCAACTGAGCCACCCAGGCTCCCCTCTCCAGATTCCTTGAGATCAATAAAAATACCACTGTTAAGAGTTACAGAATGGTTTTTCCTTGGCATCTTTATTAAAAAGACCACTGAGTGGTTACAGCTCAACTCAATACTGTCTAGCACTTATTCTGGGTGGCGAGCCTTTCCCATGTCTTTTCCTGTGGAAACACAAACATAAATGATGTTGAGAGATTCTCATGCATCTCACAGGGAAGTACTCGGGCTTCTCTGTAGGCGTGTGATATCCTGGAGGGAAGAGACTCCACCCTCTTCATTTCGGTGTTTTTGTCTTAGTATAGAGTCTAGTACATGAGGTGAACATACAGAGAGTACTACTATTGATACTAAATATGTGTTTGAGTGTGTGTGTGTTATAGTGTGCTGCATGTGTGATGTATGCATGTTGAGCACATGTGTTGTGTATTGAGGTGTGTTGCATGCACGTATGTTGTGTGTTCATTGTACATGTGTTGTGTGGATGGTGTGGGAGAGCCTGTGAGCATCATATGTGTGGTTTCTGTTTTGTGTGGGTGTCTTGTGGGTGATATGGATGCTCTGTGTGCACTATGTGTCGTGGGGGTGGTGTGGATGGTGGGGGTATTGTGTTTTCTGTATGTGTGTCATGGTGTGCTGTGTTGTGTGTGTTTTGTGTGTGTGTGGTGTATGTGAGCTTTGAAAGTGCATCCTCTGTGTCCTAAGTGTCCTGCATATGCCCCGTAGGATCGGTGCACACTCCCTGTGTGTGACTTTGTGCCATTGTGTATCCCTTTTGTCAGGCCAGGGCATGCTCCTTGGTGTTGCCTGTGGGCCTACAGGTTTGTCCCCCTGCCCCATGCAGGATCCTTGCATGCATCTCTGCGTGTGCCCTGTGAGTCATTGTGGATACATCTAGAAGGCGGTGACTATTGTCTTCAAACAGAGAACAGCCATTAACACATTCATTAATTAGGATCATGTTGACACTTCTATTGCCAACTAAAAACATCTGTTTGTTTAATCAGTCTTCTTAATTCCTTACACTTATTCCCTCCACGAGAGAGGATGGGCTTGCTCTCCCACGTGTGTACACTGGGGTTTTACGCAGTGGGGGCACAGGCTCTGTCAATATTGTCACAGGGTGACAGCTCTCGGGACAGCCCCACGGTCTTCTTAACAAATGAATATCCCTTTCAAGGGTGAATGAAGAGCCGTCCCTGGGTCCATTTGCCAGTGGCCGGTCCTTGTTTATTGGCACAGCCTGAATGACACATTATAGATCAGGTGTGAGAACTCCTCCGTGGCACTACGTCAAAATGCCACGGGGCATGATGTGATGTGGTCCTGGGTATACCAGCCTCTCCATTCCACTCTCCTTCCCCCCTGGGTTTGTACCCTAAACCTGGCGACAAGCAGCCGGTAACCTTGACCATATCAATTTCCCCACAGCCTCGGTTTCCTTACACATAAAATGGGATGATAAAAGGACAAAAGATTAAGGGAAAACATATTTAAGGGAAAAGCCAACATGGCACCAGGAACCAAGGAGATGCCTAAAAAAGTCACTTCTATCCTCAAAGCCCCCCTGCCCCCCTGCAGCCCCACATGGATTCACCAGGGTTGGGGAAAGACAACTGAGAAAAAGACTCAAGGTCAGGGACTGACTCTGGTCACAGTCCCCACCAGTCACACCATTGGGCATCAAATGCGTGTCCGCTGTGTCCCTCCTCTGTTCCAAGTGGGATTAAGTGCTGGGCATGCAGTCCCTGCCCTTGAAGAACCCAGCAAGACCAGATGAGAGAGATGTTGCCACAGAAGCTGACTGGGATCTTGTTCAAGAATGTGGAAAAGAAGGGAACTCCCAGAAGAAGGGATGCATGAGCATAGGCTCCAAAGCTGAGGTAGGGAAGAGGAAAGATCCTAGGGCTGGGAGCATGGAGGAGAGATGCAGGAGTGAAGCTGAAAGGGAGGAGGTGATGAGCAGTGGAGGGGTTTTTTTGCCTTTGGGTTTTTTGTTTTGCCTTGTTGTTCTCCATTTTGTTATTTATTAATTTATTAATACATTTGGGCATCTTTAGGATGAACACAAACAGTTCTACTTCATCTTTAAAAATAATTGAATAGTTTCTTATGCATGATGTATCTTATTTTAAAATCTGGGCTATATTGATGGTCCTGCAGGTCATTTCCAGCTTGGAGATATCAATGTGATTTCCCCAGGGAATTTTCTTAGCGATGGGTCAAAGGATACATGCATATGGGCTTTAAAGTTTTAAAGATAATTATATTTTTTACTATTTTTTAATTGTGGTAAATATATATACAACAGAAAAATTGCAGTTCACACCAAAATTGAACAGTGAGATCTCTGTTTCCCTCTTTAAGCATACTGGAGCCTAGCACTGGCACTGCTTTTCACCTTAAAAATGGGTCCCAAGCTTTTCTTAAAAGGATCATAAGAAGATTCAATAAGAAGCTGAACAGAAAGGCTTGCTCTGTGCCTGGTACATGCCTCCCTCTTGGGAGGTGTTATTTTGGGGGAATTGGCAAGGTGCAGGACTCAGGCGTGCAGGCTATGTGACCACAGCTCCAAACTTCAGGATCCTCAGAATTGTGAAAATGGCATAAGATAATACAGAAAAGGTGGATGGTGCCATTCGAATGTGCAACAAATGATATTTTATCTTCCAGACATCATTATTACCTTCTGCTAATTCTGTACTTGAAGAAAAGTGGTTACCTCAGTTAAGCTTTATGAGTATTTGTCTAGCTGCTTTGGTCCAGATGTTGCTGTCACACATCTTCTTTCCTACACAAGAACATCCTAGCAGATCCAGTTTTCTCCTGCAAAGGGTGGGCGGTATTAAGTGGTGGGTCTCTGAATTATGGGTTCATTTCCTTTTAGAGCAAAGTGAGACTCAAATGTAAGAGGAAGGACCAAAGCTTATTTCATGCTCCCTAAGAACTAAATACTTACAATCTGATGTAATCCTCACAGCAAGCCCTTTGAAGGTGGCACTATACCCATTTTACAGATGAGGAAACTGAGTTTCAAGAAGCTTAGGCACTTTTTCCAGGATTACACAGCTAGTAAATAGTTGGACTTTGAATCTAACTATATCTGTGCTTTTGCTTTGACTTTAAACAGCTCATTTATTGGATGAATGGATCAACAAAACAAAACAGAACAAAACAAAACAAAAAACCCCACCAAACCTAAAGGATTTGCTAGGACCTTTTTATTTACAGAGATGAAAACTCCATTCAAACTAGTTTAGGCAAGAGGAGAATTTACGGGTTCTCATAAACTAAAAGACTAACCTTGATTGCTGTGGTGCTGAATTCAGACGTCCACCAATGTCACTAGGACAAGTCCATTTCTCCATGATGACAAGGTAGTCCCCAGCAGCTTCAGGTTTTGGTTGTTCAAGCCTGATAACCCCAGCTAAGAGAGGGGCAGCTCTGGAGAAAGCCCCAGAATTGACCCCAGTTGGCTTAGCTTGCATTACATGTGCATCCACCAGCCTTTCATATGGCCTTGAGAATGAATGAGACGTTTTTATTGGCTGAGTGTGATCCGCATGACCATCTCTGGATTGTGGAGGTCAGATTCATTCCACTTGAACCCAGTGACCCTGAGGTGGAGATTTTCCCCCAAGGAAGTCTGTAAGCTTGATTTAAAGATGGAGATGTGGCAGCTGGAAAGAGAATAGGAACTGACCTGCTCCAGCTGGTTTGGGATTATGCAGAAAGGGATTGGAGGGGTCTTAGAAGGCACTTCAGCAAGGCTAAAAATGGCAGCATTTATCCCCAGCCAGCCTTGAGGCAGGGGATGGACCACATGACTTTACTGAAGTCCTCTCCCAGCCAGCCTTTTGGGAAGGCTCCAACCAGGACTCGTTGTTCTGGCAAGTTCCCCAAAGCCTTGGGAATCAAAAAGGAAGGAAAATGCAGGACCATGTGCTAGGGGCCTTGCCTTTCTTCCTCCTCCTCATCTTCTTCTTCGTCGTCTTTTAATTATGAAATGTCTATCTGTGGATTATTGATCTCCTGCTAGTAAGAGCTCCTGGGGTGATATATGGCACGTGAGCCCACTCCTTTAATTCCACAGCACGATTGAATGTTGCCTCCAATGAAGCGCTTATTAGTCATGCATTGGAGAAGAAGTGAAATAGCTTGTAGCGCTGAGGGAGGGCCTTTGGAGGAGGACTGTCAGTGGTGGGGGTGGAGTGGAGGACAGACACTTGTCTCAGGGCAGAGGGACAGTTTGTCCCTAATAAAGCCTTCCACCCCTGGATAAGCCACCACTCCCAGTGTTTTGCTCAAAAATATACTATCCTCTCTTCTTGACAACCTACCTGAAGTTCCACCACTAATTAGGCTGTTCCTTGGGCTTAAGAAGTTACCCATAAAGGCCACTGCTAACATGGATATGAATTTTAAAACCATGATTACAACCATGCTGGTTGCCATTTGTTGAGCAATAACTGTCTTTTTCTTTCTTTCTTTCTTTCTTTCTTTCTTTCTTTCTTTCTTTCTTTCTTCTTTCTTTCTTTCTTTCTTTCACATAAAGAAACAGTTTTACAGAAACCAAGTACCAATAGACTATAAGTGCCAGGACTGGACCCATCTGGACAAACGCTGATCTTTGAGGCCACAGGCTGAACTATATGCTCCCTCTAAGTTGACAACACTAACCCATTAGTACAGACTTGTAGGGGACTGGGGAGAAGCAAAGCAAGCAATAACTGCCTGGAATAGGGAGGGAGCAGACAGATTTTAATTTGCTTAATTAATTGATTCAACCCTCTCTGCCTTGATTTCCTTATCTGAAAAGTGGAAAGACTCATGGTATTGTGGTAAGCATTTAAGGGGATAATTAATGTAAAGCCCTTAGCAAGAGGACTGACTCTTAGCAATGCCTAATAAATGTTGACAGTTCTTGATATTAGTATTCATATTAGCCTGACTTCAAGGGTCTGTTTATTTCTGTATTGCATACAATAGGCATCCCATAAATGCTTATGAGATTAATCCATTTGTCCTGACCCTCATGGTAAAAGTCTTGAACTAGAACAATAGGGATGTTTTAATCCCTGTCTTGCTTTCATTCTTATCTCAGTTGGAGCCACCCAGAAATCACACCAATTGTGATCACAGTAGTGATGGTGATAGCTCTCATTCCCAAGGTAGGGCCTTTGATTTGGGTTCTGTGCAGGGGGTTAGGTGAGTTAGAATTGCTGAAGCCTTGGTGAGGTGGAGGTGGGAAGGAGAAGGAGGAAGATCCCACCTTTTAAAGAACCTCTAAATCTAAGGCACCATCTACGGAATGGTCTATGTTCTCATGTCCACTCTCCCACCTCACTACACTTAGGGACCAATTGGTGAATCAGATGACAGGAAAGCCTGAGACCATAATATAAAAAATAAAAGAAGCTCTGTTCTGTAGCCTCTGAGGGCATTCAGTCTGGCCCCAAGTCACCGACCTCATGTCATGATCTGCTCTCCCTTGTTCTCCCTATTCTGGCTACATAAACCTTTGTCAAAGAGTTAAAATCAGTGTCTAAATTCTTTGCTTGTTTTCTCTCTCCCTTACCATAAAAAAGGGAGAAGAGATCAGACTACTTTCATTCACGTTGTTTCCCAGAATGTAGCACACAGTAGGTGCTCAGCATGAGGATTTTTGATTGATGGAAGGAGCCTCCATGGTGGGGGAGAATTATGGAAAGCCACCTTCCTGAGTGGTGAGGTTTTAGGGTTTCTCTGCAGCGGGAGACTGAAAGGAAGGAACATCTCTGGTTCCGAATCCCCAAACAGGGTCACAGGGAGAAGCTGGACATCTCTAAAGGGCTAGGTGCAGGAATTTAAGGAGAACTTGGGGTGGATTATTTGCCTTTAGGAAGGCAACCAGAGGGAGAAGGGCTGGCTGGGGAAGAAAGTCAAGTCAAGGGTCCTGAGGGGAGCAGCTGGGAAAATGGAGGTTGCGGCAAGGAAAGAGGGAAAGGTACAAGAAAGGGATTGATCTATGGGAAGAGAGAGATGGGGGAGCTGAAAAGAGAGAAAATCATGGAAAGAGAGAAAGGTAGAAAGGAAACAAGAGAAAAATGTCTTTTATGGGAGAAGCATTCTGTGTGAGAGTGAGGGAGTGAAAGCCCACTGCATATACCAGCCTCAGGCGAGTCTGGCAACCTCTGATTTCAGCACTCTGGACAGAGACCCCACAGTCTACCCCAAACCCTATCACTAATCAACCTTGTGACCTTGGGCAGATCATTTCCCTGTTTGGGCCTCCTTTCTTAACAGTCAAATGGAGCTACTTACATCAGCCACCCAGAGGCATTGCTCGAGGGATGATGTAGAGCAACTCAGAGTCACCTGAGGAGTCTTAAAGAATTTTGATGCCTGAACCCAATCTCCAGGTATTTTTACTCAATTGGTTTGGAACAGGACCTGGGTATTGACATTTTTAAGAAACATTCCCAAGTAATTCCAATGTGCAGACAGTGCTGAGAGGCACTGATCAGTGTGAGGGCTTTGTGGCTGGAGAAAACCAACACTGTTTTTCCTCGGTTCCAATGTATCTGTGGTGCTGATAGAAAAAATGGGGCCCAGATATAGAGAGAGGTGATCTGGCCATACAGCCAGTGAGACAGGCACCTTGGATGGTGAGAAAACTTGGAAGGGACCCTGTGTTGGTACAAAGGCTTAGTGATGCCTCCCCATCTCCCTGCCCAGGGGCCTCCCTGTCATAAAACCAGCCAACACCCCCAGCCTCATGGGAAATCTGTAGACGCAACTCACTTTCTGCATGGATGACCCCCAGCCACAGAGGAACCCAAACACGTTAAATTCCCCTTCCTCATTTGTTCTCTGACCCATTTCACATCTGAGTACTCCTCAGCAAACGCACCTGCCATCCTTCATCCCAGCGAGGGAGAGACAGGATGAATTAAAGCTGGCCCTCTTGGGATGTCGACCAAATGTCTCATGCTTGGGTTCAAACATGACTTCTCTGGATTGTGAAACCAATAAGCACATCAGTGGAAAGAATCATCACCAAACTCTGCAGGGTCTCATCAGTGGCCTCATGCATGGGAGGAGGGTTAGGCAGGGGTTGATGTTGCCAACTCTGCTCTCTGACTGCCCAAGTCCAAATGCTGGTTGCTTCTCTGGGGACTTTATGGTTTCCCAGGACAAGCCAATAAATCTTTCCAACTCTGAGTTTCATCATCTGGAAAATAAAGTAATAGGACCTCCCTCCTAAGCTTCTTATAAACTTTTTTTGAAGTAAGTCTTGAGTATGGTGTAAATGCTTAAGAAATGAGAAAAAGGAAGGAGAAAGAGGAAGAGGAGGAGGAAGTGGGGGAGGAGGAGGAGGAGGAAGAAAACGTAATGATGATGATGATGGTGGTGGTGGCGGTGGTGGTAATGATGGTAACGTTTTATCCTCCTGATGATTTCAGTGACTTGTTATGACCCATTATAGATGCAGTAACTAGAGAGAAGTAACAAAGAGACAGAAATGGCTTCTGTGGGTCCACACAGCAAGCTAACAGGAAAGCATAAACAAAACTCATTCTCCCTACTCTGTCCACTGTGATCTGGGAAGATGATCTCATTAGGAGACTCTTGAGAAAGGCTGTTTCCCTTGGAGTTGTCTGCAGCCCTGAGGATGGGTTTGCTCTGACCCACTTACCACTCCTAGCATCTGCATGGAAGTGAAGGGTGCATGCATAGAGAACAGAATCCCAGCTCTGCACCAGCAGGCTGTGCTTCTCTAAGCAAGGCACTCCCTCTCTCCAAGCCTCAGTTTCCCCTCTGTTCAATAGGAAGAGGATTGGGCCAGGTGACCACTGAGGCTCCTGAAGAACTGATGTCTTGAGGCTCTCTGAGATCCTGCCTGTGATCTGTATTTTGCAGGAGGTCCCAGGAGCTCAGAGATTCTCTGGGGGCATTTAACAGCTTCTGAATTCTACTGTGGAGGATTCTACTGATGTCTGGGGAGTTTTCTGGTGGAAAAGCATATTTCAATAGATGCAGACTCAAGGGGCAGGTTCTCTGGAGACAGAGGAGCTTGGCAGGATGAAGATAGGAGGAAATCTCCAGGGCTTTGTGGGTCCCAAAGGCTGCAGAGGGGAAAGCCACAGAAGTGTGTCTATCTCTTGAGCCTGCTCGACAAACCACTTAGTGTTAGAGCATTTGCCTGGGCGCTTTTAGAGAATGTCCCAACCCCCCAAATGACACAGATGGGAGACTCTGGGACTCACTTGGACAGCATCTCTAGGAGGTGGGGAAGCCAGGTGTCCAGACTCAGGGTCCAGTGCACACTGCTGGTGCTATTGTTATTCCCATGGGTGGAGCCCACCCTTGTGCAGGGTTCTCTGGGCAGGGCTGTGGGATCTTGACAGGAACTGGTCCTGTTCTGTGGAGCCTGACAGTGAAGTCTGCAAGAAGAGGTACCATGACAGTTGGATCAAGGACCAGGCACTCCTGATGTTAGAGGCAGAGGACCAGGCAAGCAGACACAGATGGCCAAAAAATGCCAGGGACTGGTCATGGGTGGCCTGTATTCATTCCCTGGCTCTAACACTAACTGTCCTTTGGCTTTGGGAAGGTCCTTGCTCTTCTGGGGGGCGACATAAACTTCTTTAGCCACTTTTGTTTCAGCTCCCATGGCCTTTCCTGGGCTTTTTCATTGGCAGGGGCACAGGACTGGTAAGAATTGAGTTTTTTTTTTTTTTTAAGTGACAGAATGGGTAAGGACTCAGGAGGAAAACAGATTTCCTGCTGTTCTCATTTCCCTGCCCTCCTGTGGGCACCTAGTGTCTGTTTTTCAGAGAGAAAAGGAAGCAATGCACTTATTCACAAAAAAAAAAAAAAATGCCAAGAACTGAGGGAGGGAGGTAAGGGGGCATTTCCACCTCTTTGTTTTGGTAACTTAGGTCATAGAATCTTTCTTTCACTGGTGATTAGAATCACGGGACCTGGGGTTAGATTCCCCAGGTTTGCAGTACCAGCTCACCATGTCCCCGCTATGTGACCTTGGACAAGTGAGTTGACTTCTCTGAGCCTCAGTGTCCTCATCTGTAAAACTGGGGTGATCACTTCCTCTCTGTGAGTGTCAGGCTCCCCATCTGTATTGGGAATTAGGAAGCACACTAATAATCAATGTTTACTTATGAATGGTTTCTCCCGCTTGACTTTTTAAAAATAGTCGCAGTAGCTAATGTGTATCATGTGCTCACTGCGTGCCAGATACTGTTCTAGACTCTTGGCATGTATTGACTCACTTGATTGTTCTACAACCCTATGAGTTCCATGTTGTTATTATGACAGTCACTTGACAAATGGAGAAATGGAGTCTCTGAGAGATTCAGTCTCTGGGTCAAGGCTGCCTATTTTTATTTTTTTAGAAGATTTTATTTATTGATTTGACAGAGAGACAGCGAGAGAGGGAACACAAACAGGAGGAGTGGGAAAGGGAGAAGCAGGCTTCCTGCAGAGCAGGGATCCCAATGCAGGGCTTGATCCCAGGACCCTGGGATCATGACCTGAGCTGAAGGCAGACGCTTAACGACTGAGCCACCCAAGCGCCCCAAGGTGGCCTATTTTTAAAGTGGCAGAGCTGGAACCGGACCAGGTTTTGTTGACTTCAGACTTGGGTATTTACCCGTTTTTCCCTAGATCTCCTGACACCCAAGCCATGGCCAGGAAGTCAGGCTGCTGTGGGTACCCACTTGTCCCCCAGTTCCCCTCCTGAGTGTCAATGGAACTCAGAGTCTGTTTCCCCCTCCATGCACAATGCGCCCCCCACCCCGTGCTGGCTGTGTGATCTTGCTGAGCCCCCGACGGGGCACTGGCCAAGGTCCTGACTGATTATTGACAAATTAAAAATATAAGCTATTGACCAGACACTGGGATGGAGTCCCGGAGCTGAGGACCTGAATCTTAATGAGGCTGCTGAGCGTGGAGGTCGATCCTGCAGGTGGAGGAGGAGGTGGACAAATTGCCCCATGCCTAATGGAGAGTCTGATGCTCTGGTTAATAACTGCCTGGTGCAGAGGGGGGGCAGGCCTCTTGCCAGAGTCAGCTTACTCGGCAAGGGCGCCATGCTCTCCTCACCTGATCCAGTGGCCTCACTGGTGCAGGAATCATTAACCCCATTTTATTTTTTTATTTTTTTAATTTTTTATTGTTATGTTAATCACCATATATTACATCATTAGTTTTTGATGTAGTGTTCCATGATTCATTGTTTGTTCATAACACCCAGTGCTCCATGCAGAATGTGCCCTCTTTAATACCCATCACCAGGCTAACCCATCCCCCTACCCTCCTCCCCTCTAGAACCCTCAGTTTGTTTTTCAGAGTCCATCATCTCTCATATCATTAACCCCATTTTAAAGAGACACACAGATGTTGCCTAAGGTCACAAACTATTAAGTGGAGGGGCTTGGAATTTGAACCCAGATCCTCCTAACTGTAAAGCTTGGAGCTCAGAGACTCAGGAAACCATGATTTCAATCCTGACTCCAACTCCTCTCCCTTCTCATATCCTCTCACTGTGTGACTTTGGGAAAATCACTATACCTCTCTGAACCTCAGCTTCCTCTTGGATAGAGGTGGATAATAAAATCTATCTTGCAGGACTGCTGTAGGGATGAAGTGATAAGGTGAGGGACAGTGCTTTTTATTCTGGACATTTCTGCATACCCTTCTGGATCCTCTTGATCCTTCTCCATCTGTGGTTCAACTCAGGTAGCTGACTCACGTGGGCAGTATCACCAGGCTCCCTTGCTCTCTGGCTTCTAGTATGGCTGGACCATGTCAGGAGATTGGAGGGCAGGAGGAGAGGTAGGTTGAGATGCTTCTCCCCTCTGCTCCCTCCCTGCCTGGCTCTGGTTCTGCAGTGGCTGGGTTGCCCTATCCAATGCCTCCCTCACTTTCTCCTACAGCAGCAGTCCCTCATGTGGCCCCCGTAGGTCCAGGGATAGACAGGCTGTCTGCTCTTGCTATCCCACAGCTTCTGTATCATCTCTGTACCTTTCCTTCCCCACCCTCTCTTTTGTAAGGATCCCATTCTTAAACTCTCCTAGGTTACCCCACTGAGTGCACCATCTGTTTCTTGCCAAGAGCCTAATGAACCACTTTATAAACTGTAAAGTGTTGTCTGCATGGAAAGGGCCATCCTTTAAGTCATTGGCATCACTGTTACCTCCAACAGCTAAGAGTCTCTCTCTTCATTCATCCATGTTAACACTCTCTCACTCCTTGTTAACACCCATCCCTCTGAACAAACATAGCTATTTGTAAAGTTTCTGTCTCTGCTGGACCATGAGCTGCTCAGGGCAGAGCCTGGAGCCAGCACCATCCCTGGCTGTGCACTCCCTAGAGCTGGGCCAGGGAGTGAGGAAGCCCTCAGGGAGTATTTTACAAACAAATGAAGGAGACTTAGATGACTTTCTTGAGGTCACACAGCAAGAGCATGACATGGGACTAGAACTTGGGTCTCCCAGCTCCCGGACCCCAGATCTGAAAACGTCTGTCAAATGAATGAGTGAATGAACAGAAGGGTAGATGAATGTCATCCCCAAAGCCAACAGATTAAAAGTGCTCCTTCCTTATCCTTGGCTGCAAAGGTTCTCATCCAGGGGCGACTTTTGACCCCCCAGGAGACATTTGGCAATGACTGGAAATATTTTTGGTTGTTACAATTTGGGAAGGGTACTACTGGTATCTGGTGGGTAGTGGCTAGAGAAACTGCCAAACATCCTATAATGCATAGGACAGCCCCCACCACAAAGAATAATTTGACCCAGAATGTCAAGAGTGCCCGGGTTGAGAAAACCTGCCTTCCCCATACACACCTTTTGAGCTCCTACGTATCTCAGTGGCCCCAAATTGAGGGCAGCCTTTCTAATTTTTTACTGGATTGGCTTAAAACGTTTCTTTATTATAAAAGCAATGTTCATAATGAAATTTATAACATATAAAAATCTAAGGAAGAAAATAAAACATTGTCCTCAATTCCTAACCCACTGTTAATTTTATGGTGACTATCCTTCTACTAATACTTCTGCATCGAGGTAAGGGCTCGCAGACACAGCCTCACACACATACCAAGGTCATTTTGAAAACGCAGTTTTGTGTATGGCATTTTCGCCATATTATGTCCTAATCATTAGCCTTTAAAAGCTTCTCTAGGGGCATCTGGGCGGCTCAGTCAGTTAAGCACCCGACTCTTGATATCAGCTCAGGTCATGATCTCAGGATTGTGGGATGGAGCTCCACATCAGGCTCCGCACTGGGTGTGGAGCCTGCTTAAGATTCTCTCTCTTCCGGGGCACCTGGGTGGCTCAGTTGGTTAAGCAACTGCCTTTGGCTCAGGTCATGATCCTGGAATCCCAGGATCAAGTCCTGCATTGAGCTCCCTGCTCAGCAGGGAGTCTGCTTCTCCCTCTGACCCTATCCCCTCTCATGTGCTCTCTCTCTCTCATTCTCTCTCAAATAAATAAATGAAATTAAAAAAAGATTCTCTCTCTCCCTCTTTCTTTGCCCCCTCCCCCTCTCCCCCCCAAAATAAATAAAAGCTTATCTCAATGGCTGTACAGAATTCCACATCGTGTACGATCCATGGGATACTGCAGAGATTTAGGGTGGTTCACTCTAGTTTCTGTGTCTACGATCTTCCCCGAGGATGAATCCCTGAAATTGGGATTATTGAGTTAGAAACTGAATTTTTAAGGCTCTTGAGAAGTAACTAAAAGCCTTCCAGAAGTGGTCAAGGGTACTCTCTCACCTGGTCCTTGCCAGCACAGGATCACTCAGTGAAATCTGTGCCAAACCAACAGTGTTTCCCCAGTGAGAAGAACCATATCCGTTCTCCGATGTGTTCATCCCTCATTTACATTTCTTCTTCTGGGAATGGTCTGCTTGTTTCTTTTGACTCTTTTTCCCTTTTAGTGATTTCTATTTGATATGCAAGAGTCTTGTAGAAAAAATATTAAGGGTACTAACCATTTGCTTTTGGTAAGTGTTCCAAATATTTTTCCTAAGTTTGTCAATTGGGTTTTAATTCATGTACAATGTCTTGAGTCACACCAATTTATGTTTTCAGTTTCTTCAGGTACACAAATCTATCCACTTTTCTCCTACCTTTAGCATTCTTTTTTTTTGTTTCCCTGCTTAAGAAATGGCCTTCTCCTCCCCAGTATCGTGAACTACCCATTTTTGTCTTCAAATGTTCATTAATTTTTACATTTGACTCTGGATTTACAAAATCCATCTAGAATTTATTTTGTTGCATGAAATGAGAGTCTAGGTTGAAATTCCTCACCACCTGCCCCCATCCAAATACGGGCCACTATTCTTGGGGGAGGATTGGTAATGTGACATAAAGCATATCGCTCCATCTGCTGAAGCTCGGGAGGGTCAGGAGAGATGCTCTTCAGCTGTCAATGGCACAATGACAGTCCCCTCAGGGGACCCCATCCTAGACCCCTCCCTGGTTCTCTCAGAGGCCAAGAAGGGTCCACCAACGTGGGAGCCCCAGGAGATGAGGCACACCCTGGCCTCCCTTCTCCGGGGAATTCTGAGGCCCGCCTCGTTTCAGATCAGGCCACCAAAAAGCCGGTGGGTTTGGCACTCACCTATCCCTTACACCTGCTGCAACCTTTCCTATAGCCCAATACCTTTTAAAGTTTCGTCCTTGAACTTAAACTGGATGCAAAGAGCTGCCATGGTGAGATGCCTTCTGGGTTTTGCATAAAAACTGCTCTGGCCACATTCTTCATTACAGTGCCCTGTGTCACCAGAGTGATATGGTGGCGAGCAGCCTGATGGATGGGAGGAGATTGGGCTGGGCTTGGGTGTCAGGCAGACTCCCCTCACCCCCAAAATACTTACTATGTGACCTCAGGCAAGACTCTCCCTGCACCTTTGCTGGGTGCTGTGTGTTTTATAAGTTAAATGACAGCTGTCCCATCTCCCTGAAGGAATTATGAGCCTGGATGAAGTATTGCATGTGGGTTGTTTTCCACTGTGGCTGGCACACAACGGGGTACCTGCTCAAGAAATGGTAGCTACAAACATCACACCACTGTTTTCCATTGTCAAATCAGGAATGCTCCTGTCTTGCCCAAGGACCCGATCTGCTTCTGTTTATGAGATAGAGAGAAATACAGAACTCCCTGTCCATGACTTTCTGGGTTGGTTTCCAGGAACACATCACCTGGGGAAGCAGTCAGTGAAGAGGCTAAGATAATGTCTTATCAGGACCTCAAGATCTGGAGGCTCTGAAATAGGACTCCTTAGATTCATATTGCCCCCACACCTCTGGTACTCCCTGACTGAGGCATCTTACCCTCCCCTGTTCCGCCCACCCCCAAGCCTCAGTTTCCTCATCTGGAAATTAGAACCAATAGTGCTACTCAATATCTAAGAGTCTCAAGGATTAAATTAAATAATCTATCTTTTTAAAGTTTTTCCCAATGGCTGGCATATGGAAAGCACTCCATTTCATAGAAATTTAGAGTTCATTCATTCATTTATTTTTTGAGCTGTGAGTTCCCAGTGGCTGGTACGTGGTGGGGGCTCAATTAAATAATGCTTGAATGACTGAATGAGTGTGTAGAGCATTTATTATGTGTCAAGTTCTAGACCAGTGACTCCAGCCAGGGGCTCAGGATTTAGGCGAGACAGACATGAAACAGATTATTTTAGTTACTAGTGTCACCAAAGACACATGCTTATCCCACCAAAAAGGATTGCAAAGAGGATAGTGATCCCATCTGGGGAGAGTTTGTAGGAGCAGGAACCACACCTAATGTGGGTTCTGAAACCAGGCTAGGAGTGTGCTGGGTGGTGCCTGTACTTGAGTGACCACTGTTGAGTCTTATGTCAGCCTTGAGAGATAGGAAGTCATTAGCTTCCCATTGCACAGCCAGGAAGCCTGAGGTCCTGGGAGGTTAAGTGACTTGTATTTGGATACACAGATAGAAGTGGCTGAAACAGATCTCAGCTGTTGAGCTTTTGGAGCCAAGGTCTTTTTAGGAGCCACCTTATACCTTGTGTGGATGCCCAGCTAGGGAGGTGTGGGTTTAAATACAGGAATTATCCTCAGAATCTAGTCCTTTCCCCCCCAGATTACACTGGCTTCTTTCTGTCGTAAGAATCTTGTGATTTGTTCTTGAGTCATTCACATAAATGGCCTCGAATCCTTTGAAAATCTAACTTCCAAGTCCTGTTTCTTCTCCCACCAAAAGTGCTTTTGGATCTGCCCACCTCTCTCAGCTGCCACTCATTTTAGGCCTGGGCACAACAATGACCTTCTCATTGGGTGTCCCAGCTTCCGTTGCTGCCCCTTCATGGTCTGCATGACAGTCAGAGAGATTACTCCAAAGCACAGATGTGATCACATCATTCTCTCACACCCTCCACGGTTCCCGCTCTCCCCAGCATGAAGTCTGAACTCATGGCCCACAAGGACCTGACCCCTGCTGAACTCACCAGCCTTGTCTCTGGTTGCCTCCCTCCTCTGACCCCTTTCTCCTAAGCTGTATCCCTCTATCCATTTCCTAAAAGCATTCTGCTCATTCTTGTCTCTGGGCCTTAGCACATGCTGTTCCCAGGGCACCCTTTCTTTCCCCCATCATCACCTGGCTACCTGCAGCTTCTCCAGTTCAGGATTCACCTCCTCCAAGAAGCTTTCCCTGACTGCCAAGTCTAGGTTCAGCTCACCCTCAACCTCCAGGGTTGCCCTCATTATGGTGCATATCCCACTACAAGGCAATTGTCTGGTTGCCCTGACTCTGTGTTTTTCAAACTTTATCAGAATCACCCAGGAGATTGTTAAAATGCAGATGCCTGAGCCCCACTCCAGGCCTCCCAAGTCAGTGTCTCTTGAAAGTGATTCTTTAGAAAATAAACTTGTTTTAATATTCTATTATCAAACTTTTCAAACACAGACAATTATAGAGAGAATAGTATAAAGCAACGCTATTTATTCCAAGTGCTGTTCAGAAGCCGAAGCAGCAGAATCCCTTGGATGATCATTGGATTTGTGAAATCTGGCACTGGACTCAGACCTGCTGAATGAGAGTCTCCGGGGTGGGGGTGCCCAGAAGTCTGCATTTAGCAAGCCTTCTGGAAGGTTCGATGCCCACTCAAGTCCGAGCTCCATGGCTATAAAGAACCCCCATGTATCCATGGTCTACATCAATTGTTGTCAACTCACAGCCCATCTTGTTTCATCTGTATGCTTCCTCCTTCAGTCTGCAACCTCCTGTATTTTGGAGCAAATCTAGATACTCTGTCATTTCATCCTTGGGTAATTCTGTGTCCTACCTCTAGGGCATAAAGACTTCTTTAAACAATATTTTAAATGATAACCACTATGTTATTATCACCTTGTGTGATTCTCACATGCATATTCATGCCTGAGATGCTGCCCTAGATGGTCTGTTGGCGCTATGAAGCCCGGTTTGGGGCTGTCCTAGTTGCTGTAGGCTCTTGCCAAAATCCTGCTGAAGGTCAGCAGTTTGGGTTGGAACTTGGAGTACCTAGGAGATGGGACACAGGAAGAGTTAAACTCTTCTGTGAAGGAAGGAGCTGGACTTCATTGGCAAAAAAGAATTTTTCCCCCTTTGTGCTTCTGTAGCCCCAAGCCTGGAGCTTGGCACTCTGGGGAAGACACCAATCAGATTGTTGCCTGCATGTTGGAAAATATTTATGTCACCTACCAAGCTGGGAGCACACTCAGAGGGCTTCCTGGGAACTCCTGATAGACAAGGTCGCATCCCAGCAGCTGGGAGGAAGGAGGCGTGCCGGCCTGGCAGCTGTGCTCGGTGCTGGAGGCTGCCAGCGAACGTGGCGGCACACGTTAGAAGGAGATGCACTCCTGTGACCCCCAGCTCAGAGGCAGTGGGGGCTGGGGGTATCCCTGTTGCCTGAGACAGTTCTGGGGAGCCACAGGCTGGCTGGGGAGTGGTAGGGAGGCTGAGAAAGGAGGAGGGAAGCATATGCACAAGAGGGTGGATGGGGGTCAAGTAGGAGTCTAACATTTAGAGAGGGGATGGCCACCATGACAAGTGCCTTACAGGGTATCCCCGTGAATCTTGGTCATATCCCCTGAGACAAGGTCATGTCCATTTTACAGATGAGGAAACTGAGACTTTGAGAAAGCTGGTGAAATATGATGCTGGGACTCTATCTCTAGTTTATCTTTCTCAAATCTTGCATAGCGGACATTCATCCTTAGACCAAAACTCCCATATGAAAAAACACAAAAATGAAAATCAACTACCATTAACTTTCTATCTATGTATCTATCTATGTATCTATGTATCTATCTATCTATCTATCTATCTATCTATCTATCTATCTATCTATCATTTATCTACCTACCCATCCATCCATCCATCCATCCATCTCTATCCATCTATCTAGCTGTTGCCATTTATCAACTTGAATTCAACAGTGGAATTCCATTCTACAGAGTTGGAAAGACCTTCAGTTTTGATCCCAAAAGCCAGCAAGCTCCCAAGGCTGTATATCTGCAAGCATGGAGACAGGATTCCAATGGTCAGCTTTACATTTCTATCACTGCCATCAGGATACATGTCCTACTAAGTTAAGAGTCTGAGCTCTGGAGCCAGTTCAGTTCTGGCTTCAGTTCTGGGTTCAGTTCTCAGTTCTGCCATTTATTCTGTGCTTTTGAGAAAGTTATTTTATCTCTCTATGCCTCAGCTCCTCACCTGTAAAATGGAGATATTAGTAGAACATCTAGGATGAGACTGAGTGAATATTTATAAAATGCTTAGTACAGAGTATAGAGAGAAATACAGATGTATTTGATGTACATGATGTCTAGAACTTCAGCTGGAAGACTTGGAGGCTGGGAAAAGGAATCATTGGGAATCTCACTCATTTCCATATTCGACGGTTGGTGAGGATTGTAAGCTGAGAGCTTAGCTGAGACTATAGCCTAGGACTTCCATACATGGCCTGTCATGGAGCTTGGGTTTTCTCACAGCATGGTGGCTGGTTCCAAGGCTGGGCTTCCCTAGAGAAAGAGGGCCAAATAGAAGCCAAGTCCTTTTTATGCCCAGCCCCAGAAGTCACATAATGTCACTATTAATGCATTTTGTCAGAGCAGTCACAAGCCCTCTTGGGTTCAAGGGAAGGAGGAATAGATTCTACTTCTTGATGGGGTATGACAAGGCTGTGGAAGAGCAGATAGGATTGGGACTATTGCCGTGGTTAATTGGGGGATATACCATCTGTTACAACCATAACTGTCTATATTCAAGCTATAAGCATGGGGCTCTTGGGGAAGGAGGACTCAGGGAATCCCTGTGGCCAGGATTATATCTCCCTTGGTGTACCCACCACTGTACCTTCCAAGGTCTTGTTGCCACCCCAAGAAACTCAGGTCTCCACTTTTCCTACCATTCAGCCCCCAACTTCATTTTGGTCTGGAGGTGTTCCTCCCACATCCCTGCTACCTTCAAAACCTGCTCTTTCTCCTTCCCCCTTAGGACACCCCCTCATTTTAAGGGGTCCCCGGGCTTACTTAAGCACCTTATCCTGAAGCATGGTGACACTCTGGCCCTGGATCCTGGCTTAGATGGAAGAAGAGGAAGAGGAAGGAGAATAAAATAGCAATAACTCTGCTCTGAAGCAGGCCCAGGACCAACCTGAGGAGGCAAGGAGCAGCCCCCCCCCCCCCCCCCCCCGTCTTCTCTCTCCAAGCAGACTGAAGATGTGGAGGAGCAGGGAGTGCAAGCAGGGGATCTGGAGCCTCGAGTTGGGTAGCAAAAAGCTGAGGAAGCAGGTTCTGTTCCAACCAGCATCTCCATGGGTGATATGGATAGACACAGCCTTGGCTGTGAGCAACAAAAACACAACTCAAACAACTTCAAAATGTTTATAGGCCTCATGTCCCCTCCTTCAAGGCTGTTAGCCCAGAGACAAATTTATAATCATGTGTGTGGCTATTTGGTTGGGGTCAAAGTCTCCCCTTCCATCCTGTGAGGTTGCAAGGACCTGATGTCCTAAGAAATGAGGGGCTGTGCTTGGTTTTGTTCATCATTTATTTCAGTACTCAGCATCTGACAGAAGTGACAGAGCATGAATTAGTGAATTAAATCATTGATTCAATAAGTCAACCTCCAAGTGCTGATTACATGTTGGGCACTGTTCTAAGACCCAGGGATGCAAGGGCCTATGAAACTGGCCCAGGTCCTCCCTTCATGGGACTTCTTTCTAGCAGAAGACAGTAGACACTAAACAGAATAAATACATATGATATAATGCCAGAGGGCAAGGCATGAAATTAAAAAGGGGGATAATTAAAAAGGATATTAAAATTATATATAATTTATATATAATTATATAAAATTATATATAAATTTAATTATATAAAATTAAAAAGAATAAAGAGTGACAAGGAGTTGCTAATTTATATCAAGAGTGACCAGAGAGGGCCTTTCAGAAGTGGTGAAAGTTGAGGAGAGACCTAGTGAAGGAAAGCAGCAAGCCTTGGGGGTGTCCAGAAAGGAGGGTGTCTGGCAGAGGAGACAGCAGATGCAAAGGGCCTGGGGCATGTTTGAGAAGAAGCAATGTCAAAGTGATTGGAGTGGAGTGAGAGGGGAGAGTGGCAAGAGATGAATTGAGGGGGAAGCTACATTGTGCCCTGTGGGCCACAGTAAGGATGCTGGATTTTATAATGAACTGCATTTAAGGTCAAATGAATGACAAATAAATGAAACAATGGAGAGATGGAAGAATGAATGAGTGGATGGATGGAAGGATGGGTGCATGGATAGATGGGTGTATGCATGGACAGAGGGATAGATACATGGATGGATGAGTGGAAGGATGGAGGCATGGATGGAAGGATGAACAAACAGCTGGGTGGATGGATGCATGGATGGATGGAAGGATAAATGGATGGATGGATGGGTGGATGAATGGATAGATGGATGGATGAATAGATGGGTGGGTAGAAAAATGGATGGGGGGCGCCTGGATGGCTCAGTCAGTGAAGTGTCTAACTCTTGGTTTCGGTTCAAGTCATGATCTCAGGGTCATGAGACTGAGCCCCATGTCGGTCTCCACACTCAGCTCGTGGAGTCTGCTTGAGATTCTTTCCCCCTCTGCTCTTCCGCCTACTTTCTCTCTCTTAAATAAATAAATAAAATCTTAAAAAAAAAAAAGTAAAATGGATGGGTGGAAAGACAGATGGCTGAGTGGATGGGTAGATAGACAAGTCAATGAATGGACTGGTAAATGGATGGATGGATGGATGGATGGGTAGATGGTTGGGTGGATGGACAGATGGAAGTTCGTCCCTAGGAACACATATACTAATTAAATCTCTTCCATTCTTTTTCAGCATTGCCTTTTCCTTTTCTGACTCACATTAGAGCCCTACCCCAGTACGGAAATGCCTCCAAGAAGAGCAAAGCATGGCCCCCCTGATGCCTAGCTGCTCTCAGGGGCACAGGTTGAGCCTTAAATAATGCCTCCTCCTTCTCAGGAAGAGCCGTTCTGGTGGCACAGGCACTGAGAGGTGATTGGGGCAGGCAGCCGTCACTAACAGATTCATTAAGCTCGCTCCAGAGCAACGATAAAAAATCAATTTAGTTCACCAGGCAGCTTGAACGGGTGCCAGGAGCAGGGGAGCCCTTCCATCCGTGAGCTGGGGGCACAGAGAAATGCTGTGGAGTTGGTTTGAACTGCAGTGTGCAGTGTGCAGTGCCCCGTTATTGGGGACCCCCTGCCACAGGGCTGTGGGCGCTCTGACACGAAGGCCTGGGAGGGGTGGTAATGGGCCCAGAGTGGATTTCTTCGAGCATCCCAGGCAGCGCTGCAGACACTCACTTGCTGGGCTGACTCGTCAGTTTCTATTTTTCACAGTCCCTGAGTGCTGACTAGGTCCAATGTGCTGGCGAGGGGACTGGTACTGGGAGGTGTAGGTACAGTCTCTGCCTGGCCAAGCTCCCAGTCTGGCTGGGGAGCAAGCTGGGGTCCAGTGCAGGAGGCTGGGTGTGGGGAGGTGTCAGAGAAGAGAAGAAGGGGGGAGGATGGCTAGAGGGGCTCAGCAGAAGGGGGATATTTGCATTCATCAATGCCATAGCAGGAAACACATAACCATGGGGTCAATGAAAGGAAGAGCAATCTAAGTGTGGGCAGGGTTAAGGGGAACCAAACGGGATGGTGCAGCACTACAGGGCTGGCAACAGTGGGGAACCCTTAGCACCCCCTAGGCCTGGAGGAGAGAGAAGGGAGTGTTCCTGGGACCTGGGGAGGGGTGTGACTGCAGGAGAAGGCTGCCCAGCAGGGTCTGGCATGAAGTCAATGTTGCATGCCAGGAAGAGAGGACAAAGTCCCCGACCCACCTTGTCTCTCGCACCCCGAGCACCTTCGGGACCTGCATCAGGAAGCCAGGGCTGAATGAACTGGGTGATGGCCTGTGCAGAAACTACAGTCACAGGACACAGGGCAGGGGGATCAGCAGGCGCCACTGGAAGGGCAGACAAATAATATATAGTGTAGCACAGCTGAGCCAGGGCTGACACGGGCTTGTGGTGCCTTGCAGGGAGAAGCTGGATACAATGAATGGACCAGAGAGGTGGGAGATAGAGAGATGGGCAGAGAGATGGATGCATGGAGGGACAGGGGGAGAGGGAGGGGTTGGAGGGGGTGAGAGAGACAGAAACAGAGAGAGGGACAGAGAGAAAGAGAGAAAGAGAGACAGAAAGATGCAGAGAGACAGACACACAAACAAAAAGATGTGGGGTGGAGGTAGGAGAATGGGTAGAGGAACAGAAGCAAAGAAAAGCAATGAGAAAATGTAACTTAAGGAAGAGAAGAAAAAAAGAGAGAGAACATTTTGGAGCCCAAGTTACAGAGCTCAGAGAAGAAAAACCGGGAAAACAAATGCAATGGGGAAAATCCCCAGGAGCCGAGAGGGCTGGCCACAGGCAGGTCGCTTCTCCAGGACACAGAAAGTATCAGGAGCAGGCATGGCTCCTGGGCTCATGGCCAACAAACCTTCGCATGCTTCTTAAGCTGCCGTGCCTCAGTTTGCTCATCTGTGAGGGTGGGACCACGATCCACTTCATGGATGGGTGTGCGCATGAACTGAGTTGTGAATGGGAAGTGCTTGGCACGGGGTCACACTAATCTCTCAATAAAATGGCAGCTAAAATGTCTGGAGAAAGACAGATGGACATGTGCATTCGTGTGGGAAGTTGCAGAAAGCCAGGGTCCAAGAGACATTCCTACACAGCTTCTCTCTCGTTCCTTCTCTTTATCTTGGAGCTACAAAGTTCTCTACCTCATAGAGATGGGGAACATAACAACACATGCACACACAATCCCCCCATATACACATGCCACACAACATACAACACACACACACACACACCAGAGAGCATACACATCCCACATACACACTGTATACAGACACACGTACCACACACATGCATACATGCATGCACGCACACAAATCACATGTTGCACACACACATCATATATAGGCATACACATACCACACATACCACACACAGGCACACACACATCGCATGCAGAACACAGGCATGCACGCACACATCACATGCAGGCATGAACACACACACACACACACACACACACACACACACACACACACACCCAGCCCAGCTCCAGCTCACACAGAGGTCATCTGACAAGTCTGGAGGGTACCAGGCTATACCCTGATGGCCAGTGTGATGGTAGCCACCCCCTCGGGCCCTGGCTTCCCATCTCCCCCCTCTCCAGGGGCCAGAGCGGGGGCCCAGGAACCTCGCTGGAGCTGGTGCAGAGAAAAGAGGAAGAAAACAATGCACAGGAAGCAAGAGAGAGAAGGCCAGTGGGAGAGGAGCTGGAGCCGGAGCTGAGACAGGCCAAGCCAGGGCCGGATGCCACGGCATCTGATGCCCGCGTGGCCTGGTGGGGCAGACAGATAGGGAGGGTTGGAAGACTGCCAGGGCCGGGGTCACGCTGTAAGCCCCTGAGGTGGGCAGGGCGCCAATATAGGGAACATCAGGAAGTAAGAGGCAGAAGGCTGTGGAAACAGGCACAGGGCTGGGAAGTGACTTTGTTAAGGGCATCCAGCAGGCTAGCAGTAAACTTCTGCATCAAGTTCTCGTCCAGCCCACCCCCTGCTTTCTTGGTTACGGCAAAAAGCAAACTTGAAATTAGAACAGGGGAGAGATATAATCTCTCAAATAGCTACTGTGTCAGACATTGAATTGACACTGACTAGTGGATTCCCACCAGCAAGGGTAGTGTGTCTGGGTACTATTGCTATTCCCCTTTACAAATAGGGAAACTGAGGCTCAGAGAGGTGACTCCAGCAGGAAGCAGCTGAGTCGGGCTGAGACCCAAGTCCTTCTGGTGAAAGCTCTTCCCCACACACCTCTGGGTTTACTGCCCATTGCTCTGGATGCCGAAATGAAGAGGACCATGTGTGGACGGGGTGGAGAGGAGAGAGCTCTCCATCATCCCTCCGGGTCTCCCTCCGCCAAGGAACTGAGCCAAAATTCCTTGGAATCCGTTGCTGTTAGCTATGAACAGGGGAGAACAGAATCAGACAGGGATGTTTATAATGGCTTCCAAATGTCTGGCCGCAGCTGCCTCCCCAGCAATGAGAAATGAGGAGGCCCAGGGTGGGGGAGACCTGCTCCCCTCTCTCTCCAGCACATGTTGTTCACGGGTGAGGACACTTTTGGAGACCTGGGTGGAGGGAGGCACTATTCCAGTGTACAAGCGAGGCATGAACGAACGAATGCACGAACGAATGAATGAATCAATGGTACAGCGTGCAACTTTCCTTGTCCCTAAAATGGGGATAGTTACACTGTGACCGATTACTCCTTCTGTTCTGTGAAGCCCTTCCATGCATTAACCATACTGATGAAATCTCATAAGGATCCAGCGAGCATGGCCATTTGAAAGATAATAAAACTGAGGATAGAGGGGAAGACACTGGCCCAAGCACTGTAGTGATGGAGGGAGAATGTGAATCTGGTCTGTGTGCAGATTTCTTGCTCTTATGGCACACCAGAAAGTGGGTGAGGGACTGCAAGGGGCCAGGCACTTAGTGGGTGTTCAGTTAATCTTGGTTTAAAAAAAAAACAGTGATGACAGCCTCCTAGGGGCCAGGGGTCAGTGGTAAGTGCAGGCAAGCCCTCTTTGGGTCACACAGATGTGATCTCCATGGGACATAATGGCCTCAAACTCGTGTCATTGCGGGATGATGGATGGGGAACCTTGCCCATCACCAGCAGGCACATTTTATGTGGTTTTTGATAGTATCAATAGTAATAATACAGAGAGTGTTTAGTCTTTTTTTGATTGTCTACAGTGTTCCAGACACAGAGTGCTCATTTAAATCTCCCTCCAGCCCTAAGAGGTCAGTTTGACCCCCATTTTATAGAAAGCATAGGAGGCTCAGAGTGGTTAAGGGGCCCGCACAAGGTCACACAGAGGAAATGGCTGAATTGAGAGCCTGGCTTATTAACCCCAGCCTCTTTCGCTAACGCACGTGTGAAAACATGCCAATCTGTACCCAGCACAGAGGAGCTTTAAAAGATGCTAGCCTCCCCTTTTGTTCCTTAGGAGGAATTTAGTTTGTTCATCATCAGCATTCATAGACGGGGATCTGAGGTCTGGGGGCAGGACAACATGCCACAGCCAACTGACCAGGTTCCTGATCCTACAGAAAGGGACTCAGAAGCACCGGACAGTGCCCCATACCACCCCCACCCCCGACTCCACTCAAGGCCCCACCACTGACAAGACTTCTTCGAAAAATCGCATCTCCGTTAACGTGGGTTAATCATGATTTACGTTTCATTCACACATACCTGGTTTGTGGTTGTCCCATTAGAAATATGAAAGGGATTTTTGGCCGAAGAAGATAGAGGGAAGAAAATTCCAATTGCCCACAATTCCCCAATTTGGAGAAGACCGCAGTTTGGCGTTTTTGTTATTTTTCCCTTCTTGGTGCAATTGCCATCGTTGTGAGCATTCAGAATACTCAGCTCTGCATGTATTGATTTTTTTCCCCCTAACGCCAAGTCTATTGTTTTCTGTTGATGAGAACAGTAAGTACAAAAGAAGAAGAAGATGAAGGTCCTACTTAGAGAAAGGTAGCCTCTGTTAATATTTTTGCCATTTGGTATTTATCCAGGGGGCACCACCCACATTCATAATCTCACCCCCACCCATACGTAACTATTCAGTTCAGGCTTTGGATCAGGCTCTCAAACTCAAGCCCTGGAGGCTCATCCTCACTGGACTGAGCAAGTTGAGGGCCCGGGCCAGGCGGGGACTGAGCCAACGGACCCTATGGACCCTATGTGCTCCACCCACAGGGACAGCTGTTAGTACTCTCCCCACGGCCGCTGTACGGGAATGCAAGCCCAGGGTTACTGTGTGTTCCCGTTTTCCAAGAAACTCCAACCATCCAGATTTTTATATGAAAACTCCCATTTAAAAAAAAAAATTGGCAGCCAATTCCACTTAAGTAAAACGTACATGGAGCAAAGGCCCACTGCGGGGGGCTGCCCTGAGTTTGCAACCTCTGTCTTCCGGGACGTACAGATATTCACCCCTGGACGTCTTATTTGGCATATTTACCTGGCAGGCATTTTCTGGTGGAAGTAGTTAAGTGCACAATCTCTCCTGCCTCTGTGATGTGGGTTCTGAATCAGAGAGGCACTTTTTCTTCCGATTTTCTTCCCTGTCTGTTAGCTTCTTCCCAGCCCCCTCCCCTCCTGCCGGTTCGTCCCCATCTTATTCCCCCTCTCTGCCCCCACCCCGACCATTCAATTTTATTAATGGCTGGTTTTCTTTTTTAAACTGTCCAGAGGCTGCTGGAAGCTCCACGGTTGCCAGTGGCTGATCGATATCTTGGCGGGGGGTGCAGGGGGTGGGGAGGGAGTCATTTCATTAGCTAAGTGCCATGCAATCTACTTGGTAAATCCCATAGTCTCTTTTGGAGCTGGCCAGAGACAAGGCAAAATAGAAGGCTAGCCAAACACGTAAATACACAGCCCCAGCGGCATCGGGAAGAAATGTTTGGAGACCCTCTCTTGAGGTTTGGTCTGGACATATCTGGTCCCCTGCGCCGTTTTCACCCCATCCCCTCCCTCTCCATCTGCAATCAATCACCGTCGACATCTTCAAAGCCTAGAACAACAGTTAGAATTTCTCCATCCGCGATCAGGAAGCCCTCGTCCTGTTAAATCGTCACAAGAACGTTACCTTGGGCGTGGGATGCTCGGTTCACAAAGGAGGACCCGAGGCACGACGAGGCTCCAGCTGGCAGAGGCAGGATTCGAGCCCAGGGCTGGCTGCGCCCTAGTCCAGTGCTCTTCCCACACAGTAGCTGGCTCTGGCGGCCAGGACCAGAGGAAGTTTCTGTGGCTTTGTGAGCAACTTGACCACATTCCTCTGGTTTCTCTTGATGGGGACTGGTGGTCCCAGACATCGTGCAATTATGGATTTATGGCCACCACCAGGGCCAGCGAGCCCTGCTCCTCTATGGCTGGAAGAACTTCGGGAGGGTACAAATGGTTTCCTGGAGGTAGAGAACCCCCGCCCCTGAACTTTGGGTGTCCTTCATAAGGCAGGTCCCAGCCCCAGGTCAGGATTTTCTTGTTGTTAGAGGGTCAGTTTCAGCATGAAGGGCAGAGAGGCTAAGGTATAAGCAACCTGAATACCCAAAACACATGATTTCCATGGATCTTCTGAGCAGGGGACCTGGGGACATGGTTCTAAATAGTGACCCCACTGGGCAAACGGGGGATACCCAACTGCCCTGGGGGACATGGTCTACTTGGGACTGGGGCATGTGGAAGGACCGGGGTCCAAGAGGCTTTCAGAAGGAGGAGAAAAGAATCCAAGTGGTGAAGACTGTGGGTTTGGAGCTGGACAGAGGGGTTGGTGCATCCCAACTGGTCCACTTCCTCACCTCAGAACTGTGGGTATGCCACTCTGTCTCTCTGTGCCCTTCATTGTGTTACCTGTGAAATGGGGATGATGACGGGACCCACTTCATGGAGTTGTCACGAGGAGGGAAAGGGATTTAAGTGCTTGCTTGAATTCAAGTCCATGCTCCATGTTCTGCACGGATTGTCCTTAATGGGTCAGATATCATCACTAGGATTGAAGGGAGTGGGAATGCCCCAGCAGCTGCTGTGTGCCAGGCCCTGGGTCAGATCTTTTGAATATGCTGTGTCAAGCGGTTCTCCAACTGACCCATTTGAAAGATGAGGAAATGAAGGCTCAGAGAAGGGTCAAGCGGTCCACTCTCTCAAAAGTCCAGAATTGAAGCCAGACGCGTTTGGCCTTTCCAGCTCTACCAAGTTAGCCTGGGGACATTGGTGGGTGTGGCAGGTGGAGAGAGGGGGGCAGTCCGGAGGGGAAGGTGGGAGAGGCCGAGTGAGTGAGCCCTGAGGTCTGGAGACCTGGAAGAGGCGCCTGATCCTGGGGCACAGGCTGTGTGTGTCTCCACCTGGGCTCCCCACAGCGGAGGCAGGGAGCCCTGGTCTTGGGGACTCTCGGAAGTCAGAAAGGAACAGTGAATCTCCAATCTCCTTGTCTCCCGAGCAGCAGAGTCTGGACTAACTAGAAGTGGGCTAGACTAGCTTGGAATCTCAGCTCTGACTCACTCAGTACAGCCTGGGACAAGAGGCCTGTCACTTCGCTGAGCCCCAGGTCCCTGACACCTGAAACAAAGAACATGCCGTAGACCTTAAAAATGCAAATGCGCAAAAGGCTTTTGCAGATTGGGTCCCCCGCACGCGGACCTCATAACTCTGAGTGCAGGGGCTTTGTTGGGGTGCAGTGGGGTGCAGTGCTCAGGGTCAACACCTTGGGGGGAAGGGAAGCGAGTAGGGTGAGGCGCAGAGAAGCTGGGGGGGGCGGTGATTCAGGCTCACTAAAGGCCTCCGCTGATCCCACAGGGATCCACAGCTCCGGAGCTGACATGGCTCTTCAAAGTCTCCCTGCCTCGCGGCAAGGAGGCCAAAGTGGTGCTACCTTTCTCATCAACTAGCCACTGGAAGGAGGTTTGACCTTGGACAAGGCAGCTCTTCTAGCTGAGGGCAGGTGCTGGGAGCAGGGGCTCAGCTGGGAGCTGTCAACACTCCCAGTAGCTGGGGTGATATCTAGGTGGCACACCATAACACCCAGCCAAGAGCCACTTGACACATCAGTTGCCTTTTCCTCTGTTAGGAGCCTGCCATGAAGCCACAGAGGGCAGGCAGGGGGGAAAGGAAGTTGGCTTCCCGGCAAGTAGGAAGCCCATCTAGGGGAGAAGGTGTGATGGATGGCAACGGGGCATTCTGCCTGGCCCGTGATGTTTCATGGGGCTGGGGTCTTAGGTAAGCCCATCGCATGGCGGTGGTGGCGGCGGGGGTCAGGGTGGTATGTCCCCTGAATTACACAGCTGGTAGCGTCAGTGTGAGTGAGGCGGGAGGCACTGCCCCCAGGCTGGGGGAGAACCGGTCATGCCATCCAAGTGGCCCTCCACCTCCCCTGTCACCCTGCAGGGCTGTGCCTTACAGCCGGCTCTCGACCCTGGAAAAAATTGACTGCCCGTTTCTGCCTGACTGCTTGAGAGTTACAGGCTGCAGGGGCGGGAGGAGGAGGGCGTCGAGGGCGGGAGGCTGCCTCCTCATCAGGATGGATTTTTCTGCCTCTCTGCTTGTAGGAAGAGCAGGAACAGGATACGGGAGGCTGCTCAAGGAGTAATCGCCGCGGGCGAGGGCATGTCAGGCGCTGGCTCTGTGACGGAGGCAGGAGGGAGGGAGGGGGACTTTGGGTGGAGAGGGCTCGGGGAAGGCTGAGGCCCTATGGCCTGTCGGGGAGAGTGGAACCAGGGCTCTGCCATCCGCAAGCATGTATGTCTACCATCCACACTTCTGTCTCTCCATCTTTCCGTCCTCCCTTCCCGCCTTCTCTCCGTCCTTCGTTCCCCACTTATTTCTTTACTCCTCCCTTCCTTCTGTGTATCTGTCCATCCATTCACCCACCCACCTAGCCGCCACCTCGCCTTCCTCCCTCCCGCCCTCCCTCCCACCTCCCCTCCTTCCCATCCATCCATCCGTCTGTCCACGCACACTTTAACTTAAGTACTCCCAAACCCCACCATCTCGCCATTCTTTCCTGGCACCCATTTGTTCAGCACACATTCCTTGGGGACCTGCCATATGTTGGGCCTAGGATGGGACATGGGTGGTGATCAGGTCAGAGCTTCTTCCTTCATGCATTTCACTGCCTGATGAGCGGAGGAGATGGACCAGCAGAAAGAGGCTCTCATTCTCGGTGGATCAGAGCTCTTATTTAGGGAATGCCCAAGGTGTATCGGCAATGTTGGAGACACTTAATGGAAGTCAGAGAGGGCTTCCTGGAGGAGGAAGGATTTGAAGTCAGCCTCAGAAAGGGAACAGGATGAGGAAAGGAATGGAGGCGTGGGGGAGCAGAGAGCATCTGTGGCTTGGTGCATATTCGCATAGCAGAGGCTGGGGTGCAGGGCTGGAAGACGCAGGGTGTGGGAAATGGCTTAGCTGAGCCTGGAGAAACGGGTTGGGTCGGGATCACCAAAGGTCTTGAAGAATTTGGGCTTTACTTTGCATCAAGTGGGGGTTGTTCTTATGTAAGCAAAGAATCCCTTCCTACGTGAACTCTCATGGAATTTCAAACTGCAAAAAAAGATACAAGTGGAGCTGATCTGGCTGAAACAGGAGAGGTTCCAGGACGTTTCCCACTTAAACCTCTGCCTCTTCCCCACAATGGAGCTGCCAGAAACACGGACACAGACTCTCAGGGTTCCATGGAACACAGTTTGTAAACGACAGGAAGGTTGTGGGGATTGTCCTCTGAACTTTGAGAAGACCCACTTGGTACCGGTTCCACCTCTTGGGTAATTAAGACCCAAGGGTTTAGGAAGACAGGGAAGGCTGCTTTTACTACAAATGGGGATCAAGTTCCAGCTCCGTAGGGGCGGAAACACTATGTTTTCCAGAATGTTATAACCCCCCAGGTTCATCCCCACCACCATCAGCCCCTACTTTCCAGCCACACTCAATTATGTATTGTTTCAAGAATGTGTGTGATCCAGCCTACCTCTACCCAGAGCTGCTCCCCCACAAGCATCTTTGCCTGGCTGGCTCCCCATCTCCCCAGTCTTGTCTTGGAGGCCCCCTCCACTAGCAAGCCCCCTGCTGACCATGACTATTTTGGGGGGTTGAGGGCGGGCCTCAGTCTGCACATAGTCAGTGCTCAGTAAATGCTTGATGAATACCTCCACCAAGAAAGACGTGACGAACAACCTGGACACACAAATTCACAGACGTCCAGCTGAGCAAGTTCCCATGGAAGTGGCGGTGAACACAACAGGCACGGGAAAGGAAGGGGCACCATCCCAGCACACAGGAGGTGCTCGGGAAGTGCCAACTGAAGGAAAACAGCGAGCACACCATGTCTTCAGGAGTTGCTAGAAGAGTCTCCCTGAGCAGGGTTTGGGGGTCTGAGCCATTGGTAATTGGTAGACTGAAAATGTCCCTCCAACCTCAGGGCACACTGCCACCCGGCCCTCTTTTGCCTGGCACATTGAAGAGGGTGGTGTTCTCTGAACGGGTACCCACATTCCAACTGTTTACACCATTAATTCATATGGTCCAATTTGCATGTGTGCTCTAGCTCAATACTTTTTACGATGCAATTACTATTCAGAGATGAATTTTTTATTAGTTTCCTTTTAATGTCTCCAGGGCCCTGTATTCTTGAGAAATCTCCTTGTGGAAGATGGCTGATTCTCTTCGAGGAGGGATTTAAAGCCCTGTGGTCCTCTGAGGCACTACTTAAACGGCACCTCCTCCAGGCAGCCTCCCCTGGCCTCGACGCCTAGGGTGGAAGGCTCCCCCTATGTGATGCTTGGGGGTTGTGGTCAACATAACCTGGATTTGGATTCCCACTCCAGCACTTAGTAGCTGTGCAACCTTGAGCAAGTAGCTGAACTTCTCTGGGCCTCCCGACCTTCAACCCATGAACGGGGATCAACAGTCATGTGGCTACCTCTCTCCTGGACTTGCCTTGGAGACAGAATGAGGTCTTGCATGCTAAGTACCTGGCACGGAGTTAGCACTTGAAATATCTGCTGTGATTATTATAATACAGCAGTATGACAGAGCAGTTGGCACCCATCCACTCAGATAAATTAACCTCCTTGGCCTTCGTAATTTATTTGGTGGGGAGGGAGAGAAAGGTGCAGTGATCGCCTGCTCCCAGAGAGATACAAAGCGTATCTCTGGGGTTTAATGACCATGAGCTTGGATATATGGTCAGATTGTCTTTTTCTTGATCGTCCTCAGCGTTGATCAGTTCTGTCTATCGCAATAGGGATGGAGGAGCAAGAGGAGCCCGGAGAGAGTTCACGCCTCGTGGAGGTTAGGACAGCTTGGATTTGGATGTGGTCTCTGCTGCTTCCTAGAGTTTCCTGCACCTTGGGCTGAGAGTGTCTTCTTCCCCCTTTACAGATGTACCACTTGAGGTCCAGAAAGGGAAGGGATGGGCCTGAGGACTCATGGTTCCTCTTGGTATGGGGAGGTCTGTGTATCAATCTCCACACCTGTCACTGAGCAATTCCCGTTCATCTGAGGTGTGCCAGCCCAAATGTCCCATCTTCAGGGGAGCTTTCTCTGAAAGCCCTAAGGCAGCCTGGATTTCCTTTTCAAAATACTCACCAAACCACCAAACTTGTAAAGCCTTTTTCTTTTCCCCCTGTACTTTATTCTCTATCTATCTGTTTATTCATCTATCTATCTATCTGTCTGTCTATCATCTCTCCTCTCATGCTTCAATCTGTCAATTGAGCCAACTATCTTTTAAATTTCCTTCCCATCTTATTAAAAAAAAGAGCTATACATTCAAAAAACAAAATGCTCAAAAGAGCACTAGGAACTCTCCCCTCTCTTCGTACCTTAGCGCCCTAGCTTTCCCTGAGGCATCAGCTGTTCCCAATTCCTTATGGACCTTCCCAGAGACCCTCTCTGCTAGTCCAAGAACCTAAGAGCCCCTGCACTTTCCGATCACACATACTGCAGGCACTATTCATGCCTTGTTTTTTTGTTTTGTTTTGTTTTGTTTTTTTTCTACTTAGAGGGTTGTTCTACGTCACCCTACAGAGATCTGCTTCATTTAAGGGCCACATGGTATCCCATTCTATATGAAGAGCCAAACTGTGTTTAATTAATCTATTGATGGACCCTGTGGTTGTTCCCTATTCTTTGTCTATTGCTGACTTTTTGATGTCTGTCTCCCTGACTTGAGTGTGCTCTGTGTGAGGATAGAGGGGTCTGTGTCTGTTTTGTCTATTTCTGTATCTCAGATTATGGAGTGAGGAGTCTGAAGCACAGTAGGTTCTTAAAAAATTGTGCTTGGATGGGTGGATGGATGTATGGATGGGTGGACGGATGAGTGGATGGAAGGATGGATGGATGAGTGGATGATGGAGGGATGAATAGGTAGGTATATGGATGGATGATGGTTGGATGAATGGGTGGATGGATGGATGGGTGAGTGGATGGGTGGATGGATGGGTGGGTGGATTGGGTGAGTGGATGGGTGGATGGATGGATGGGTGGATGGATGGGTGAGTGGATGGGTGGATGGATGGATGGGTGAGTGGATGGGTGAGTGGATGGGTGGATGGATGGATGGGTGGATGGATGGATGGGTGAGTGGATGGGTGGATGGATGGATGGGTGGATGGATGGGTGAGTGGATGGGTGGATGGATAGGTGGAAGGAAGGAAGGAAGGGTAGATGGAAGGATGTAGAGGGGTTGGAAAGATGCAAGTTTACAGAAACTGCACTAGGTCTCTGGTTCTTCTACCCCTATCTTGTGGCCTGAGAAATCCATCCCTTGACCTTTTCCCCCTGAGAGAGGACCCAATGGGGAGTCCCTGTGTTCAGACAGAGCCTACAGTAGAGATGAGCACATGCTGTCCTGCTCTGGGAGGCTCTGTGAACCGTGAGCAAATAGCAGGCTCCCAACCAAAGCTCTCCCTTGGACACTCACAAACAGCAGTGACTTCCCAAGGCTTGCCAGTGCTGGGTGGAGTTGTACCACGTTATGGAAACTTCTATTTCTGCTTTATAAAAACAAAGTAGGGAAGGAAAGCTGGCTCTGCCAGAGACCCATGCTGGCCCTGTGAGTCATCTTTATCCAGGCAAGATGAGAAAACCCTCCCAAGACTGGGCCTCTCGCTGAGCCATGGGCCAACACAATTGCACCTCTCCCTCTAAAAACTCACAGTCCTGCATTAAGGAGATCGCAAACTCAGATGCCCCCAGGGGCCAGGCCAGAAACAAAGAATAAAAAGCAAAATGGAAAGCACTTTCTCTTCTGCACTAGGAACCTCAATTTTTATGTGAAATCTGATTTTTGAAATCTGGAAACCAGTTCAGTTATTTTTTTAAATTCTGTATAGGTTATGCTAATCTGTGGGATATTGGCTTGGGCTGGAGAAGGACTGGCATGAGCCTCTCCGCTGGATGCTCCTGTATGAGAGTTAGCAACACTCGGGGGAGCATTTGGATTCTTTCACTCCCTGTGGATGGGGGCCCTCTCTGTGCAGCTCTGTAACCCCAAGACCTCATACAGTGGGACCCTGAAGCCATTGTTGTGTGCTTTCTCTGCTTTTAATTAATGCATTGGTTGTACAGATATGTCTTGATCCCTCATGTTTACACAACTCTACATGATATCTGTACATCTCCTTCCTCTTCCTTTTGTTCAGTTGAATCCTGGTGGCCCTAACTCAGGTTTTAGTTTCAGGTTGCGTGGGTTTCAATCCTGACCCTGCTACTTACAAGCTGGGTGACCATGGACAAGTGATTTCGCTTTTTTTTTTTTTTTTTTTGCCAAGACTCAGTTTGCTCGCTTGTGAAATGCAGGTCATTATAGTCTGTCTGTCTCTCTCTCTCTCTCTCTCTCTCTCTCTCACCATCAAAATTAAATGAACTAATATATGGGAAACATTTAGAACAGGGTCTGGCTCCTTGTTAAGCCCTTGATCCATGTGGCTATTAATAGTCACCTATTTGCCATAAGTTTGTTAAACACTCACTTGGTGTTAAGCTTTATGCTCAGGGCTAAGGTTTCAGCTATAAGCAAAGCAAGACCCACCGGAGGAAGCCCATCCCGTTAAATTCTCAGGGAAGTCCCATTTTCCAGATGAGGCAAGCTGGCGAGGTGAAGTGACTTGCTTGAGATAACAAAGCTGGTCAGTGGCTGAGATGGGCTTCCAATCTGGTATGTCTGTCCTTCCTTCCAGAGCTGTTGCATCTCCTGGGGTGAAGGAGAAGGAAAGCCCTCTGTAGAAGGATGGGCTGGTTTGAGTTCATGATCCGCAATCCACGTGCTCAGTGTATTCCTGGTGCTTGTTACTGGGCACTAGGCTGACATTTGCAGAAACCTCTGACTTGTCTTCTCCTTTGGACCTGGGTACTGTACATCATCAATGTGTGCCTCCATTTGCCCACTGAGGATGGCCACACATCCGTGGAGTCCACCACCGAGGGTCATGTACCTTTCATTCCGGTGTGCCAGCCCTCAGCTGGTGCTGTATCGCCACTCTGCCGTGAGTTGTGACCGCTGGACAACTCAGTGGACAAACTTTAGTGAGCACCTACTATGTGCCAGACCCTCTTCTAAGAGCTTCAGATGAATAGATTCTTCCAATCTACACAGCCACCCCCAGTAAGGTAGATACCATGCTTACTCCCAGTTTACAGATGAGAACACCGAGCGGAAGTCACTTCTCAAGGTCACCACGTGAGTCCTTGTTAGACATCAAAATATGAGGTCTCAGAGGTCTCAGGAGTAGAGAGGGATCTTCCTGCCTCTGTGCCTGGCATACAGGGGCACGCAACACTAGCTCCATCCACTCACCCGGCCATTCACTTGTGAATGAACCTGGGTCAATCAATTCACCTCTAGAGACCCACTTCCAATGAGTTCAGACCAACATGCCAGTACTTACCTTCCACAGGGACGAGGTCCAGAACACTTGACCGTGCATAGATGTGCTGGGCGGGCAGACGTGTTGACAGCGCTATTTTGGGTCCGCATCAGGCTCAGCTCTGAGCCCGGGTCAGCCTCGAGGCATGGCCAGCCAGCCACTCACCTTTGCCGGGGGCAGAGGCTGCTGTTACGTTAGAAGAACTGCACCATGGTCATTAATTCAGGAAAGGTAGGGACGTCTGCCTTTGCCGGTCTGCCATTGTGTGACCTGGGTCAAGCGCCTTCTCTTTTCTGGTCCTCAGCCTCTCCAGGGGCTTAAACTTCATGACCTCTAGGAACATTTCAGGGTTCAAGCAGTTGGTGGAAAATTGCAAAGACCCTGAAGCGTCTCCCACATCTTGTTCCTCTTTGCTCCCCTGCCTGGAAAAGCCAGTGGTGAAAATAGCCAGTGGCTCCTAATTTATATCTATCCATCCCTGGCACAGAGAAACCTCAGGACTAGTATCTGTTTCCACAATGTATGATACGATTGCTATTATTATGGCTATTAGTATTAGCTGCATTAACTGAACTCACTGAGAAGTATGCGCTGAGCTCTTTATATGTACTGTCTTGTTGGATTCTCAAAATGACCTCCGTACTGTGATGCCTTTCACTGGACAGACTGGGAGGGGAGTAAAGCTCAGAGGGGTTGATGAAGGAGCTCAAGGTCGTTCTCAGTGCCAGGTCAGGGAAAAGCCACAGTTTGAAGCTGGGAACTCCCAGTCTAGCTCTCAGCCACGAGACGGCGGCACGCCCCGCAGGTCAGAAAACAGATCTTCCTCCTCCCTGCCTGCAAGCCTCCCTCACCTTGGCCACCCGGCTTGGAAATGTTCTGAATCCAGACGGCCAAGCAAAGAGAAAGAAGAAAACGGGGAGAAAAGAAAAATGAAGAACTCTTTGTTCCTTGAACCATTCTCCATAAACACGGCCTCCGCCAGGTACATGACTTCACCGCAGAGGTGACCCCCGACCCCCTTGGCGGCCTCCAGCACCCCTCCTTGCCCCTGGCAGGCGGGTGGTCACATGATGCCCAGACGGTCCTGGTTGCCATTCAGGCGTGACCGTGTGAAGCGGCTGCCGCGGCTCTGCTCCCACAAAAAGGGCAGGCGGGAGCCGGAATCAGCCTTGGACTTGGCCCTGTGTCCCGCGCCGGGGGAACCCTGTCAGTGTCTGATGCTCCTGCAAGGATGCTGAAGATGGAGCCTGCTTCTGTGCCTCTGCTGGGGAAGCTCAGGCAGGACAAAACGGCCACACTGGGCACCTGTTTAGTGGGGCTGAGCCTGACCTCCCAGCTTCATTCATTCATTCATTCATTCATTCGATACTCATTGAGCAAACATAATGTGCCCACAGGTGCACCACAACAAGCAAAATAGGTGGTATCTTTGTGGAACCTCTGGTCTCGGGGGGTAGAGAGCCATTAAACAATTAAATCCTTAATTAATTATTCAGTCGCAATCGTGCTAAGTTTCAGAAAGGAGGAGTAAAGCATATGATCACATAGATTAGGGGCCCAGGCTTGTCAGACGGCCAGTTACGAAAAAATAACTTGTTCTCTCTGTCTCTCCCTCTCCCAAGCACTTAGAATCCTGCAGGCTTCAAGGCGTTGGAAGAAACATCAAAGATTATCCTGATCTTTGTGGCAAAAGTCAGTGGAGTGGTATGGTTGGGGGCTCAGATCTTTGAGCTGCACTTCTGGGTGTCGACCGTGGATCCTTGCACGAGTTCCTGAAGCAGTTTTCCTGAGAAGAATGGGTTCCAGGGCTGGGGGTGGGGGCAGATTAAATGAGATGCTATATGTGAACAACTTAGCACGTGCCTGTCCCAGAGCAGCAAGCAAGCTGGGTCACCCTTTACGACGGTTTATCTGTGTTGAGCACCAGAGGAGAGGAACCACATGTTCCCAAGACCACCCACCAAGAGCCTGCACTTGAACCCAGGTCTCCCAGCTCCCAGGCATGGGTTGGGTACCCAGGGGAGAAGTTACCCTTCTTCTGACAGTCCCACTTGCCATTCAGCAGCCTGTCATAAGTACCCCAGAACCTGAACCCAAGATCGAGTCTGGAGACCCACATGCCCTGGGTGGGGGTACAACCTTCCTCCAGGGCACCCTGGTTGGTGGGAGGGGAGAGAGAAGAAAGCATCCAACACACAGCGCCGCCATGGCAGGAGCAGGAACTTCTCCTAATTACTTCCTGGCTCCTGGATTCGTTAGCGACCCCGGTATTAATTCAGACTGCTGCATTTATCCCCATCTGCCCCATATTCTTCATCGAGACACGGACGATGCTAACGTGGTGGATTTAGCTACGAAGGATCACTGCAGAGTTAAAGTTGCTGCTCTGAAGGGGGAAGGGTCCCAGCAAATTTTGGTTTAGAATGAGAAAGGAAAGCTCCCTACCAAATCCAGACACACCACCTCTTGAGACCCCAAGCCCCCAAACCAGGCAGCCCACGGGTCCGCGGGCAGATAACCTTCCACCCTGGCCTCAGCATCAGAGAAATTCCTTTTAAATGACTCTGCAGACTTCCCCACCCACTGAGTTCCCCTCTTTGGCTAACAGATGGGCTCAGCTAACCATTCCCAGCTTTCCGATAAAGCAGTGTCAGGCAGTGAGGCCCCCTCAGAAAGGCATGCTTGGATAATAAATTCCAAGGCACCCCCGCCATCTGCAGGCTGCCAATCACAGGGGCACCGGGCACACCAGGGCTCCCAGCCTGCTGCTGCGAAGGAGCTGGGGTGGGACCTCGAGGGTGGAGGCACAGCCTGCCCCTGCCCACGCTCGCCTGCCCCTGCTGCCCTGTCCTGCTCAGCCTGTGACCTGTCCCAGCTGAACTGGCCAGGGCCAGTCCTGCTGCGCCCCTCCATCTATTCATGCAAGACCCAGCGCGCAGCCAGCGCTGTGATTCAACGCAACGATTGTGAGCCTCAGAGGCAGACAGTCCCATCTGCTGCCACATTTTGGCTCAGCAACGTTCCACAGCATAATCTCAGGCCAGTAGCCACCCCTTTGGAGCATCGATTTCCCCGTCTATAAAATGGGAGTTAAAGACATTCTCCTTTGCATAGATTTCACGTAAGGCTGTAAGCAAATACACAGCATAATGCCCGGTCCATGGATATAATTGGCGGCTGCCATTAACTCCATCACTATCATTGCTATTATTAGTGTGTCATATTTAGAAAGCCATTTAGCCTGAAAAATGGTCTTCACGGTTCCTGCTTCATATGACTCTTGCATTGGAGATATGATAATAAGTATGCACATGTCTTAACCTAGCACACAGTAGGCATTCAGGACATGTTAGTTGCCTCTGTGAATCTCCAATTCATTCATTCATTCATATTTATAAGGGACATTCATTAAACACTATGCCAACCTCTGCTACGCTTGGAGAAACAAAGAACAAGGCACACAGTTTCTATCTTCAAGTCCCTCATAGTCTAGGGGGCAAATGGAGCCGTCCTGTCAAAGACACGGCATTTGAAAGTCCCAGAAGTTCGCCATCTGTTTGAGAAGACACTGGGCTTCCCAGATGAGCCCTACTCGTAACACCAGAGGCTATCTGTGCCATATTGCTGGAAGTCTTTCTGATTGCTGAGATTTGCTGATGCCATAGATCTAAAAGGTACAGTATATGTGCTGTTATCTCCTATCTTGGGCCAGGACAGACATCACTAGTTGATAGTCACTCTCTTTTGCATTGAACCTGAGACAGGTCTCAGACTCTAGAAAGAGTCCTTACTCCTGGCAGTCACAGTGGGAGCTAGTGCCCAAATTATGCAACATCATTCCAGACTTGGATTATGAATCAGCTGTGTCCAGCTATGTGGGCTACGTCTGGCCCCCACTTGCTTTTGTAAATAAAGTTTTATTAGAACACAGCCATGCTCATTCATTCACATATTATCTATGACTGTTTTTCCCACTATAAGAGCAGAGCTGAGCAGGGGTGATAGAGATCAAATGGCCTCAAAACCCAAAGTATTTACCTTATGGCCCTTTACAGAAAAAGTTGTCTTTACTGCGGGGGTTAATATAAGGACACACAGGGAATTGGGAAGGGTCACTGTGACCTGAGACTGTTAGCACTTCACCATATCCCGTCCATTTTTTTACTCGTGTCTGCTTGCTGTGAACGCTTGTAACTGTCTGCTTGTGGGTGTTGTCCTGGCCTTGGAAGCCTGCTCAGCTGAGCAGAAGGTAGGCTGGAGGACCCAGTGAGTTAATGGCCCTGGAAGTAGCTCTGAATTGAGACAGGCTTGAAGTGGGGAAATATCCCAGGACCTTAAGTCCTGAGGTTGATAACTCCAAGGTGGGCCACACCGCCTCCCCATAGAACTGAGCTCCAGTTACTCACTATGGATCATAAAATTCATACATCTATCATCTCCCCACTCTCTTTCCTAGGATTCCTGGCCTCAGGGTCTGTTTCCAGGAGAATGAGACCAACACACTGTCATTTCCTTCTTGGCCCCAGCTCTTCTAGAACATGCTGGATGCTTTAAGGAGGGGGAATCAGTGACTGGTCCCATGGGGATGTCACAACAGCTCTGGCAACCATTTCTCACTGTGCATCTGACACATGTACTTCCTAAGAGAGGCAGACTCTGATCAGGCCATGTTGTCACCATCCAATGTGACAGAATTTTATGCCAAACCATCTGAGAAGGGGTTTCCATCCCTTGCTCTGGCTTTCCAGTGACTGTCTGTGCACAGTTCTGATAGCTAAACTCTTCACCTTGTCCCCCAAAGCAGATTTCCACTCTGAAATACCCACTTCCCTGTCCAAGGCAGACATCATCAATCTATCCCAGCTCAGCTTCCTCTTTGCATCTTTTGCAGGAAAGCACTCCCAGGCAGGCACACATTCGATGGATGGGAACTGGCACACAAGATTAAACACATGGGGGGACTGCCAGTGATATAAAGCTGAGTGAAAGGAAGCACAGTGGTGAGGATGGCATGAACTAGTTCTTCAAAAGAGAAATAAAGCATGCCAGTGTACATGATAAATGTGGGAAAGTGACATCTCATAGATGTGTGTGTGTGTGTGTGTGTGTGTGTGTGTGTGTGTGTGTGTTGTATGTGTGTGTGTGGCAGGCTTGCAATTTCCTTTTTGTCTTTTGTATTGCCGCTACGCTGAGTACCTTCTCGCTTGACGCTTGTGTTTATTGAACACTTATTATATATCAGGCCTGTGTGAAGGGTGCATTGACAATCAAGACAAGAGTGTAATTGCCTAAATGGAAAGTAATTATGGTCCTACGTGATAAGACAGGGCCAGGGCCCATGGGAACATTGTTGGACTAGGTCTCAGCATGCCCATGCTGCTTTGTGACACCCACAGCAAGTAGAAAGCTGTAGTTATTTGCAAGACTGTGTGCTGAACTTTCCTCTCAGCCATTCTCCCTTCCCGCCATGCCCCCACGCTCTCCTCTCTCTCTCTCTCTCTCTTAGACCAGAAACTCTGTGAGGGGAGGCACTGCATCCTTTTTGTTTCCTGCTACATCCCCAGTGCCTGGAACAGTGCCTGGCAAAGGGCTTGTGTTCCATCAACATTCCATACCGAAGCAGGTCCATTCCAGCTTCTCTGAAAAGTGGGAGGGTGGGTCTGGGAGTGTAGACTGTAATAATAAATAAATGTGGGGCTTGTAAAATGCACAAAGACATTTCCACTTTGTTCTGAAGATAATGAGAAGCCTGCTGAAGGTTTTCAATGTAATAAAGCCAAAGAAAACCAAAATAGTTTAGTCTTTGTAAATGAACACAAAAAACGAACCTCCCTGGGATGCTGGGGTGGCTCAGTCAGTTAAGCATCCAACTCTTGATATCAGCTCAAGTCATGATCTCAGGGTCATGAGATCGAGCCCTGCATCGGGCTCTGTGCTCAGTGGGGAGTCTTCTTGAGATTCTCTCTCCCTCTGCCCTTCCCCCCACTCGTGTGTGTGTGTGCTCTCTCTTTCTCAAATAACAACAAACAAACAAACAAAACTTTTTAAAAAACGAACCCTCCCCCCCGCCCCGCCCCACTCCCTGCTAGTATGCAGTCATTAGCTGCTCTGTCCTGAGCAGGATTTGATAGTCAGTTCCCACATAGGCTGTGGTTTCTGAGAATTTTAGCTGAAGGCACAGGAACTGGCCACACAGACTCAGGTTATTGGTGGACAAGGTCACGCTCCTGCAGGGTCCACATGTAATGTGCAATTTGTCCCCAGCGCTGTAGGGTCACCTTGATTACTCTTCTTAAAGTGTTTCCTGCATACTGAGGCAGGGAAGAATCTCCAAGGCAGGACTGGCACCAAAGCAAAAGATGAGACTTTCAGCCCATGAAGCTCAGGATACTGACACCCCTGGAGCCTCAAAATCATCCTTTATAAAGTGGGGTTGCCAGCTATGACTCCTCCAGGGCGGTTGTGAGGGGCGGGGCATCTGACACACATGGGACCCTCGTTATTAAAGGTTACACCAAAGATGATAATAATGATGATGATGTCGGAGCTGACAGAGGTCTGATTTTTGCAAGGGAGGAGGGAAACTGAGGCCCAGAATGGGAAGTGATTTGCTCAGGGTCACATGGGGGATCACTATAGCAGGGCTGGCATCCCAGGAGAGTTTACAAAAGCTGTTTCATGTGTTCTTTCCTCTTGGACTGCAGTTTCCCAAATTGTGTGCAGAGGTACCCTGGAGTGCCTCAGGAGACACATAGGGACTCACAGGAATAGCTGCAAAGATTTTTCATCATCAAGGTAACTGTCACGATACTTGACATCTCTGGATCAACACATGAACTACCGGCTTGAGGTCATTCACCGTTCCAGCATGAGAGCACACCACATTCCTTTTGATGATGTCATGTCATATCTCGGTGACCCTGGGTCTTTGGTGGTTGCAAGGTCTGAGCCAAAATCAATGCAGAACAGGAAATGAGGGTGGCAGCGTCCAATCCAATGCTGAGGTTTCAGAAGCTGTGCAGAGCCCAACAGGCAGACACATTTCAACAATAAGTAACAGCTTATTTAAGACTAAAATAAAAATATTATTCTATCAACTTATGTCGATTGTTTTTCAAACAGCTACCAAGTTGTTAGGACATAAATGCCTTTTAGGTTTACACCTAATAAACAGAACCATGAAGGATTTCTTTTGGTGAAACAATTCTGGAACACCAAGGGTGCCACGAACCCAGAAGGTTTGAGAACTTCTGCTCCATGATCTGAGGCTCCCAGTTTGCAGGGAAGGAGGCAGGCAGCTCTCAGCCTAGAGGCAGGACAGAGGCTTGAGGGGACGAGGTTAATGCCTTGCAAACAAGATAGCGCAGGCACAGGAAACATGATCTCTCAACTGCCACCAAGTCATTGTTTATTTAGAACCAGCGGTGTGAGTACATTGGAATCTGTATCCTCCCAGTTCTCCAGCAAGATGGGCCGCTCATTCATCCTGCAAACGCACACTCACTGTTTACTCTGTGTCAGACACTGTGCTGATACAGTGATAAATGAGGCACAGCCTCCGTCTTCAAAGGTAGAAGAAGGAAGAGAAGAGGAAGGATGGGAGGCAGAAAGGGAGATGGCACTATCCTTATTTTTACAAATAAAGCTCTGAGAAACTCAGGCTCAGAGAGGTTAAGTAAATGAGTCAGAGTCACACAGCATGAAAGAAGTTAGATCATGACTCACTGCCAAGACAATGTCCCATACCACTGTGTGGGGGTACTTGTGGCCTGATCTGGGAGATCAGACATGGCATGAAAAATAGTATTTAGAGGCAGGATTTGACACCACTGAAGAAGGGTATGATGGTGTGGTATCGGCATAAAGATAGACATGTAGATCGATGGAATAGAATGGAGAGTCCAGAAATAAATATCTATGGTCCATTGATTTCTGAGAAAGATGTCAAGACTATTTTTTTAATTTTTTATTGTTATGTTAATCACCATATATTACATCATTTGTTTTGGTGTATTGTTCCACGATTCATTGTTTGTTCATAACACCCAGTGCTCCACGCAGAACGTGCCCTCTTTAATACCCATCACCAGGCTAACCCATCCCCCCACCCTCCTCCCCTCCAGAAACCTCAGTTTGTTTTTCAGAGTCCATCATCTCTCCTGGTTCATCTCCCCCTCTGACTTACTCCCCTTCATTCTTCCTCTCCTGCTATCTTCTTCTTTTTTTTTTCTTAAAATATGTTGCGTTATTTGTTTCAGAAGTACAGATCTGTGATTCAACAGTCTTGCACAATTCACAGCGCTCACCGTAGCACATATCTTCCCCAATGTCTATCACCCAGCCACCCCATCCCTCCCACCCCCCACCACTCCAGCAACCCTCAGTTTGTCCCTGAGATTAAGAATTCCTCATATCAGTGAGGTCATATGATACATGTCTTTCTCTGATTGGATGTCAAGACTATTAAATGAGGAAAACAGTCTTTTCAACGAATGGTGCCAGGGACACATGGATCTCCACATGCAAAAGAAAAAAAACCTAACCTCAGTGGATCATGGGTCTACTTGTAAGACTTAACTTGGTTTCTTAGAATTGACACACAAGAGACAAGAGACAAGGAAATAAATAGACAATTAGACTTCATCAAAACTAGACACTTTTATGCTTGCAAATGCCACCATCAAGAAAGTGGAAACACAAGGATGGATGGTAACCAGACTTACTGTGGGGATCATTTCACAAGGTATGCAGACATTGAATCATTATGTTGTGCACCTGAAACTAATAGAAAATCATATGTCAGTTATACTCTGAGAAACCAAAGGAAATGCAACAGAATAAACAAAGTGGAACGCGAACCCACAGAATGGGAGAAACTTGCAAATTGTATGTCTAATAAGAAACTTGTATCTAGAAGATATAAAAAATGCTTAAAACTCTATCATCAAAGGACAAATAACCCAATGAACAAGAGAACAAAGAGTTTGACCAGGCATTTCCCCAAAGAACATAGGCAAATGGCCTGTAAGAACGTGAAAAGACACTCAGCATTATTAGTCATTAGGAAAATCCAAGTCACAACCACCAAGATGGCTCTAATCAAAAAGACAGGTATCAGTGATAACGTGGAGAAGCGGGAGCACTCATACATGGCTGGTGGGAATTTGAAATGGTGCACCGTTTGTAAAGTAGTCTGGCCATTTCTCAAAAGGTCAACCATAGAGTTGCCATATGGTCCAGCCATTCCACCCACAGGTATATACCTGGAATGAAAATGTAGGTCTAGCCAACACCTTGGACATAAAACAAGCACTTTGCACAAGAGCCAAAACATGAAAACAACTCAAATGTCCAGCCACTGAGGAATGGATAAACAATAGGTGCTCTATCTAGTGTATCTATGCCTTGGAATATCATTCAGCCATAAAAAGGAAGGGGGTGGGGACACACGCCACAACATGCATGAACCTTGAAAACATGATGCTAAGTGAAAGAAGACAGTCACAAAAAGCCATGTCATGTGATTTCATTTAGAGTAAACGTCCAGAATACAGTTGATGTAGACATATGTTACCCTCTTCTTCACTCAGGTCCACACCGTCTCCCACAGGCCCCCAGTAGGGTTAGGTTCCAGGGGCCCATGGTGGGAACCGCATAGTGGTGTCCTTCCTCTCGGTCTCACTTGCCCACTCCCGGACAGGCACCCTCTCTGTGCCAGGCACGAAGCACTGGGGATAGGTGCGTGAGCAAGTTGGTGAGGTTTGGTTCTCTTAGGGCACCCCAGCTTGTGGGGCTGACATTATAATGCATGAGAGTATCTAGGCTATAGATGTGTCCATTCCCGATGTCTGTTGCCTCTGAACCAGCATCTTCTTGTTTCTGCACTTCCCCTTTCTCAGACCAGTTTGCCCAAACCTGACTAATGCCATTGAACTCCAAGATTTCCAGCAGCAGGCTTACCTCTGGCTTTTGATAAGTTGACCAGGTCAAAGGCAAGAGTTATCATGTTTGGTAGAAGCTGATGCAGAAGCCGAGGCAGCACCCAGAACCCAACTGGGGGAACAGTAGAGAGAGGAGCTGTTCTCCTTTCCCTCCATCCTAAGAAAACCACCCCTTCTGCTCCCCGTGCCCCAGCTCCAGGCTAAAGCAATTAAGTCATTTGCTGCTGGGACCTGGAGGTGGCAGTAACATATAATCACAAACATAAACAGTTTTATATGGTAATTATGAATTCTGCCTTTTTTTTATCAGTGCAACCCAGACTGAAGATTATTTTCTGCTTGATCTAATTCTAATTTTGATTCACCCTCCCTTACCTCCATCCAACTTCAAAAGGATTAAGATGGGGCTACTGGTGATAATTTGGGATATGACAGACCGGAGGCCTGTATTTTCGGGTCTTGTGCGACATGTGTTTGACCAAAGTTGATTTGCCGCCTGACTCTCCATCCTGTGTTAGGTTAAGTATCCAAATGACAACCACATGCCATGTCATGGCCCGTCTCAGCCCAGGCCACTGTCAGGTCTTGTCTGGATTTCAGCAATACCTGCCCCACTGGCCTCCTGCTCTCCAGTACTGTCCCTTTGACTGGATCCAGTGGTTCTTTTCAAGAAAGTGAATCTTCCTGCTTAACTTCTTCTCGTCAGCTGTTCATTGTCTTGCTAAAATGCACCGTGATCCTCCCAACCGCACACCTGGGAGTCTGTGCATATTCTTATCGGCTTCCCACATGTACCCACAAATAGCCACCTACTTCACTGTCGACCACTTCTAAGTCATCTTGTGTCACCTGAATGGCGGAAGATGCTTCCTCACTGGCCACTCAGTTTCCCTTCTTGTCCACCACCCCCTGCCCCCGCAACAACCCTATATCCACTCTCTACCCAGGAGCCAGATCTTTTTTTTTAAGTTTTTTTTAAAATTTTTTAATTGTTATGTTAATCACCATACATTACATCATTAGTTCTTTTTTAAAATAATTTTTTATTGTTATGTTAATCACCATACATTACATCATTAGTTCTTGATGTAGTGTTCCATGATTCATTGTTTGTGCATAACACCCAGTGCTCCACGCAGAACGTGCCCTCTTTAATACCCATCACCAGGCTAACCCATCCCCCCACCCCCCTCCCCTCTAGAACCCTCAGTTTGTTTTTCAGAGTCCATCATCTCTCATGGTTCGTCTCCCCCTCCGACTTACTTCCCTTCATTCTTCCCCTCCTGCTATCTTCTTCTTTTTCTTTTTTCTTAACATATGTTGCATTATTTGTTTCAGAGGTACAGATCTGTGATTCAACAGTCTTGCACAATTCACAGCACTCACCATAGCACATACCCTACCCAATGTCTATCACCCAGCCACCCCATCCCTCCCACCCCCCACCACTCCAGCAACACTCAGTTTGTTTCCTGAGATTAAGAATTCCTCATATCAGTGAGGTCATATGATACATGTCTTTCTCTGATTGACTTATTTCGCTCAGCATAACACCCTCCAGTTCCATCCACGTCGTTGCAAATGGCAAGATCTCATTCCTTTTGATGGCTGCATAATATTCCATTGTGTATATATACCACCTCTTCTCTATCCATTCATCTGTCGATGGACATCTTGGCTCTTTCCACAGTTTGGCTATTGTGGACACTGCTGCTATAAACATTGGGGTGCACGTACCCCTTCGGATCCCTACATTTGTATCTTTGTGGTAAATACCCAGTAGTGCAATTGCTGGCCAAGAGCCAGATCTTTTAACACACAAGTCAAATCATGCAATGATTTGCACTTAGGAAAAAAAAACAAAACACCCCAGATTCCTTGCTTTAACCCAGTATGGCCCATCTCCACCTGTCATGCTAAAACAGCACCACCCTCGCACATTATACCCCAGGCATGCTGGCCCTTTGTTCTCTTTCTCAAGCTGGATAGACTCATTCCCACCACAGGGCCTTTGCTCGTGTCCCTGCCTCCAGCGCCGTTCCCATATGTCTTGGCAGAAGCAACTTCTATTCCTCATTTATGTCTTAGCCCAAAGGCCAGTCCTCAGGGAGAGCTCCTCTGACCACACTTGCCCAAGCAAAGTCTTTCCCCACCCATTCCAAGCCATTCCATCATTCTGTTCTATGTTCTTTGGAGTCTCTATCTAAAATTATTGTGTGCACGTATGTATTTACTTGTTTATTCTCTGTCTCCCACTAGAATGTACGCCCCACGAGGGCAAGGACTTTGGTTTGCTCAGAGCTCAGATCCGGGGCCTCATAGAAGACTTGGCACATAGTAGGTGCTCAATAAACAATTTCCAAGGGAGTGAATGAACAGCGCCTTTCATGGTTCCTTGAAAAGCTTTTCATGGGAGCCTGCCAGACTTCTTTTCTCCCACGAATATGATGATATATTTATGAGGTAATCAGCAATTGAAAAGTTCCCCGTAATAGTAACTGGAGTTTAACATACAAATAAACCGAACACCATTAAGGATGTTTTGTGGCCACTGGGGTGGATCAAGTGAGCTAATCGCCCAACTCCCAGCAATTAAGTCAATTAACCATTTAGACATATGCTGAGCCATTTCCCGGCTCCAGTTTCCCCGGGGGGCATCTGTGAAATTTGTGCAACTTATTTATGGTGTAAGCTTCTGGTCTCGTTACTAACTGGGGTGACTGGGGAAAGCAAGAGGGGTGGATGGTTAAGTAAGAAAAAAGTCAGGGCTGCCTCAAAGTTGGGAGAAACCACGTTTCCCTCCCTCCATAGGCATCTTTCAGTCCCATCTTTCTGGTGCCCAGGAAGGATGAGAGATGTTGCTGTTTCTTGCCTTCACTTATCCACCTAGTGTGTTCGAGGCTGTGTGAACCCCTGTGTGAGTCATGGAGGGAAAGGCGAGAGGAGAGAAACTGAGAGGGTTAGACTTGGTCCCAGGTTCAAATCCTGACTTCCACTCAGTAGCTGAGCCTAAATGTCCTCATCTGGGTGAGGAATCAAGGAGAGGCAGAGTGCCAAGTTTGTAAGGCTGCCCCCTTACAGACTGTAAGGCACAGGGCACAGGGAAAGCAATACCTCAGTGGTGGTGATGATTGATATCTTTATCCTGGGGGTAAAGAGAAGGAGGTAGAAAAAGCTTAGGTAGAGGTGTCAGGCACACCTGGTTGGAACCCCAGGTCATCCTAGTGTTTCTTTGCTTTACAGGACTAATTTCACATCTCTGAGCCTCAGTGTAACTCATCTGAGAAAGGGGCTAACAATGCCAGGAGGGTTTTAAGATCAAGTGGCCTGACACTTGAAAGGCTCAGGCCTAGGGTCCTCCTAACCCCGTGAGATTCTTCCCTGCCTTTGCAAAAAAAGTAAGGGAAGGGGCCTGCCCCAGATTCCAAAATGAGAGTTCCAAAAATGGAGCCCGGGTCTCTGATTCTGTTTCCAGAACCATTTCTACGTCCCTTGCTTGGGCACTTTACAACCATGTAAAACAAAGTCGTCCTTTCAAGGAGAGATAGGCTCCTGGAGATATTTAGCATGTATCGATTGGATGTTTTCTTTTTTCCCCAAGCACTGCACAAAGCCTTTCACAGATACTATGTTATTTAAAGCGTCCAGAGAAATTCTGGGAGGTGTTATTTTATGGACAAAGAAAGGGCTCAGAGAGGGCAGGAAACTCACTCCAGGTAACACAGCCAGGAAATGATAGAGTCAGGATTTGAACCATGTTCTGGCTGAGTCTGATGCTCTTCCCCACTGTGTTCCCCTGCCTGTGGCATGCATGCTGTGATTTTCTCCACATGGTACTCCGGTTTGCAAAGAAATGAAAGCATCCCTATTTCAAGATTAATCAATGGCTTTTGGAGATGGGCCCTTACCACCCTCCCCCCGCCCCCAGGCCCAGCTGTCACCCTCCTCCCCTCCTTCCCTTACTTCTACCCCGCAGGCTCCCAGAAGGCAGCAGGTCCTTGGCTGAGGATGGAGAACAGCCAGATGGATGGGGCTCCTGAGACAGAAACCTAACCTCAACATCAGAGATGGTCCCCACACACTACGTCCATCGAGCCACCCTGGACCTGCCAACATCCTGGGCCTTCAGGCTCAGCTCAGCGACATCCCTGCATGTGATTTTGGAAAGCACTGAAAACAGACATCTCCCCACCTAAAATGTATCTCTGATCTTCTGAGGCCAGGGCAGCAGGGTTGCCCAAGACTGTTTCTTCCTGGCAACAGTCAACACCAGCCGGTGCTAGAAAGTGAAAGGAATAAATCCCCAGCTGAGAGCGTTGCTCAGGTTCCAGCAAGGACTGAGGCACCGGTTGCTGGCTACTGGCTCACTTTGACAGTGGGGTGAGACGGAGGGGAGTTCTTCCCACCTCCTCCTTATGGAAAGAGTTTGGGGTTTGCTATCTTCTTATTGGGATTCGTTATAATTTATTCAGCATGGTCATAAAACAATTACATATATGCATATATATTTTTCCTACATGTGTACCCATCAATATATCTACTGCTTTACCTATCTTTATACAGACTCTCACAGTCTCCAGCTTAGAAGTCAAGAGACATGAAAAGAAATAGCCAAGCACTAATAGAAAGAAAGACAAAATACTAAAGCAGTGATTATTAAACTTTGGCGTATGCAAGAATTATTTGGGAACTTTATTTAAAATGTAGATTTCTGTTCCCAATACCAGAAGCTTCAATGTAATAGGACTAGGTTGAGGCTTGGGAATCTAGATGTTAGAAATGCCCTGAACTCTATATTTTATACTGGTTAATTTTATGCTATGTAAACGGCATCTCAATTTTTTGGAAAAAAAAAAAGTGCCCAGTGAATCACTTGCCACAGACTAGAATGTTAGGCAAGGCTTCTTATGGAATATGTTATATGAATCTTCATCGAGATTTCCAAGTGGGCAGGGCAGGGCAGGGCAGGGCATTCCAGGCAGAGGGTACAACATGGGAAAGGTTTGGAGGAAGAGACAATAGGGGACTGTGGAGAACCAGAAGAATTAAAGAGGGGGAGAGGGTAAGGGCCAGGACACAGGAGACCCCACTGGCTAGGCTGAGATGCTGAGTGTCACCCTGGTGTCCCTACCAGTCCTTGAAGTGTGTTTGATGAGGATACACTTGGAAACAGTCACATGCTGACCCACAGGGGGGCTGGGTTGAGTGGGCAGACTTACAGGGCATAGAAGCTAATTCTAGTGAAACAAAAAGGTGCAAGTTAAATAAGGCAGAAATCCAGGAGTCAAAAGAAAACACTCTCCTAAACCATTCTCTTTTTGAGGTCTTTATAATGTACATAGTTAAATTAGTTGCCTAAGTTAGACCATGATATATGTGCTGTCTAGAAATTGCTTTTCTCACTTAACAATTTAACACGGCCCATGGTCCCATAGTCTGGGCATGTCAAACTGCCTCATTCTTTTTAATGGCTGCATAATATTCCATTATATGGATATGTTAGGTTGAAATTGTAGATATGCATGGTTTTCACAATTTTACTTATCAAAATAACTATGTTGGTTTACTTAACCATTCCTTTCTTGATGGGTAATTAAGTTGTTTCCAAATTTCTGCTATGCTACTGTTTATTTTTTTTTAAAGTATAATTAGCATACAATGTTATATGAATTTCCGGTGTACACCATATCGATCCCAGGATTCTATACATTACTCAGTGCTCACCACAATAAGTGTAGTCACCATCTGCCACCATATAACATTAGAATATTATTGACTAGATTGCCTATGCTGTGCTTTTCAATTGTGACTTATTTATTTTATAACTGGAAGCTTGTACCTCTTAATCCCCTATTATCTGTTTCACCTTTCACCCTTTCCCACCTCTTCTATGCTATTGTTAACAATGTTGTAATGGTCCGACTTGAAACTGTGTCTCCAAGCACCTGTGTATGTGTTAACCCTAAGGTAGATTTCTGGAAATAAAATGCCGGGTCAAAGGGTGGACATATCTAAACTTTTAACGGGACCTGCTAAGTGTTCTCTAATTAAAAAAAATGTCACCCATATATACTCCCAATGAGAGGAAACTGATACAGGGTAACTGTGTGAAGAGTGTATCTTTCAACACTTACACAAAGATATTTTGTAATAAATGACCGCAGAGCCTCAAGGCATACAGCAAAAAATATTTACTCTTGTGTTCTATAAAGATTGTACCCACAATGTTCAAGAATGTTATTTTGCAACATCCTCATGAGCAGTGTGTGTTATCATTAAGGAAAAAATGTGCTGATCTGACCATTTGTAACTTATCTGTTCTCGTAAATTACATTTTTTTTTTAAATTGTGAGTGAAGTTTAGCTTGTGTTATGTGCCTATTTGGCCATTGCTATGCCTTCTTTGATTAATTCAAAATTCATATACTTGTTTCATTTTTTTTCTTGTTTACTTTTGCTCTTTGTTTTCTTAATAATATCCAACAACTCTTCATACAGTGTATCTATTAACCCTTTGCCTAGTGTAGGTGGAGCAAATAATTTTTCCCAGTGTACTTTATGTCTTATTTTTTAATCCTGTAAATATTTTCATTTTTATGGAATTTAATCAATCTTATGTTTTCTTTTATAGTGTATTATTTTGTTTTTATACTTAGAAACATCCTCATGGCCTGAAGTCATAAATTGCTAATCCCCATTTTTATCTGAGGGTCATCGAGTTTTATTCTATCCTGTTAACTCCAATCCATCGGGACTTGATTTTGCCAAATGGCTGTGAAGCAACAATTTACCTCTACCTTTGTTCTCTCATTGTTAAACAATCATCCCAATGCTCTTTGTGGAACAATCTTTCCCAAACTGAGTTGAAATGCTACCTTTATTACATGCAGATTTTTCTAAATCCTCAGGTCTGTTTCTAGACTGCCTTATTTTTATTTTTATTTTTTAAAAAGATTTTATTTATTTGAAAGAGAGAGAGCACGAGCAGAGGGGAAGGTCAGAGGGAGAGGGAGCCGACTCCCTGCTGAGCAGGGAGCCCTTCATGGGGTTTGATCCCAGGACCTTGAGATCATGACCTGAGCTGAAGGCAGATGCTCAACTGACTGAGCTATCCAGATGCCCCTAGATTGCCTTATTTTTTAAAATCAGTGAGCAAAAATGCTTCTAATCTTTCTCTAGATTACATTTCCTGGCCTCAGCTCTGCTTCTAAGAAAGGCTTTTCCCATGTTTTCAGCCATCCATCCATTCATCCATCTGGACATCCACTCGCTCATGCATTCATTCATTTGCTTTCACTCATTTACACTAGTTCTAAGCAGATCGTGTGGCCCCTTGGGATTAATGAAAGAAAATCAGCTCCTGTGGGTTTTCTGAGCACATGTTTTCTGGGTACTGGACACTGGGCTATGTGTCCCTCTCCCCATCTTATTGACTTCTTCCATCCACCTGTGAAGTAAGTGTATTTTTAGCCCCACATTATGGATGAGTAAACTGAGATTCAGAAAGGTGGATTAACTTGCCCAAAGCCCCCCAGGTACTAAGCTCCAGAGGAGAAATTCAAACCCAGGTCAGCCAAATGCTGGTCTTCTCTCTACCTCTGCCACCCCCCTTGTAAAATCATTGTTCATGGTTATTGCACATCTGCTCTATGCTGGACATTGTGCTAGGGACCGTGAATCCCCAGGTGGCACAAACTGTCCCGGCCCAGAGGAGCTGGCCGTCTGATGGAAGAGGCAGGTCATTAAACAGACTATTATAACCCACTCTGACTAAAGCTAAAATAAGATCTTGTAACCCTGGTGAGGGTATCCCTGGCAAGGCAAAAGCTTTCAGCCTCTGGAAAGATGCTGCTGCTGTCAGCTTGGCAACTGAAAAAAACCCTTTACAGGTGAGATGTGAAGGTCCAGAGCCAGGATTTTCTGGCTCTATCTCCCATCCATTTGCACTTCGGATGTGGCTACCACGCCGGGGAAGATGGACCCTGGACAGCCTTCATGGGAGAGAGTGTCTGCAATAAGAAAAGAAGCAAAGGAAAAAAAAAAAAAAGAAGAAGAAGAAGAAGAAAGAAAGAAAAGAAAAAAAAAGAAAAAATCAACACCCTTCAAATCGGCCTTCTGGGCCCCATAGCTTCTGAAAACCTCGCCATCTGTCCACATAAGCATGTTCCAAAGTTTTAAGTACCTCTTTTCATGAAGTCCGTTAAAGTTAACCTGGCCTCATAATATATGGGGGAAATCTGCTATAAATAGAGGTAAATAGAGATTGTAAAGATAAATAACAATACCAGCATGGGAGGACTGATAATGTCCTCTATTTATGGCCCAACTCTAAAAAGGGATGGCCAGCGATCCGACGTCTTTAATGACTTACTTTTGCCTTGGCAGCCTGTGTTCCCTGTTAGGGTGCTAAAGATTCAGTGACACAAAAAGCTTACAGATAATTAAATATTGATTTTTGTTTTCTAATCCTATATAAAAATTGTCCTGGGTCTCCCAATGGTGGTTTTATCTCACCAGGACATGGGGAGAGGGGAGGGCATCTGTTAACCCTCTTTGTGCCCCTGTTGTGTAACACTGGGGGGGCCCGTTGTACAAGGAGGAGTGTCCAGGGCTGGCTTCATGGACATGTGAACTCTGCAGTCACACAAGGTCTGTGTTCAGAAGGCCCTGTGTCTGGGTTTGATGCTCTACTGGTACCCTTACGAAATGCTGAATAATTTTTGCACCAGGGGGATTCTGCATTTCCTTTTGTATGGCCCCACAATTATGCAGCTAGCCCTGGGGGCTGGTCTGACTGAGAAATCAGGCCAGCCAGTTCTGGACCCTTAGCAACCCCACTGCTGCCCAGGACCCCTGTCTTCCTCTCCTGCCCCAAATCTTGCCGGCTGTGCCAGAAACTTCGAATCTGGGAAGAGGGCCAGAGAGAAATTTGTGATGAGAACAGTTCTTCTCCCACCCTCTGCTCCTTTCTCTCTCTCTCTCTTTTTCTTTAGGAAAAAAAAAAAAACACACCTCATTGTCGTTTTGCGTCTGGAGTTCGGTGCGGGACATCTGGCAATGTGGCAGAGTTCTGGCTGGCTGGCTGGCTACTGGCTGGCTGGCTGACTGGGAGGGGGTGGCATCCATGGCCAGTTCGTGAGCTCTGACAGCAGACAGAGTCAGGGTAGAGGGGGAGATAGAGTCCGAGAGCTGGGTCCTGAGCCAAATCCTGCCATGTTTGCTGTGTGGCCTTGGGCAAGTGGAAAACCCTTCTATGTTTAAGTTCTTTCATCTGCAAACTGGAGATACAAATTCTGGCCCCTCTGCCTGCCCTTCTCCAGCAAGACTGCTGGGGAGAGCCTAAGTTTTAAAAAAATGAGGATCTGCAAAACAGTAAAATGAATGGCTAATGTTTACCTATTCCCTAACTGTACCAGTCACTTTACTGAAAATCTTGGTAGATGCTAACTAATGCATGCTTCCTAAAGACTTTGCATATTCTCATTCGTTTACACTTCATGTGACCTCATGAAATAGGTGCTTTTATAAACGTCCCATTTTACAGATGGGGAAATCCAGCCCAGAGGCCAACTTAGCAGAGCCAGGAAGTGGCAGGGCAACAGTCTGAACTGCGCACTCAGGCTGCAGAATCCTTGCTCCCAAACCACCTTGTGGGACTGTGTCTGGTGCCTTTGATGCCTCCTACTACAGGAAGTGCAAACCAGGGACCTGCGGGCCAAAAGTGGCTTCCTGATCATTTCTTATTGGTATTGCTACACAGTTCAGCCTGCACTGCATTTGAAATTTGAATCAGTTGCCAATATTGAAAAAGAATCTCAAGATTTCCACATGGAAACAGATTTCCAGCATGCTCAGTAATGATGGGCTCCGGTATCTATAAGGCAAAGATCCTCCATCTGCCACAGTCCCCACCACTCCCTATCGTCTTCCTGACACGAATGCTCAGAGTCTAATTGCCCATTATTTTATTGGATCTACCCATTGCCTCACCTACATTATCTGCCTAATTCCTGGGGACTCTCAGTGTTTGGTCCCTTCCCTGGGGTGGCAAGGATCTACTCTGCAGGCAGAAAGCCCCTTCCCTGCTATGGCTTTGTAGGCAGTGTCCTCTCTGTGGGTGGCATCCTATGTGGAAGAAACAATTAATCTTCCTGGTGGAAGGGGTGGGACAAGGGCATCCAGAGGTGGCTCAAGCCTGGAAAAGAGCTCGGAGCTCTGAGGTTCCCTTAAGCTTTCGGCTTCCAAGTTCCTCAATTTTAGTATTTCCAAGAAACTTTGGTTGGGGGATGTGAAATTTGCAAACAAAGCTACAAGTTATGAAACTCTGAGATTTTATGATCCAAACAGTTTATAATTCTAAGATCCCTCCTCCCCCCAAACCGGTTCTAGTACTCCATGTCTCCAAAATTCAAACTATTGCAAAGATTCTCTGGTCCTAAAATCTCATGATTCAAGTGTACTCCCTTCTTGGAAAATGCAGTTCGATGAAGGAGGGGTGCTAGGATGCGGTGGCTCTCGGGCGCCAACTGCTCATGATTCCACGGTTCCATACTTACCAGCTCTATCAAGTCAGAGAGAAGCTGGCTGACAGTTAACTGAATACTAGACCCAAATGAGGTGGTCTGGTCGCAGCCCTGCTACCAGATGGGGGACGGGGGGTGGGGTTGCGATTTTCCCTCCACCATTTAATCCAATGTGACCATTCCTTCACTTTCCTAAGGAAATCAATGCTGCCAAAATGGGGTTGTGGAAGTCTGTATTTCTGACTTCAAACCAAGCCAATATATAAAGCCCTGGAGTAAAGAGACAAACTGGGATTGTGTATCTGTTAAGCAAGTTTGGTGGAGCCACGGAAGGGAGCCCTGTGCACGTCCCTTCATCAAGTCGTATTTAATGAGTGAGAACCCGCGGTGAATGTAAAGTCTGATTAGATTCAAGGCGGTTTGACCTCAGGATGAGGAATTTGGCTGGAATGATTTGGGGCATGGGAGGATTTGAGCTGCTTCAGCTGGAAGGGGGAAGCTCATTAGCACAGCCCTGGGAATGTCGTGGTATCCAAGAGTCAGGCCAATGGGAGATATGTTTTCGGTTTCATCTGAACTTGGAGGTGACTCTTCCCGATGTCTTTAGACCTGGCATGGATGGACCACAGAAGCAGCTGGCTAGGGATAGAGTGCCAGGCTGGTGACAGAGAAGGTCACAGGGTCAAAGGGAGATTGAAAGGAGCCACTTCGGAGTCCTGGGAGGGCGTTTTGCACAATGCATTGGAGGGAACAGATCTCATCAGCAATGTCATTGTAAAGATCTCACTACTTCATGCCAACTTTTGGCAGTTACACATACAAATAGGGACATTTCTTTGCAAGTGAAAAAGGGAATTCTGACACCAGGTCATCATAGCCCACATGGGAGACACGAGTCAAAACTAAAAGTCCTCGCCCTTGACGCTATTGGCATTTGGGGTCAGATAATTCTTGTAGAGGACTGTCCTGTACACTGTGGGGTATTGAGAAATACCCCTGGATCCCTGGTCTCCAACCATGAGATGCTAATAGCACTTTATGCCTGATTTTGACAATTAAAACTGTCTTCAGACATTGCTACATGCAGAACTTGGGGAAAAGACTCCAGATAACCCCCAAAGAGAGCCTGTGACTCTTAGCCACATCCAGAGAAGGATTTCCATCAATGCCTAAATGTGGACATAATTAGCCATTCAATCGCAGAATTCTACTTTGTGCCACTTGGAGTTTATTTGTATAATTATGCTGAATATCAGTAGAGTTCTCCTTCCAGAGAGAGGATTCAGTCACTCTCAAAGAACTCTTTGTGGTGACTTCAGTGAGTCTTAGTTAAAAGAATCCCTCTAGGTGTTAGAGTGAATCTGAGTATGCAGGGCAGGCTTTTGGGGACAAAAACAAATATAAAGCAACCAATGGGAGATGGCACGAACTGGAGGGATTTCTCTTTGAAGATACTACATGGCAAGATAGTAGAATGCCTGATATGTAATAAACATTCAATAGACAGGAGAAAAATTAACAAATAGTTCGTATGGGTCATATCTCAGAGGTGGAAGTCACATTCCAGGGTGAGATTAGAAAACAGGTTCCATTTTACCTGCTGGTTCTGAGCCATGAATAGTACTGTCCTGAAGCCTGGTGTTAAGAAGGATTCTGAGGGTATGTCAATGCTCAGGAGAAATGTGATTGCCAAAGGATGTCTGCTGTGGGTAGGAGAGGGGCTTTGTCAGCCTAAAGGCTAGGAGTTCACCTCCTCCTGGCAGTATCCTGATCAAAATGGTTGTCAGATCATTCTAACTACCAAGTGGAGGGGGGATTAGAAAGGGTGAGACCCAAAATAAGAAACAGAAACTCTACCAGGTACTCGAACGGAGAGAATTTAATACAGGGAATCAGTTCAGTTGCTCAATGTTGAGAAATTAGAAAGGCAAACAGGGGACACGAGGAAGCACAGAGGCAGTGATTGGGGGAGGCAACTGTCCTCCTTGGGCTGAAAGAGCAAGCCAAGAAGTTGCGAAAGAAGAAAGACCAAACTTGGAGGATGGACCCGAATTCTGCTGATGCTCCAGAGCTCTGGGAAGGAACAATGCAGAGCTTGGGCACAGACTTTGGAAGAGGGAAGGGGCTGGTGATCACTGGCAGGAAGACCTATACTAGACCCACCTGTCACTGCGGGGCTGAGGAACCTCTGCTGGGGTGGGGATGCTGACAAAAACTGCCTGCAAACAGGGAGGAGAGTGCATCCCTTCTCCTGCAGCCTGCCTTAAGTCTCCCTCTAGCACCCCCTATGGGCAGAGGTCAACACAGACCACCCATGGGCTCCCGGAAGAAAAGCAGGGCGCAGAAATCTAGTCCTGGGCCCCAGAAGGCAGAGAATAGAAGGGCAGGTTTGCAGCTGAGAGACAAGATTTTAATAGCTTGTACAACTGCAGAGGCTCAGAGAGATGAACCTACTCACCAGGAGACCACGTCCTTCTAACTCTGGTCCCTTGTCTCTGGGCTCCCAGTGATGTAGAGGTTTGCAAGCTCTTGGTAAAGAGAGGTAATGATCTTTATCTTCATACTCAGCAGTCCCCAGCATGCTTTAAAGTACTCCTTTATCTCCCTCTGCCAGAAATAGGTATCTGAGCAGTAAGTGCTTCCTACCTTACGTTTGGGGTGGCCCCCACCACTCCTGGGATTGCAACTGCCTTGCCTTCAGATCAACTTTCCAAATGGGTTAGGATGCACCTAGTGGAAAACAGGCAGTGATATTCATGTGGGGTGGTGTGCCCCCCACCTCCCTCAGGATCTCCCAAAGCCTCACAAGAACCTGCTCCCTCTGATTGTCTCCCCAAGATGCTCAGACTTCACATGTGCAATAGATCCTGTGACTGTGCATCTTTCTATTTATTTGGCAAGTTGCATCTCTCCTGAAAGAAGATGTCCCTTTCCGCCACACCTCAGGGCTGGTAGAGAGATAAGGTGATTCCCCCAACGCGCTGGGCAAAACTCCTTTTGCACGAGCTGCAGTCTCATCCAGAACCTGCAAACACATTATGCAGAAACATTAAATATTTTACTCGGGGCGGGGGAAGAGATTTCTTGCAAAGTGAATTTTCTTCTCCTCTTTAGGTCTTCATCCGTGCTGAACCCTACACATTCTTTTGTGAAGGCAGAGCGGGCGAAAACCCGGAGAATAAAAGTGGGACTTGATTTTATGCTAATGTATGTAAAGAACGTGACTATAGAGTCATAGGTAACACAATGAACTTAACTTTTTTTCTCCCTCTCATTTTACTGAACTATAATGACTGGTTTCCATAGCAATTACTGCATCACCTTGTACATTACCAGGAAGATCTACAGCACTTCTCCCCAGTCATCCTTGTAAACATTTCTACTTTTTTTCTTTTACGATGTTCTATGGGGGGAACACAGGCTCTTTCAGCTTGGAAGTGGTTGGAGAGCATATTTCAGGAGATTAATAAAGCCGACCAGGGTATTTTTATTTTCTAAGTTCGGTACTTGGTTCTCTGTCTTCGCCCTCACCAGCTACTTGTCAGGCAGACAAAGAGGGCAGGAGGCAGGCGGGAGAGAACAGAGGTGATCCCATCGGATAGGGAGAGGCACACCGAGTCAGGAGGGACTCAGAAAGAGCATGCTTCAGGATCCCACATCTGCATCTCTGTGGATTCTGGAACAGTCTGAGAGCCGTGCCCTCCGATTGCAAATCTCTCTTCTCACCTGGGGGGCTTGGAGGAGGACAGGGGATGTTGCTCAGCTCACAGAAGATCGGGCATGAGATCCCTCCTTCGTAGCCTTGCAATTGAGTGTCTGAGACCCCCAGTTGCTGCTGGGGCCGCATGAGGGGACGGGGAGATGGGCATCTGGACGCCTCTCTGTTCAAAGCCCGGCTTGAGCCAGTGGCTTCCTTTTATGAGCTTTTCATCTTGGCTTCCCACACTGTATTTCATTTCCAGAAAGCCTTCTGGAGCTGATGGCTATTTGCAGACACCTCTTTCCAGTTGAGAGATGAAGGAGGTGACACCTAACGAGGCATGGGATGACTGCAGCCGCTGCTGTGAGTTGGGAGTGTGGCCGCGGCTGGCAGGAGCTGCTGGACGCCCAGCTGGTACCATCAAGGCCACTGCTGAAGGTCAGTGGCACAGGGGTCACCGTCATGGGGTCCTGTGCTGAGCCGCGGGAATGCCATCGGGGAGGGGGGCTCAGAGCTCCCAACCCCAGAGAGGGGCAATGGCCCCATCTAAAGCCTTCAAAACTTTATTTCATTTGATAAGGGACCTGCTTTGCCCGCATTTGTGTGCCAGCCCACTGCCACTGGAGGGATCCGAGGGCACAGTGCTACCTGGCATCGTGGAGAGAGTCTGGCAGTGGGAGACTCACGCCCTGAAGTCTAGCCGCCTGGGTTCTGGTTCCCCAGCTGCGCCTCTCACACCCTGTGTCTGCCGGCCGGTGATTTCCTTTTCTGCCTCAGTTTCTTCATCTCTAAAATGGAGTTAGGGCAGAACCCCCCTGAGATGCGTTTGTGCAGGACGAAGATGATGCTCGTTAAATGCTTATACCTGCAAGGTGTCTGTTGTTCTGCATGCACATGTATGGACCCCCCTGTACCTGTGGCATGGCCTTGAATGAGGCCATTAACATCTCAGAGCCCCGACTTTCCCGGCTGTAAAATGAGAAATGTATGCTGGGTGGTCTCAAAGGTTCCTCCTTGCTCTGAAATTCAAGGGGTTTTGGATTCTAACAGCATAGCTGGAGGGAGGGAAGAAGGAAGGGGGGCAGAGAAGGAGAGAGAGACCGAGAAAGAGAGAGGGAAAGGGAGAGAGAGAGAGAGGGAGCGAGAGGGGGGGAGAGATTGAGTGAGTGAG
>NW_027397134.1:1864090-1938191 GCF_003265705.2 Callorhinus ursinus
GGGATTAAGACTTCTCAAAAGAGATAGTGATGGGACCACCAGCAGGAAACCCCTCCTCACCCTCTGTACTCAGGCTCTGTCCTTGATTTGTAAGTCCCCAGTCATGCAGGCATCGAACAAAATGATCTCAGTAGATGCACAAATAGAACCCTGGCTAAGCCCATCTTAGACGTTCAAAAGGTCCCCCGTGTCATATATATATGTGTGTGCACGTACATACACACACACATGCATGTATACATACATACGTAATTAAGTGACTGGGTGTCCAAAGGTGCTTAAGGAATGCCTTGAGGGCCTGAGTTGGGGTCAGGATTAACCAGTGAGGCTGTCCTACTGAGCACAAGACCCCTGGATGGAGAAGCCTCTGGGAAGTGGCCTGGATATGAATCAGGCAACATAAGGAAGTTGGGGCATTTTGCGGGGTGGGGGCTACTCAGGAACCAAGAGATCCTGGTGCTACCAGCCTGCTGGCTGAGTCTCAGCCCTACCGCCTGTGAACTGGAGAGAAGTGTACGCCCCCCGTGTCAGGGCTGAAAGGCACGTGAGTGGAACGTGCTCTGCAAAAGCTGGGCTTCCCTTGCAAAGTACTTTCCAGGGCCCTCACTGGAAGATTCTGGGCTTTTCTGTGGTTCTAGAATAACAGGAAGCTGAACCCAGTGCCCCTTTCCTCTCCATCTTTGGCTCTGAGGGAGGTGGAGTGGGCAGTCCCAGGGCTTTGGAAATCTGTCACTCTTTAGGATGAAACCTGACTCCATCTTTTACCAGCTGTGTGATCTCTCTGTTTCCTCATCTGGAAAATAAATGGTGGTGATCTCATTGTCTCACAATCTTAGGAGAGGCCCTGAGCCAAAACCACCCGGCTAAGCCCCTCCTGGAGTCCTGACCCTCAGAAACTCTGAGATAAGGAAGGCAGGTTGGTTTACGTTGCTCAGCATTGGGGTAATTTGTTACACAGCATTAGTGACTAATACAGGTGGCAAATCTGGCTTGCCATAGCCTTTCTGGAGTTAATGCTAAAAGAACCCGAGAAACGAGAAATGAGAAACGACAAATGTAGCTTTCATTTGTCGTTTTTGTCGTATATTTTAAAGATAAAAATATCTTTATTTCACAAAGATAGTCTCAGCTCCAGCCCCCTCCCCACTCAACTCCAAAAGCTTTTGTCTTCCTTTCAGGATGTGTTCAGTGGTAAAGGATAAGCTCCATTTTACAGACCCGTATACTGAGGTCTGGAGACACAAAGTGGCTTGCTCAAACCCACATGGCAAAGCAGATGCAAAGCTGAGTTTAAAAAATCAGGCCTCCTCACATGCCCTGTGTGCATTCTTTTATTCACTGAGTGGGTATTTATTGAGTACCTACTGTGTGCCCAGCTTGTACTATGTACTAGGTGCTCTCCCCACCGCCCTACTTCAGGCAAGCTTAGTTTAGTTTTTAGGGCATGTGAGAAGGGGTGTTGTGCACCAGCTGGGGACCAGTGGTGTGTCCCTGGCTCTGTCAAGTGACAACAGAGATAAAGGAGAAAGGTCATCAGACCTGCAGGCTCTGTCATGAGCCCCCAGTGGCTGGCAGTGGCCAGGAGGTGCTACCTTTGGATGGAAGGAGCCTCAATCTGGGGACCCTCCTACCCTGGAGGAGCCAACCCCTCTGTCCTCACTCACATGACTCCCCAAGGAGCCATACCCCAGCCCCCAACAGCCCTGGTTGCGGGGGACAAGGAAGACATCACATAGCTGCTTGGGGCAACTTCCTAGCAGGTTCAGCCACCATGGCGGGTCCCAGTCAGATAGAGGAGGTGGGGGCAGGAGCAGGGGAGGGCTGCAGTCACAACAGAAGGATGAATTAGCGTGGTCCACGCGGGTACCCAGCCCCACACAGAGCAGTCGGCACTGGGAGCTGATTGCTCCTGTCGGGGCTGGGTGTGCTCCCTGCACAGGCAGGCTGAGCACTGGGACTTGGGACAACCCAGAGGGGGAAATATTTATTTCATCCTGGGCTTCCAGGCATTTAGGACCAGGCCATTCCTTGTGGTGGGGGCTGTGCTGTGCATTGTAGGATATGTGGTGGCATCTCTGGCCCCTGCCTGCTAGATACCAGCAACAGCCCCACCCCCAGAGCTGTGAAAACCAAAAATGTCTCCTAATATTCCTGGGGGGCCAGGTGACCCCTGGTTAAGAAGCCAGACTTAGACCCACAGCTCTATCTCCTTGGGCCCACGCTCCCCCCACCCTGACTGCCATGTTCTATGCCTCTTCAGGATGAGAAGCCCGAAAAGTCCCCGAGAGCCAGGGGTCCACCAGCTGCTTCATCCACGCCTCATTGTATCTCCCCAAACCACTGTGGTTGGAAAGTAATCTCCATTTCACAGAACAGGACGTGGGGACATAGAAAGGTAGGATTTGTACAGGTTCAGGGCAGAAGGAGGACTTGAGCCCCATGTTCCTGATTCTCAGCTTGACCCTTAGGGTCTCTTGTTCTATGCTGTTCACTCAGTGGTACTCAATAACTAGTTTTGAATGAATGAATGACTGAATAAATAAATGAGCAGTTTCTCCTAGCCCATCTTGAGCAGAATGCTCTAAGCCTGGGGACCTGTGGGGATCTGAGCTGGGAGAAGCTGGCTGATGGAATACAGGGCCCCAGGGGCCGAGGTGCTGCTACAGAAGAGGCCAGTCCTCTGTGAGGCAAACTGTCCTGGGGAGAGAGAAAGAACAAAGGGTTGCATTTGGCCTCCATCCTTTCCTATTGCTCCAGCCTCCACACTGGCCTTCCCACCTCCAGCCTCTGTCTCTCTCTGTTCTCTGTCTTCATCTCAGCAGCTGGAGCCATATTCAGAACAGACCAACCTGATCACGTCAGAGCCTCACGTGCAGACCTGCTATGGCTCCCTATGGACTGTGGCTCAGAGTCTTTTGTCTGTTTTGAAAATGCTTCATATTCTGGTCCAGATCAACCTAACAAGATCAAAATACGAACCGTAACTAAAGTATGTAAAGGAAGGAATCCATCCATGTAGCAGCACGTGACTTATGGTCAGGTCTCAATAAACGAAACTCACTATCGTGATTCTTATGCAAGTAACAGTGCTCAGCCTACGATGCTCTCAGCGAAGGGGTATGGCAGGCTTGGCTGGGAACCTGGCTTAGGGGTTTTGCAGCGTGTCAAACTCTCAGCCTCTGGGATCAGACAGGCCTGGTTTGAGTTCTAGCTCTGCTGTCTGACCTTGGCCAGGTTACTCTACCTCTCTGAGTTTTAGTTACGACCTTTCAATAATGGGGAGTAAAAAAACCCCAACTTTCCACCTCGGTTCCGAGAACAAAAGGAGATATATGTCAGACGTGTAGTCACAGTGTGTGGTATACAGTAGGCACCCCTTATTTGCTATGGCAAGAATTCATGAATCTCTTAATCCTCAGAATACCCTAGCCAGGAGGGTATTGGTGTTATCCCAATGTGAAGACAAGGAAACTGAGCCTGGAGGGTGAAGGGACTTGTCCAAGGCATCCTGGCCCTCATTTGGACCCCGGGCCACCCGATGGCCCTGTCTGTGACTTTGGAAGCCATTCCTCGAGGCCCCAGGGGAAGCCAGGCACCTGGAACATGATCCCAACGGGCTGTCCCAGAACCCTGAGGTCAGCCAGCCAGGGCAACTTAATGAGTGGGGAACTTTGGGGTCCCCTCCAGCCCCCTGGTGCCTGCAGCTTGTGTCTGAGCAAAGCTGAGTCAGGCAGCCAAGGAGGAGCCGCTCTTGACATGGCCCCTGGGTGGGAAAAACAAAGTCCCTGCCAACCCTTGGGAGGTCCCTGGCACCACTCTCCTCTGGAGCAAATGAGTCCAGACAGGGCAGCTGGGCCAGAGTCCTGCCACTTGGACAGAGATTTAGGGACAGCAAGTGGGAAAGCCAGACTCGCTGGCTGCTGAATTTACTGATCTTTTCAGTGCTGTCGGCAGGAGGGCCCTTGCACGCCAGGCTCTGTCGGCAGTTGGGATCACCAACGTGGTGGCTGTACCCAGTGTCTCCCAGCACAACGGGGCTGCCCAGGGGAAGCCAACTTGCTTGTGTCCTGGAATCTTTGGGGTGATTCATGGTTATCACTCCATGCAAGTTCAAAGCATGGGAGTCTGCCAGGGATTCTGCTTGGGAAATTCAAAGCCAGGGGAGCCCCCATCCAAGTGTGTAGTGATGCTCACTAGGTACCAGGCAGAAATAAGCAACTTAACAGCCATGAAGCGTTTGCTGGCATTATTCTGTTTCAGAGACATGGATGTCTCAGAGATCGGCTGGGTTTTGTGTTGCAGGCCTGGGCTGCTGAACTCTCTCCCAGCTCATTCATAAGAAATCGAGACTTTCCTAAGCTCCTCCTTTTTCTCCTCTGCAAAATGGGTCAGTTACCAATACTTACCCCGTGGGTTGCTGATGGTGTTAGCCAAGATAATGCATGTAAAAATGCAATGCTACAGGCATACAGCAAGTCCTTAATGATTGCTAACCATTGCTATTATTCCTGTTTTAATCAGAACAAAAGAAACAAAAACTTGAGTAGGGAGTTTTCCAGAGTCAAACTGTTAAAACAGTCATTCATTCATTTAGGCAACAAATATTTCCTGAGCGATAGCTCTGTATTAGGCTCTGTCTTAAGATGTAGGGTTGCAGAAATGAACAAGGCATAGAATTGTCTTCGTGACTTTGAGCAATGAATTATAAAATAAATAGATTTTAATAGACTAGTATACAAAGTACAAGGAAATTGAAGGACAGGTCCTGTGGGGATAAATGACAAGAGGCTTAGCCTGGGGAGTCAAGGAATGAATATCATAGAAAGTGGTAAGTTTGAGACCTGGGGGATGAATAGGTGTAAAATTGGTAGAAGTAAAATGTGTGTGTGTGTGTGTGTGTGTGTGTGTGTGTGTGTGTGTGTGTTTAGAGATAGGTCTGAGTATTCCAGGTAGAGAAACAGCATGTGCAAAGGTCCTGAGGTTGGAAAGAATTTGGTACATCTCAGAAATTCAAAGAAGGTCAGAATAACTGGGCTAGGAGAGCATGGTGTAGGTGAGGTTGAGCCCTGCAGTGTCATCTCCTACCCCTGTCCCCACCCCAAACCTCCCTTCCTGGCATCCATGAGATGGGTCCCCATCCCCCCATAGCCAGTACATCTCTCTGTTCCTATGCTCATCACATCCTTGGGTAAGTATCAACTTCATGACCACATATCTGTGTCCCTGACATGGTACACCTCTCAGGAGACCCCGGATTTCTGCATGAGCCCCTTTAGTGATGTGAAATAAGCCTGGTCACAGGTCAGGATGATAAGTGTCATCTCCATTATGGGTGGATGGTTACCCCCGAGATGACAAAACTGCAGGCACACAGAGTTCCAAGTCCCCCTCAACCATACACCAGATGGTATTAACACCAAATAAGAATTTTTTCTGGGGGCGCCTGGGTGGCTCAGTTGGTTAAGCGACTGCCTTCAGCTCAGGTCATGATCCTGGAGTCCCAGGATCGAGTCCTGCATCGGGCTCCCTGCTCAGCAGGGAGTCTGCTTCTCCCTCTGACCCTCCCCCCTCTCATGTGCTCTCTCTCTCTCACTCTCTCTCTCAAATGAATAAATAAAATCTTTAAAAAAATTTTTTAAAATAATAATTTTTTCTGGGGCGCCTGGGTGCCTCAGTCGTTAAGCATCTGCCTTTGGCTCAGGTCATGATCCCAGGGTCCTGGGATTGAGCCCCGCATCAGGCTCCCTGCTTCGCAGGAAGCCTGCTTCTCCCTCTCCCACTCCCCCCTGCTTGTGTTCCCTCTCTCGCTGTCTGTCTCTCTGTCAAAAAAATAAATTAAAAAATCTTTAAAAAATAATAATTTTTCCTGAATCAGTTATTTCATTGAAAGGTGGCTAAAGACTGGTTTCCTGAATCTGCACCCTTCTCCCTAATTCCCTCTACATTCCACAGCTGTCATTCTCCAGGGAAGTCGATCTTCCCTCCTCAACTGGGCTAGTGGCCATTATAAAATAGTCTGAATTGTCTTTTATCTGCTTCGCCAGTGCGGTGACTCTAAAGTGATCTCACTTTAGCCCTGGGCTGGATTATTTGCCCCAAAGTGAATGTTTCTGGAAGTAGGGCTACCCGGTGATGTCCTCATGGTGGTTCTTAAGGCAATGGCTCCAGAGAGGAAGAGACAGAAGAAGTATAGAATCAGAGATCTCAGGAGCTCTAAAGTCTCTAAAGTCTCCCTTGGCTGATGGGAAATTGTCCTGTGGGCCAACACTTCTCAAAACTGAGATGCACACGAATCATCTGGGGGTCCTGATACAGTGAAGATGCCGATTCTGTACCTCTGAGCGTCCTGGGATCTACATTTCTAACCCCCAGAATGCTTATGCTGTGGGTTCACAACACCACACTTTGAGTAGAACCTTCCAACCAACCCTCCTCCCAACCTCTAGTTGGAAGTCTTCTGACCACAGTCTTTACAGACGACACCATCTGGCTCCATCCACCATCCCAGCCATGGAATCAGCATTTTAAATTATATGTTAAAGATTAACAACCAAATCTACACTATACATCTTACATGGATTGGTTCATTTTTCCTGACATGTACATGGCCGATTCTACAGAGGGAAAGAAGTGAGAATTCGATCATCTTCATAGTTATAAGTTCTAAGGATCCTTCAGTTAAAGACTTTCTCTCCATGTTGCTCATATTTATTTCTTGATTCACCTACATGGCCACCTGTGTTCTCCAATTCCCTTCCCAAGAAGGTTCTGGTTTCTTCTCTTGGGAGATGTTCAAACTGAGCCCGGGTTTACACTCATAAACACTTCACCTTTTATAAAAGAAAAAGACAGCACATTCTCTTCTTTGGAGCAGTTGCTATTTAAATCACTCTGCAAGCATATTTGCAAAGAGTGCTTCTTGAAGGGACCCCTAAGTGAACCTTCTAAAAATGAAGGCAGTAAGGCTGGGGGAGAGGGGGCTGCAGGCACTAGCGTGAGCATTGGGAAATCTAGGTGTTGGCCCCATTCTGCCATTTGCTTTGGGTAACGTCCAAGTCTTCTCCTTCCATTCTGTTAGTCATTCAACAGCTCTTATTGGACATCTACTGTGAGCTGGACCCTATCTGAGGGGGTCACAGTGGGGAACAAAGCAGACACACACTCCCCGCCCTGGTGGGGCTCCTGCTCTGGACAGGCACACAGCATCGAGCTGTTGACAACTTTGCTAAGGGCTAGGGGACAGTGGGGTAGGTTGCTATGAGTGGAGGTCAAGATGGGAGATGGGGATGGAGTGAGAGAGTCTGGTGGGCAGAGCAAGTACAGGTGTCAAAGGCCACGAGTTGGACAAGGCACCTTTCATGACTCCTGCTTGGTCTCCACCCTGCCCCATGGGACTCAGTACCCGGGACGGTCACTCTGTGTCTTTGACAGCATCACTGACTTCAAGTTCATCAGCCACTGGGGAGCCAGCAGTAGAGGAGGGGGTGGAGGAGTCTGACGTGGAGGCATTGATTCCTCCAGCTTCCTCCCTGCAGGGACACCATAAGGAAGCTGCTGGCAGAGCACCTGTCAGGGACCCTCCCCAGGTCCTGGCAACGTCTCCCTCCCTTGCCTTTCCAGCCCTAGGGGTGGCCGCTCCTCACTATAACTAGCCCTGGTGGTTCTCCATCCTTGGAGATAGTCCTTTTATCAAAGTCTCCTAAACTGACCCATCCTGGGGCCTTGCCTTCTATGGTCAAGAGCACGCAGGGCTTTTGGACACTTGTCCTATGAGTGGGGGGACTCCACCAACCATCTGGAGAAGGCAAGTGGTATCATCCAATCTGTGTAACTTTTACAGCTTTTATGTTGATATTATTTCACACTTAGAAGTTGCTAGACTAGGACTGATAATGGGTGGGATTATATCCCCGCCTCAAGAAGGGATATTGAAGTCCCAATCCCAGTCCCTCAGAATGTGACCTTATTTGGAAATAAGGTCTTTACAGAGATAATCAGGTTAAAATGAGGTCATTAGGGTGGGTCCCAATCCAACAAGACCGGTGGTGTCCGCATGCAAAAGGGAAGTCTGGACACAGGACAGGCATGCACAGAGGGAAGACAATGTGCAGACACAAGGAGATGCTGTGTACAGGCTGGAGTGATGTCGCCACCAGCCAGTGAACATCTGGGGACACTGGGAGCTGGAAGAGGCAAAGAAGAAGCCTCCCCTCCAGGTTTCAGAGGGAGCTTGGCCCTGTTGACTTCTGGATCTTGGACTTCTAGCCTCCAGAGCTGTGAGATAATACATTTCTGTTGTTCCAAGCCACCTGGTTTGTGTTACTTTGTTATAGCAAAGTAGTCCCTAGGAAACTAATACAAGTACAAAGCGTTTCTGTTAATTTTTTACCAGATTCACCAAGTGTAAGCCTTTTCTCATATTTCTTGAATTTCTCACTAAATTTTTATATTCATATATATGTATTTGTATAGATAGATGGTAGATTAGGCAGATGTACACTGTATATATCATATATATTAAATATACATGTTATACATTATATATATATATATGTATATGTGCATGTATATATATAGTTTTTTTTTTCCCTGAACCATTTGAGGTAAGTTTCAGTCCTGATGCCCCTCTCCAGATTGACCAGTTGTCCTGGTTTGCCTAAAATTTTCCTAGTTCTGGCACCATGGTCCCATACCCTGGGAAGCCTCTCAGAGTAGTGAGCAAACTGGCATGGTTGGTCACCCAACTATTAAATAGTTCAATGAGTATATCCTGAGAACAAGAGCAATTTCGTACATAACCACAGTAAAATGATCAAAATTGGGAAGTCTACTGTTGATTTTACACACTAGCCTGTACCACAGTCTCGATTCAAATTCCACCAATTGCCTCAATAATATCCTTTATAACTACTTCCCCATCCACATTGCTAGGGCTAGACCCATTTCAAATTGCACGTTGCCTTTAGATGTCACGTTTCTTGAGTTTCTCCCAGATGTCTGATTATTTCATCCCAAGGAGTTTCTCCATCTTTTTTTTCCCGAACTTAGTAGTCGATTATGGACCACAGACTAAACGAGAATCCATTCTGATAATCAATGGATGGATACACAGAGGAGAAGGCACAACTCCTTTCTACAGTGGGCAGCTGATTAATAAATGTAAAGAAATAATGTAGTTAGAAAATCAGCGTTTTGCAGTCATCATGGATTAGCAGGTTCGGGCGGCCATTGTGGACAAACGCTAAAAGCCAGGAAATCAAAGTGTGATGAGGCTTGGGCTTTATAGTTTGGAAGTTGCCCAGGTGGAGATTTTGGTCAGGGGCCCAGATCACAGTAGAAGTGATTGCTTCTTCCAGTCTTGCCCCATCAGACCTCCAGCTCCCTGGGCCGATTGCTGTCTTGTTCACTGCTATAGCCCCAGTACCTGACCGCATACCCGAGACATAGCAGGTGCTTGGTAAATTCTTGTAGATGGAAGCAGTGAAGAACCAGCGAGGTCTCTTTGGGCAGGGGCTGACAAAAGAGACGTGAGCTTCGCTGGATATCCTCCTCTTTCTTACAAATATGTGTTTTCTTCTGTACCAAAATTCAAGGCAGGAACGGTGGTGGGCGTCCACTCTTTTAAATGTTAACAGTGTAATAAACATGAATCACCAAAGAGTGCTTTTAAAATAAGGTTAATGGAGCAGCGTTTATTCCATTTTGTTGCATGGTTAACTAGATCCGAATAATTACCAGCCCCACTTTTATAGATGCCCATTTGAAGGTTATTTTTATGTAGCTTTGTGAGGTGGAGGCTCTGTTTCTTCTCTTGGTTTTATAGGCCAATACAGAGTAGGACGTTCAATAAAGGCCAGCTACAGAGTGTGGCTGTCCTGGGGGATGACTCTCCAATGCCCAGGTCCCCTGTGCAAGGCCATCCAATTGTAAGCTGCACCATTCCTTCCAAATCCTGCACGAGTGGGTGTAGGAGCGAATTGTGGCCCCAGGATGTTTCAGGAAAGGCAAGAGACAGCTGACCTGCCACTGGTCACTTCCCTGCCAAAATTATTGATACCCATTTGGAATTAGGGACCATGGCAGCCCATCCCCACTCCTTTTTCTCTGAAATATGCAGAACTGAATGCTTAATTGACATTTGTATAAAGTGCCATAAATCGTAGAATCTTAAAGTGGCAAGAAAGCCCAGAGGTCAACCTGTTCTCCAAGTGAAGAACAAGGAAGCCTGAATCGCAAGAGGAGCCAAGAAGTCAAGAAGAGAGACTGGACAAGCACACTGCCATGCCCTATACAGTCATTTCTTTACTTTAAGACTCAGAATTATCCTATAGAGCCTAGAGTGTGATGCCCACTTGGCAGATGAGAAAACCAAGACACAGAGTGATGGCTGGCCCAGGTTCCCCGCTGAGATTCTCCGCTGGATCTGATTTGCTTGACCTCAGGCTTCATGCTCTGTCTGCATACCTCGCAGGTACTGGGGATCTGGTCACCTGGAGTGTGTTGACTGGGCCTCCATTTCTCTATCTGTGAAATGGGTGTGATGAACACAAACATCTCTGCTGTGTGTGCCCAGCAGGCTTAAGGCAATGAGAAACTATGATACTGGATGTGAACATGTTCTGGAAATGGAGTATGTTAAACTAAGAGTGCAAGACCCCGTCTTCAATACCCCGACGGAAACCAGGGTGCCCAGAAAGCCCCGGCTCTTTGCTTGGAAGTGGCCCAATGCAAAGGAAAGAGGGATGGATGTGGGAGTCAGACAGAACTAGATTCATATCCTACCTTTTCTACTTGCTCAGTGTGTGAACTTGAGCAGGGAACTCTATCTGCCCCTCCACATTCCCTTCATAAATATTCAGAGTAATGGTCAAGTGCAGAGATTCAGAATGTCTGGGTCCAAATTGACCTTGCTGCAGACGATCTCTATGACTCCACACATGTGATTTATCATCATCATCATGGAGGTATGGAGCACACATAATACAATGCATAAATCTAGATGCAAAGCTGGAAGATTTTTTACATAGGCAGACCCTTGTGTAACCACCACCAAGATCAAGGTGTGGAACACTTTCAACAGCCCAGAAGCTCCTACCATGGCCCTCCCAGTTAATCCTGCCCTCCACCCTGAAGTCGTCACTGCTCTAACCCCTATTGTCACCTGTTTTCGAACTCCTATGCAGATGGGGCCATACAGTAGGCTCTCTGTCTGTCCAGTTTCTTTCATTCAGTGTTGCATCTATGAGATGCGTCCATGCTGTTGTGGGGCCTTGCAAGCTCATTCTTTTTCATTGCTGTGTACTATTCTACAGTGTGATTTCACCACAGTGTGCCTTGCCTATCCATTTTCCTGTTGATGGACATTTGGGTTGTCTCCAATTTTTAGCTCTCATGTGAAAGATCTTAGGAACATTCTTATGCAAGTCTTTTTTTTTAAGATTTTATTTATTTATTTGAGAGAGAGAGAAAGCGTGCAAGCAAGGGGAGGGGCAGAAGGCGAGGGAGAAACAGACTTCCTGCTGAGCAGGGAGCCCGACACAGTGCTTGACCCCAGGATCCTGAGATCATGAACTGAGCCAAAGGCAGATGCTTAACTGACTGAGTCACCCAGGCTCCCCTATTCTTATGCAAGTCTTGTGTGCCCCCAAAATGCTTGTTGCTTTTGGGTGTGTACTCAGGAGTAGAACTGCCGAGTCACTGTTTAGACATGTGTGTAGCTTTAGGATGTGTAGTTTCCAAGAATTTTATCCCCTCTGTGCTTCAGTTTCCTCACTTGTAAAAATGGTACCAGACACCTAAGCCCATTGTGAGGATCAAATGTGATCATCTACGCACAGTGGGAAGAAAATAGCAAGATACAGAATGTGTTCAGCTAGATACCATTTCTGAGAAGTTTAAAAATCTGCACAAACAACACGATGTCACGTTTATGGGCACATAATCATGTAATAAACATTTAAAAACATCTATTGGCATAATAAACTCCAAATTTAGCTCCTGGTAGGAGGGTTGGAGACAAAACTGGGATCAGGGTGGGCACACAGGGGACTCAGCTCTATCTGTAATGTCTCGTTCCAGAAGAAAAAGATCTGCAGCAATTACAGCATTAGGTTAAGATTTCTCAAAGCTGGTGTCCATTATATTTTCTGGATTCTTGTCTCTGTGTTCAAAATACTTTTCATTAAGACAAAAACATTAACACTAAGTATCTAATATTAATCTACAAAATATTAATACTATGTAACGATTTACATACTGCCTAGGATAGAGTGTGCAAATAAATGTTAGCTATTATTACCAAGAGCTCCTTGTAGAGCCGGTTTTATAACAAGTTCTAGATGAATCACCCCTGGAAAAGTAGATCTGGTGTGGACCCTGGCTCTTACACAGTTGTGGGCACATAGTAGGTCCTCAGTAACTCCTGGCTTTTGAAATTTTCTTAAAATGATCAGAAGTGGCCAAGTGAGGTGGTTTGAGCCAAACATGTCCACCGTCCCAGGTGTCCAACTTTAACCACACCAGGAAACAGAGACACCCAGGAAATCTGTGCATTGCAGAGACCATGGTATGCATACTCTACTCTTAGCTCAGCCTGAGAACCTGGCTGGGTGAATTATTCTTTTTCTCTCAAGACCCACACAGTGTACCCAGCAGCCAGGCTGATCTTGACAACAGGCTCCGGCTTTAATAAATGTGATGCTGGCACTATTTATTTGCCAAAAGTGGTTGAATTTCGACTCTTTGTGGAGAATGCTGTTGGGAAAAATAATGACCGGGAAACACACACACACACACGCACGCACGCACCCACACATTCACACAGAGAATAAGCCAGTAGCAACTAACCTTCCCAGAAAAAAAGATGGAAAAGATGAAAATAAACAAAAGAAGATTTTTGTATCACTTTAATGAAGAGGAAGAAAAGAGCACACAGACATGCATGTGTGCGTGCATGCGTGCCTGTGCGTATGAGTTGAAAGGAGAGAAACTGAGCGGAGAACATGTGCACCTAGCTTGGGAGACGGGAGGACTTCCTTGGCCGAAACCCTTAATCTAGCCACCAAAAAATGCTTCTTGATTTGCATTCCACCAGCTTGCTGGGCAGAATAAACACGGACTTTATTTTAATAATGTCTTAGGCAAGAGCAAGGGTTCCTCAGCCCCAGGAAAGTGGGTGCCCCTGCCTTAGCCTGGCGTACAGGATCGAGTGCTATTTCTGGGCTTGGTGTAAATGGAGCAGAGGAAGTGACTGTGTTGCTAATTGCTTCTTGGTTTATGGTATTATTAATGCCCTGGCCTCCAGTAGGTCAGCATCATAAAAAGCAAGAGAAACAGGAACCCCATTAGGACAGGAATGAGGAATCCCAGGGAGCAGGTGGAGGGAAGCTCTGTGTTTAGGTCCACTGTGCCAGGTGAATTTCCCTGGTGAAATCCTGGGGACTCTGAGGGCTTTCTTCTGAAGCAAGAGGCATTTGGAGACTTTGGGTTTGAGATCCAGCTCTGTCATTTCCAAACCATGTGCTGGCCCCCTCTGAAACTCAGTTTGCTCACCTGCCAAATGGAGCAACGCCCTCTGCCATCTGTCCTGGGTTGGGGCAACAATTACAATGAAGAATGTCTAGCACCGTGCCTGGCACACCACCATTAATGCTGACTGGGTCTGATTTTTAGAGCAAGGAAGGAATCAGACTCTCTGAAGGCAGGCAGTCTGGTAGGGAAGACACAGTCTCAGATCGGGACCAAATGGAATGAGGCTCAGGATTATGGCGTGCTCAGTAAGAAAGGCAGCCTGGTGTTTCTGAGGGACTGGTCCGAAACGCAGCTGAAGCTGGTGCAAAATGGCAAAGCCAGCTGGAATCTCGAACGTACCTGATTCCTCTCATCAGCAACGCTGACCAGAGATGATGAAGAAAACCTCTTTGTTAATCTCCTTATAAGCACCTGCCACCTTGCATGTGCTTTGCATGAGCTGTCTCATGTAATATTTTATCCTTATAATGATGCTATTTTCCTCTCTGCTGGACATCTGTTGGTTTTACCAGCCTGGCTTCCATTCTTCCTTCTTTCTGCTAAAGATACATTGATTTTCTTCCAGGAAAAAAAAGTCCCCATGTGCTTCTGACATGTTCTGCAATCCTCATGTTCTCTGCCTGCTAAAGAGCAAGAGTCTGGCTATGACTTGGGTCTGACCAGTCAGTGTTTTCTATTCTTCTGGTGTCCGTGGTTGACGGGGATGGGAATGTGATATACGCCAGAGATAAGGCTCAATTGCAGGACTTGAGCTGTAACTATTGAGAAAGGGATGTTCTTTCAATGACAGTTGCTAAACTAGGAGGAGATAGGCTTGGAGCTATTGGCACTCTTTTTGTTACTGTGAAGTAAGGTCCTGCCTACAAATGAAATAATCACAAAGAAATCAGAGCAGAAATGAGAGAAGAGTTCTGAGAGCACCCTTTGACCACCTAGATCCAGCCATGCCTGAAGTTAGAATCCTTGAACTTTACAGTTCTGTGAGCTAATATATTCCCTGTCTCTCAAGGTATTTGAGTTGGGTTTCTGTCACTTGAATCTGAAAAAATCCTGATTCACTTCATTTTTTAAAAAGATTTATTTATTTGAGAGAGAGAGAGAGAGTGGTGGGGAAGGACAGACAGAGAGACAGTCTGAAGCAGACTCTGAGCTGAGCGCAGGGCCCAATGCAGGGCTTGATCTCATGACCCTGAGATCACGACCTGAGCCAAAACCAAGAGTCAGAGGTTTAACCGACTATGCCACCCAGGCACCCCTTACCCCATTTTTATATTAATAATAAATCCTTCAGAGAAGTTAGGACCATAAACTTGCCTGAGGCCACACAACAATTTGGTAGAATAGCCAGCATCAACCCAGATTTTCCTGGATCTTGACACCATAATCTCAAGCTCTGGGCAGTTCTGCTATTGACATTAGCTTAAGAGGGATGCTGTTTTTTTTTTTTTATTTTATTTTAAGATTTAGGGTGGGGATAGCAATTGGGCAACTGGGAGAACATGACCAGCTATTGTTGGTGACATTTCCAGGACCTTCTGGCACTTGAGCTGATGATCACTAATTGTGACTTTGCTGACAGTTCAGTGGGATGATGAACCACATCTTATGGTTCATTTGACTAATCCTCGTCTTCCTTTCCATGAGCTCTAAGGTCCTCTAGACATAAGTTTTTAAAAATATTTAAAAAAATTTTTGTTCTTAATACTATTTTCTTTTAAAATAGTTAATGGTTCATGAGGAGTTGTGGAACTAGTTCCGAGGGTTCCTATGTAGGCTTCACCCAGCTTCCCCCAATGACAAGATCTTACATAACCATAATAAAATGGGCAAAGCCAGACAATCGACTTTAGTACAACACTATTAACTTGAACATGACCTAAAGTGGATTTCACTGGTTTAATGTGAATTTGTTTGTTTTTTTTTTTTTTGGCAAATAGTCCTGTGAAATTCTGTCACACATATAGATTTGAGTGACTGCCACCATGCACAAGATACAGGCCACTCCATCACCAAAGAAACTCCAACCTTCAACCCTAAATAGACACTGCCTACTGAGATCCTACCGCTTGACAGCCACTGATCTGTTCCATCTAGCTCTACCTGTGTCACTTGGAGAAATTTCATACAGAACATTCTCTTCAGTTTTGAACGTTCCTGTCTTCAAGATAAATCATATAGCACACAAGCCTTCAAGATTGGCTTTCTTTTTTTCTACTCTGCACAATGCCTGCCGAGGTCCGTCCAAGGTGATGCATGCATCCGCAGTCTGCTCCTTTTCATTGCTGAGTAGTATTCCTTTGTAGGGACGTACTGTTGTTTGCTGAACCACTCACCCTTGGAAGGCCAAGTTATTTCCTGTTGGAGGCTATTACAAATAAAGCTGCTAGGAATAACCATGTATGGGTGTTTATATAAAGATAAGTTTTCTTTTTTTTTTATTTTTTTATTGTTATGTTAATCACCATATATTACATCATTAGTTTTTGGTGCAGTGTTCCATGATTCATTGTTTGTTCATAACACCCAGTGCTCCATGCAGAACGTGCCCTCCTCAATACCCATCACCAGGATAACCCATCCCCCTCCCCCCCTCCCCTCTAGAACCCTCAGTTTGTTTTTCAGAGTCCATCATCTCTCATGGTTCGTCTCCCCCTCTGACATACTCCCCTTTTCTTCCTCTCCTGTTAAAAGATAAGTTTTCATTTCTCTATAATAAATACCCAGGATTTATTTAAGATTGCTGGATCATATGGTGTATATCAAGTTTATAAGAAAAAATAGCAAGCTGCTTTCCAGAACAGTTTTCTAGAACATTCCCCCTCCAGTGGACTGGGGTGAGGGGGCACATGACCTTCTCATGCATCTTCTGACGAGCAGCACCACATTAGGGGACTGTCATACTCTCCATCTCCTGTGAGCATGCTTAGGAGCCAATATGAGGTGAGACCCAAAACTTACATTCAAAAGCAACCTCTTTTTTTTTTTTTTTTTTTTGGATGATCAACACAATACTTGGTCACAACAAAAAAAATATTTGGAAAATTCAGCAAACGGTAAAGAAGAAACAAAAATTTCTCACATCTCACCAGGCAAGAAACCACCCTTGGGATTTCCATGTTGGCGACTCAGAATTGGCTCTGAGCATCTTCCATAAATGTGCACAGATTTCATCCGTCCCTGGCTGGTGGATGCCACGTCTTCTCTTTCCCTTAATAAGAAGGGAACATGAGACAAAACAAAACAAAACAAAACAAAAAAAAAACTGGAGGGGAAAATACGCCCTAGGCCTTGACTGCTTCTGTCTTATCGGCCTGCTCTTCATCGAGCCGGAATTTGCTCTCACGGCCCTCAAGAATAGACACATTTCTCGCCTATTCCTGTCACGCACCTCAAGGCTCCACAGCCCGGTCTTATCAGCAGAAGGCACCTGGTGCATTGTGGGAGAGCTGGCTGGGTGAGAGCCCCTTCCAGAGAGGTTCCCCCCGACTGGGCCCCAGGCCAGCCCTCCTGCTGACCTGGAGTTGCTTTTCGCTTCTCTTTGGCAGCCTCTCCTCCCCACCTTCCCTGGCTTACAGGAGGCTCTGGGCTGAATAGAAATGGCCCTCCTGGTGCACTAGGCCCCAGAGAGAAAGCCTGGGAGAAGGTGCCCCTGTCCTCCTGGGCCAGGCAGGAGGGACTTCACATCAGAGACCACATGACAATGGCATCTGCCTCTCTGGAGCCCAGATCCCGGCATTCTGAGGACTGCCATTTTTATGATCCATATATATATATTTTTTCCCTGTAGGTGGGGAAACTGGTTCAAGTTCACGGTGACAATTCTAATCCTGCTAGTGTTTTTCCCATTTGCAAAAAGCTCAGGCCCGGCCACTGTCATGTTTAATCCTCAAAAGGACCTTTTGCCATTATTATGCAGGTTTAATGGAGGAGAATGGGCAGGTGGGCACAGGGAGATATGAGCATTGTCTTAAAGTCACACAGCCAGGAAGTGGCAGAGCCAGGGTTCGGACCCAGCATGTCTGCCTCAGACTCCCTGCTATTTCCAGTGTCTGCCCTGGACCTCAGTTTCCCCATCTGCACAGAATAGGTCTGAATCTAGATCCTCTCTGTGGCAATTTTGCATTTGAACTTTTGATGACCCTGTTTCGGGATCAAATATTTGCTAAATCCAGCTCAACGAGGGGCCTTGACTCCCGGGACTGAAAATACGAACAGAGTATGAATTTGCCAAATTGGGAGAGCTTGGCCCAGACCCAGTCCATCATGTGCTGGGGAGGTGTGGCAGGAGATTGTGACACCTGGTAGAAAGCTTGGGCAACTGAACGGGAGATGGGACAAGGTAGATCCCAGGACAAGGCATTTACAATCAGTTTATTGCTTTGGGGGAAATCATAATTAATATTAACAATGCTAAGGAGAATGGAAATTTCTAAGCAAAAATCAGTAGAAAAGTCTACCGCCTAGGAAGACCACTCTTAACATCTGGCTGAAATGGTTCTAAACACCTCTCCGCATGTGTGCATTTCTAGATGAAGCGCCACGGTTTGCACACATGCATCCCCATCCTGTCCTCAGGAGCCTGGCTCCCTTCCCCATGTCAATAAATGACCACATTTATGTTCATGGTTTCAGAATATTCCAGTACTTGAATACACTGCAGTGCGTGGAACTGGGGTCCTAATGATGGATCTTTAAGTAGTTTCCAAATGTTTGCTATTGTGAGCAACCCAAAGCTGAAATGAGATCCAGATGAAAGATATTACAGATATAGAACAACTTATACGTATAGATAGGGATGTAGATATAAATACGAGGAAAGGTACAGATGCAGGTTATTTGTGGTGTCAAAGTCTATCTGACAGTGAGAACCTGCTTCTTTTGAGTGGGGGGGTAAATATCTTGATAGGTGATCAATTTGGAGGTGGAAGGTAGAGCCCAGGTATCTTTCTTTTTCCTGAGAGGCCACACGGACCAAGGGGCAGACACCTAGCAAGTTCTTGGTCAATCACTTTCTCCTTCTCTCTTACTCCAGACTCACTTAGGAAACAACAAAGAGGCAGCATTCACTGAATAATTCATTCAGAAATCCAAACAAGGACTTCACACCTCCCATGTGCCAGATTCTATGCTAGGCATTTGGGATGCAGCCACGGAAAATGCAGGGACCTCACTTTCTGGGAGCTCCAGACGAGGGAGCCACGCCCGAATGAACAGCGCGGTGGGAAGGGTTTCCGCGGAGGCATGAGCAAGGTCAAGGGTGATCTGTGCTGTCCCGGAGTAGCTTTCTGGCAGAGGAGACACCCAAACTGAGCTTGGGGGGGAAGATGATGGGGATTTTCAGGTGGGGTGTGCACTTCTGAGAGATAGAAGAGGCTAGAAATGCAGTTCACGGAGTCAAAGTGGGAGTAGCTGGCGTGTGGTGGTTTCCTTACAAATGGCGGGTGAATGGAGCCCCTTTGACTCCTTACATTCAGTAACGGGAGTGGGGTGGAGGTAAGGTGCCTCTAGGGCCTGGGACAGGAACAAAGGTGAAGGCGTGGGGAACAGGAGATGTTGCCCTCTCTCTAGGCCCTGTCTCTAGGTACCGGGCCCCAGGGGATGACGGTGTCCTGTGAGGGTGTGGGTCATACGTGGACAGCTCAGATCGTTCTTCAAAAGGAGGTGAAACTCCTATTTTTCACATGAACCCCTCCGCATTTTTAAATGTTGCCAAGAGAGTCACCATAAAAACCAAGTGAACATCAAAAACCAATAAAACAAATAAAAAAGCAACCACCCAACCCCAAATGCCCTGCAGGCTAAACAGAAAGGCATCCAAGTGACAAAATTCTGCCCAAAGGGCCCCAGTTGACCAGCTTGCCACACAGGACACCTTGCCAGGAAGATGTGACCTTAAAAGACACCCCCCCCCATTTGCATGCTTCAGAAAAGCTAAACCCCTGCCATGTGGCCGGATTTATTTTGAATGCAAGGTTTCCTTGTCTGTGTTCAACTCGATGGGTGGAGAAAATAATTAGAATTGATTTCTCTGCACCCACTCAGGAATAGAATAGGAGGTGACTTTCATTTCTCTACAGAGGAAACGAGAAGAAAAAAAGAAAAATAAATTCCTTCCAATCCGTGTCTAATCCCACGGATAGTCTCCTCACTTTTTGGACTGTTTTAGTGGTGTCTTTTGATTACAACATTGGTTTGAAGAGACACTAATTGTACCCTGCTTACAATGCTTGTAATTATGCGTATTACATTTTGATTCATTTCCATATGTCAACACCACTATGAGATGGGGGGAGCGGGTGGCGGAGAACCGCTTTTATAATCGGTTATTGTCTATGAAAAAAAAATCTCCACACAGAACGTGAGTGAAGTGTTCTTTGTTGAAATTGGAAATAAGATTATACATAAAAGTCGTCCTCTGACATCCAGAAAATGGACAGTTTAAAATAAATTGCCACCACTGATCAACAAGATTGCCAGGTCCTCTCTTCCCTTTTACACTAACGAGGGAAATACCTTTCAAGGCTTTAATCGCAATATGTTCAGAGTGTCACTTCAATAGCTTTCTTCTTAATAAAAGATGACCCCAGTACTCCCCCCTTAGCGGAAGACATTGTCCTACCCCTGGCATATTTGTGATTCTGGGCTTCTTGTGAAAAAGAAAAGAGAGAAAGAGAAAGAGAGAGAAAGGAGAGGAGGGATATTTGGGAGGTGAGGGGGTGGTTGTGTAGCGACAATTGTCTCCTAAGCTTGCAAAATCCTGAGTGACCCGGTGGCAAACAGAATGTGAGCCCTTCTGGTCTGCAGAGTGATGACTTGGAACCAAATAATAAATAAATAAACAAACAGAATAACAGCCTCAAAGCGACTGTAAGGAGACCTCGCTTCCTCCGAAGACTTCTGGAGTACAGACTCCTCCTGTGTGTCCATGCGGAGGCTGAAGCAGGTTATTTGGCTGTGACCCTGGAGCCTGAAAGCTACAGAAGGTCATCGGCTCTGGATAGCAAGACTTGAAGGTCTGAACGAGCCGAGGAGTGATGCTTCGGAGCGGGACTGGCAAAGGGCTTTGGGCGGAGGCGAAGGGTATGGTCTAGGGTGCCCCTTCCCCCATGTAACCACTTAAAAGCTGAAGACATGGGGGACAGAAGATGCCACCCTGTTATATGTGCTGAATTGTGTCCCCCCTTCTCAAAATTCATATGTTGAAGCCCTAGTGCTGCCCCACCCCCGTAGCCTCAGAATGTGAGTATGTTGGGAGGTAGTGGTTACATTAAAATGAGGCCCAAATCCAATTTGCTTGGTTTCCTTATAAGAAGAGGAAATTTAGATGCACAGAGAGACACTGGCATGCACGCATGCAGAGGAAAGGTCATATGAGGACACAGACAAGGAGAAACCAACCCTGTGCGTGCCAACTTGATGTTGGACTTCCAGCTTCTAGAATCATGAGAGAATACATTCCTACTGTATAAGCCACGTGGGGGTGCAGAGCCACACCAGATGCGGGGACAGTGTCTCACTGAAGCTCAAGGGTGGCAGTTTCTGGTTAAAAAGGGCAGAACTGATGTCACAGTAAAGAGACTCCTTCTAGGAGGTAATGGTAGAAAGCACCTTTCACCGAGCCTTTTGCCCGCGCTCTACAGGGACGTCCTGATTTCATCTCTCCACCTGCTCCGTGAACCCAACAGGTCTTGTCCCTACCCAAGATGGAAAATCATGTGCGGCCAATCCGGGTTTGAACCCATTTCAACGTATATTGTCTCCTCGTGGCTTCGTAACTCCTGGTCTTGGCAGTGACAACCGTTCATACCCATCGTCTAGGAAAATGCCAAGGGCAAGGTGGAAGAGCCCCTCCTCCAGACACCTTGCCCATCCCACAGCCCATCTTCCACCTCCGGGGCTTTGGAGGTCATCACAATGGGAATCAAACGTTTTTGCCCAGGCTGGAGCTTGGGTTTCAGGTTCTGAACAGAGATTAATTTCTGCTTTGCCATATTCCCGAGAGTTTTTCTTTTGTGTAACCTGGTTACACAACACACTTCCACGGCGTGCTTGTGTACTCCTTGGGGGCCCCTAACACAGCATTTTGTAATTCCATCGTATCATAGGACAGCCTCTGGCCCTGTCACTATACAGGACAGATTTGCTCCCTGGGATCAGCTGGCCCTACTGCAGGACCAGCTACCTGAGTGTTCATGGTAACAGGGTACTGTCTCCCCCAGAGTGCTGTGCTTTGAAGTAAAGGAAGAGACAACCCCAAAGGTGGCCTGCAGGCCGTCAGAAGAAGTCCCAGCTTGGCCAAGCACTGGTCTGAGAATTCATTCTCAGCCTCCCGGCACGTCTCCCGTGAGCCCCAGCCTATGGTTACCGACATGAAGGAATAAGAGCAGTTAGCTGTCGCTGCTGGGGAGGCCCGTTCTAAGACCTGAGGCTCAGCAGAGCATGTCACGGTCCCTGCTAGCCAGCACAGGGAGGTGAGCACCGCTGTTCTTCAGAGAAGGATGCTGAGGCTCAGCAAGGCACAGCAACATGCTGGGGTTCGCACGGGGAGCACGGGGGAGCCTGGTCAGGATTCGAACACAGGGCCGTCTGACTCCAGAGCCCACGTGCCAAACCGCCGGCCTGCACTGCCTACCGCTATGGTCTCTCCCAGGCCCCCCATGCAAACCCTGCCTTCTGCTCTTCTGGTACCTGTTGGTCCTGACACGTCCGCCACCTTCCCATTGATTTCAAGGTCATTTCCCCGTGGCCCAGCAGACCCTCGTTCCTGCTCTTACCCGCTGCCTCCCTGGTCAGCATGTGCATGGGATACCCCTGGGCCCCAGGGTCCTTCCAAATCCACCTCCGCAGGGGCTTGGCAACATTCTCCACTTCTTTTTTCCATCTGTGTTGGCTCCATGTTTTTTCAACTTGTGTCCCTTCATACTTTGATTAGTGTGTAGTTTCAGGCTAATGTTCATTGACTGGATTCCACCATAGTCTCTGCCATCCCAGAGTGGCCCTGGCAGAGCCCCTCAAGTGTGGGGTCCCGTCCGGTGCATCCCTGAGTGCCCCTGCCTTACGTAGGGCCTGGTTCACACCATGTTCAATAAATGGTCACTAAGCTAACATGATGATGGTCCGTGCTTTCCTGCCATAGGTGTGTATGAGGCACCTGCTATGTGCCAGACACTGGGTTAGACGCTATGGATATAACAGTGACCAAAAGAGAAATCCTGGCATTCTATTAGAAGGATGGTGATGAGAAAGAAGGAGGGGTGGGAGAGGGGCACGAGAAGTGGGGGGAGGGGAGAGGAAGGAGAGGGAAGCCAGAGATGGGAGGAAGGAATGGGAGAAGAAAGGGTGAGTGGGGAGGAGGGAGAGAAGGGAGAAAAGGAGAAGCAGAAGGATTTATGCATGGGAATGCCTCAGAACATCAAAAATGCCAAAATATTAACTGAGGTTTCCTTTTTGTTGAATTATTCCTCTCTTCTATTACCTTGTCTTGTTGTTCTCCTTCTCACCACTAAGCCCATACAACTTGTTTAATGATTTTTTTCAATGAGAGTTTTTTGGACTTGAAAAGGTGGGAGAGCATGGTCTGTCTGGTCCATCCTGTTTATTTTATTGATGGGCAAACTGAGGCACAGAGCAGAAGGGTGACTTGCCCAAGGTCACAGTGCATGAGGGACAGACTGAGACTGGGATTCTGGGCAGCCATTTTTTTTTCCACAAACAGATCTTTGGGGAGGAAGCGTCCATTGAGCTGTCGAGGGGCTGGGGGGTGCTGAGCAGTGGCCCTCGGGACCTGTGTCACAGCCCTTAGCTCACCTGTGTGGTGGACAGTTCCAGGCAACTTAGACTCAGGCCACAGCATCCATGTCAAGCACAAGTGATGAGGCTTTTTGCTTTCTGCTGGGACAGCAGTCCTGGCCCGTGGGGCAACCATCACCGCCGGGTCAACCCTCAGCAGTGCAGTGCTGGAGCTGGGACTCTGAGATCCTGAGAGGTCCGCAGGGCAACTGAGCCCCTGTTCACAGCAGTGACCGTGACAACCACGCTTCACCTGGCCCTCCCTCCTCCCCATCTTGCTGAACAGACATTAAATAAGTAGATATTCTTAAATAAGCAGTATGTGTAGTATGCCAGATGGTGCTACCAGCTAAGGGTAAAGTGAACAGAGTTTGGGGGGTGGAGAGTGACAGGGGAGGGTGGCCATGAACAGAGACCTGAGGGTGGCATTGAACAAGACCTGAGGGAGCCCCAGGGCTGTCTGCAGGAAGCTGAGGGGGAATGAATGCAAAGACCCCCAAGTGGGAGCATACCTGGACTGTGAAGGAAAGAGCACTGTGGCCAGGGTGGCTGGAGGGGAATGAGCACAGGGGAGATAATGGGGGAGCCCAAGGAATCTTGGAGAGGGGAGTTGACTTCTCCAAGCTCACACAAGCAAGACTCACTTTGGAACCTGATTTTTCTGAGTCACTCTTCTACATTATACCAGGCATGGTCCTCAAAAATGCTGAATAGAAAAGGGAAGGAAGGAGGGAAGGGAGGCAGGCAGATAAGATGGTTGAATGGATGGATAAATGGGTGGATAGATGGCAAGAAATAAAGAAGAAAAATGAAAGATGGTGGGTGGATGGTAGGAAGGAAGGCAAAATGGATGGATGGATAGATGAATGGATGGATAAATGGTGGGGATGGGACAGGTGGAGGGGTGGATGGAAGGATAAATGGATGGATAGCAGGGAGAAGAGAAGAGAAGAGAAGAGAAGAGAAGAGAAGAGAAAAAGAAAGAAAGAAAGAAAGAAAGAAAGAAAGAAAGAAAGAAAGAAAGAAAGAAAGAAAGAAAAGAAAGAAAGAAAGGAAGGAAGGAAGGAAGGAAGGAAGGAAGGAAGGAAGGAAGGAAGAATATATGGATGGATGAATGATAAATACATGGATGGATGGATGGATGGATGGGTATTAGGAAGGAGAGAAGAAGGAAGAAAGGGAGGGAGGGAAGAAGGATTTTTTGTGTTTATCCCCATGTTTCCTGTGCTCATTCTGGCCCACCAGCGTGTCAGGGGCTGCTGCCCACACCTCCCTCATGCTCTCTATGCTCTCCCCTACGAACCCCTGGCCGTTCAGCTCCCGGAGCCCTCACCCCAGAAAGGTAATTCTACCCTCTAATTACAGCTCTTGTAAAAGTAAGAGAGGGGCTCATTCTTCAGAAATAAATCAATACAAGTTAAAAGGCCATCCTGTTTGTTTCTGTAACAATGCTCTTTAGAAAATTGGGTGCAGTTCCATTTGCTGACGGGTACCCCATCCGTCATCAGCAGCCAGAGTCACATCACATTATGTTGCCAAACATAATATAGCATGATCGGGATGATGCATCAAATTGGAGATTGGCAGGGAAATGAATTTTAGCGGAGAGATCTCACTTGAGAAAATATATAAAGCCAAGAAAGAGGAAAAGCTTAGAGGGAGTTTTCATAAGCAGAGATGGGATTTAGAAAGCTCAATAGTGCAGAAATCCCGAAACCAGAAAAAAAAAAAAAATCACAGCACTAGCAAGATACAATCATAAAAACAAATAAATACATTAATAATTAGGATAGGGAGGGCAAAACTGTCAGAAGTGTTACCTCCAAGGAGACACACCACAACCACATAAGACAGGTTTTATTAGTCCTCTTTTATGGCAAGGAAACTGAGGCCCAGAGAGGTTAAGTGAGTTCCCTGAAGTCACACAGCCATTAAGCAGCAGAGCCAGGATTCATAGTCTAATCTGCTGATGCTGGAACCAGGAACACCCAACATATGTGGATGAACTGAAGCCAGTTTCCTAATTAGATATACACGATACACTTGATTTTCTGAAAGGCTTGGAAGCTTACCTGAAGCATCAGCCTACACAGATATATTCTCACCAAGGAGGGATGGCTGATCTGGATGGCCTTCCAGCCCTATGATCCTCTGGGTCTATAAATAAGGGCACCTGGGCTGTGTTGGTTCAAGGGAAGGCGACTGCCCTCATTCTGGGAAGACTGAAGTCTGTCTGTAGCTGATTTTTCCGTGAGTGCTAAGTAGGAGTCTGATTTTGCTCCAAGGACAGGGTTCAAGGTTAGCAAGACACTCTCCCACTCACAGCCCCACTGAGACCTCAGCTCTGCTTAGGCTGGAGCTTGAAAGTGGATGAAGGCAGCTGTGAATCAGAGGGCTCCACTCTGGTTTGCCCAGATCCTTTATCGTTCTCAGAGTCCCATGGCCTTATTTTTCCTGGCAGATCCAAGCTGGTGAGATGGGCGTGTGAACGTCATGTGACAAAGCCCATGTGACTTGAGCACCTACACTGCCTAAGGGAATTAGGCTCAGTCCATGCACTGGACAGGGCCAGGGGAGAATGCATGTAAAGAGACAAGTGTAATATGCTTTTAATTATTTGAAAACACACTAATATCTCAAGTGCTGAGTACAGTACCAGACTCTTTGTGGGGTTCAATAATTGGGAGCTCAGATTGTTGCTTCTCTGTGGAATGTTCAACCACAGAAGCACAAAGACGGACAGAGTATTCACTGAGCTAGGAGGAAACAGTGAGGTTCAAGTTGGGTTTTGAGGCATGTATAGGAGTTTGGTGGCAGGGGAATCTACTCAAGATAAAGACATTCCAGGAAAAGAGGCTAATGGGCAGAAGAAAAACAGGAGGAAATGGCATATTTGAGGAATAATATAATTTGGAGGGGGTATCCCTGGTTTGTCAAGTGGAGGTGGAATTGGGTTGATAGATACATTATAAAACCCTATTAGGTTAGATACCATGCCAGTCTACCTGCGGGTGGCGCTGAGACAGAGTCCAGATGCCATGTGGCAAAAACTTTGTATTTTCCCAGCCTGAGGCTAATTAGCTGAGATGCATAACCACGTAGAGCTTCCGTGATTATTTTCCTCCCTTTGGAAACCTCCTTCCCTTCAAATGGTAGGAGGGGCTCTCTATACCTCAGTGGACATCAAAATTGCCTGGGGCCCTTGCAGAAATGCACATTTCCGGGCCTCACCCCCTGAGATTCTGATCCTGGTGGCCCCCAGACCACACCTGCAGAAACACTGCTCCCTGCAGACCCCGAGCAAGGGCCCCAAAGAGACAGAATCCTTTATGCCGCCGCAGACGCACCAGGGATTTGAAGCTACTACTAGACATTCCCCAAAGGAGGCACAGACGTTTCAAGTCAGGAAGAAGGGAGGCGGCGCGGGGGCTCTAGATTTCATGGCAGGTACTTGGCGAAATCACAACGGCCTACTTTGCTGTAGAACCACAGCAGCAGCTTATTAAAAAAAGATCAGTGGGGCCCTTGGAATTGATCACAAACTATTTCTGTCAATGTCACATACAACCGTGTTTGGGGAAGTTTGCAGGCACATCTGCTAAATTGAAAGGCTTTGGGGTTTGAAAATAAACAAATAATAAATAAATAAATATGCAATAAAATGAAGGGGGGGGGACACAATTTGCGTCGGAAAACAAATCGAAGAGAAAGGAAAATGGTGTGTCGCGTTGCGTGAGTGCCTGATAGCACGCTCTGAGTGTTCGGTGAGTGATCGATGAAGGGAGGAAGGAATGATGGGTCATTCTTCAAGGACAGTCCAGAGGCAACTGTGCCTAGAATAGGAGCTTGGAAAGGACTCTCTTTCCAGTTCCTAGTGTTGGTTTTAGGAGAGGGATGTTCCTCATTGTTAGGATGAATTGCAAGTTTGGGCAGCCTGTGGTACACCCCTGAGCAGCTGTTTGCTGTTGGGGAAGAGAGATGTGATATCGAATAAGAAAACAGACTCAAATAAGAGAATTCTCTTTGGCAGCGCAGAAAGGGGCTTTGGAGGGCATACGTGAAGTAAGACCTGGAGAGGAGAAATTCTCACTGGAGGTCACACTGTCCTAGCAGCAGGACCAGGGTGAGAAATCAGGTCTTCAAACTCTGAATCTAGTATTCTCCATTCTGCTTCATGCAGTGAAAGTCCAAAGTAGCAACATGATCCAGATCAAGGGTCTGGGATCACCTGGAGCAATGGGGAACCAATAGTAGACATAGTTACCTGAGCTAGTGTTCGGTCTCAAGTAGGACACACATACAGACTGACCTTATGTTTGTTTGTTGGCATGGGGAGATGCTGTAAAATTATTATGACGGTTCTAAGTAGTCACATATAGCCAGCAGGTGTTGCTGGGCACTCAGGCCCTGGGGGCCACAGTGATGGAAAAGACCAAGCTGAGTCTTGCTCTTGAGCCTTTGACCTCTCCCTCTCTCTTCCCTGGAGGATAGTCATCTTCTTTCTGATCCTGCCAGAGAGTCTCCTTCTATGTGGAGTCTGCCCCACTTGCAATTTGTGGGCATCTCAGGGGTCGGAATTCCACTGGGCCAAGTGTTTCCAACACGGCACACAGTGTTTGGCTCCTGGCAGGTGCTCGATGCAAGTTTATCATGTAAACAGCATGCAGGGTGTTACTTGTAATAAATCTGATTGCAGGCTACCTGCAGACCTCAGGAGGCACTCCAACAGCTTCCTTGCATTGTCACGTGAGCAATGCTGGCCTCCATCCTGATGGATCATCCACAGCAAGGGCCCAAGTGATGGAACAGAGAAACATAGCGCTCACACCATTGCCCAGCATCTTCTAATGTGGTATCTCAGTATCTACCAAAATGTAACCCATGAACTGTGTGGCTGAGGGAACAATGCAGACTCCGCTCGAGAGACGGGAGCCTCCTTATTCCTTTCTAGGGAGGGCCTTTGGGGCAGACAGAAAGGGGATAGGTTCCTTCCCTCCAAAGACGACTGCCATTTTGCAGATGGGGAAACTGAGGCTCAGAGTGGTTACATAACTTACCCAATGTCACATATTGAGGGAGTGATGGAACCAGGAGTCAACCCCATTATCTGTCTGAACCCAGACCTAAATTCTGTTGGCAAAGCTGTGCTGTGGGATTCGGGGGTTGGCAGATGGTGCCTGGCACCGTGGAGGAGGACACAGAGCCCTCTCAGCTGCTTTCCCGCTGCTGGCTCCAAGTCCCCACAGCAGTGTTTCCAGAGCTGCATGACCTCCTAGATACTTCCAACACCCTGGTCTGGAATCCTTCTCGTTTCCGGGACATTTTCTCCCCTCATCGATATAGACTCCTACCCTCCCCCAGCCTACAGGGTCCTACAAGGCCCTGTCCTGAAGCCCTCCTCAGCACTGCCTCACACCACAGCCCTTCTTGTGCACCATGGGCCAGTCACAGCCTCTTAGGAGTTCTGGGAAAAAACTGTATTCCCTCTTCCCACTTGCCCTTGGCCTAAGGTGCTCCCACCACTTGGGAGGCTCTTTCCTTCCCTTTCCATCTACTTGGGTTCTACAATCCCCTCCCAATCTTTCTTCAAATGCCTCTTTTCTGGCTCCACAAAAGTCAGATCCCCTTTGCTACCCTCTCACTTTATCACATTCCTCTCCTTCATATCATTTGTCTCCATTAGAATGTGATACGAACTTGTGTAATTGTCTGATAGACCTGTCGCCTCCATTACACTGTAAGCACCTTAAGAATAAAGACCAGGTCTATATTTGCATCAGGAACTCAATGAATCTTTGTTGGATAGCTGGGTAGGAGGATGGGCGGAAGGATGAATGGATGGATGGATGGATGAGTGGATGGATGGATGGATGAGTGGATGGATGGATGGATGGATGGATGGATGGATGGATGGATGGATGGATTGTAGGTTAGGTGGTCAAATGAATGCATGGATGGATGGGTAGATAAATCATGCTTCCTCCTTGGAATTCCTCAAAGCAAAGCATGTTGGACATTATTCTGATGTTTCATCCTCTTTTAAATTTTGTCAAATGGCCTTACATGTAAAACATAGATTTTATATTGGCCCAATTAGAGCACTTTACAGGGTCCAGCGTTTTATATTTATGTACCTAACACTCAGAGGAATTAGATAGACTTCCGGTATAGCACCTTAGATGGCAAGTTCTTCCACTAGTCTCACTGAGATCATCACCTCACTCTCTCCTCATCCATTGTAGAATATTGAATTACTGGTTTCAGTTCTTGACTCCTCTGTAGTAGTGTGATATGTTCACACCTTTTCCAGGCCTTCATGGAGGGAAAGTTACTCCTTCCACCCTTGACTCTGGACTTGACCATGTGATTGGCTTTGGCTCATGGGATGTTAACATACTAGCATACCTGACATCTGCCTTTTGCTGTAAGAAGTTGGTCCAAGGAGGGTGGGAGACATGTGGAGCAGACCTGGAGCTGAGCCCTATCAAGTCCAGCCTAGATTATCCCAGGCAATGCAGAGATGCACAAGTGAGTAATCAATACTTGTTTGCCACTGAGAAGCCTGTGGCTGTTTGTTACATAGCATCACTGTGGCCACAGCTGGCTGATACACCAACTGTGTGATCTTTGGCAACTTATTTAAGCCTTTTATGCCTCAGTTTCCTCATTAGTAAAATAGGGAATAATATACCATCTCCTATAATCGATCTTCCAGAGTTCTTGTGAAAATTGCATGTAGTAACACAAGTAAAGGATTTAGAACAGTGCCTAGCATGTAATAAGTGTCCAATAACTTTGGGCAAGTTGATATCATCATCCCCATCCTCCTTCTCATCATTATCATCATCATCATGTGATGCCATAAAAATGGATACTTTAGGGACGACTGGGTGGCTCTGTCAGTTAAGCATCTGCCTTCAGTTCGGGTCATGATCCCAGGGTCTTGGGGTCGAGTCCCACACTGGGCTCCTTAATCAGAGAGGAGCCTACTTCTCTCTCTTCCTGCCGCTCTCCCTGCTTGTGCTCATGCTCTCTCTGTCAAATAAATAAATACTCTTTAAAAATTGATACTTTACATTGAAAGAGGCGTCTGGGATAGATTTTGATCATGATCAAGGTCTAATAATTCACCTGTTGAAGGAGATGAATTTTCTTTATTTTTGCAAATAATACCTGCATTTACTATGCTTTTTCCTTGTGCCAGCACTGAGCTAAGGACTATGCAAGTTACGTTGCTGAATCCTCAAAAGGGGTCTGTGAAGTAAGCACTACTGTTAACCCCATTTACAGGTAGAGGCTGAGGTTCAGGGAGGTAATTCATCTAGCTAGGAAGTGATGGAGCTGGGACTGAATCTGAGACAAACTCCAGACTCCACATCCATAAGCTCTATGCTCCACACACTTCCACACACTTGATAGATGAGCAAACTAAGGCTCAGAGCGGGGAGGTGTCTTGCCTGAGATCACACAGCCACTAAATGGCAGATTCTGCTTCCAGATGACATTGTCAGCTCTGTGAAATCAGAGGAAATCTTAGGGGGTGAACCAGAGACAGAGGGAGGGTCTCTCTACCTCATCTTCATCTCTGAGTGCCCAAGGATATATTCTTGAGGTTGAATACTGAGAAAGAAACTTCCCTGACATCAAAGAGGTGGTGCCCTGCCAGGCAGTGTGTGCCAAGGCTAACTGGGCAGACATTCCTGGACCAACTGCTGGAAAATGTGCAAATGCAGAAACATTTCCCCTGCAGAGCTGGGTGGTGTGCAGATGGGAGCCGTCCAGCTGTGGAGCCCCACAGAGCTCGCCTGCCATGACTCACCCCCTCCACCAAGCTGGCTTGGTCATTGAGGGTGGGGATCAGGAGCACACAAGGTTGAATGTGATGTTTGTGTCTCTCAAAGAACCCATCGAATCTGCTGCCAAGACAGCCCCCTCCTCCCCATCTTCTGTCCAATTGAGTTTTCAGAAACATACTAGATAAGGCAGGGTCCTAGAAGGAATAATGGAATAACAAAGAGAGAAGAACATTGATAGCGTGCCTACTGCATGCCAGGCCCTGGCTGAGAAATTCCCATGCGTTATGAACTCTTTTTCTTCGAAGTTTGATCCCAGCAGCATGGCCATCCCCACAGAGCTTGTTAGAAATGCAGGGTGTCAGGTTCTCTCATAGACTTGCTGAATCTGAGACTTCATTTCAACAATACTCCTGGCAACGTGTGTGCCCACCAGCCCAGTTAAAAATCCTCGTTGCCTCCCTTCTAATGTAAGCATGTCAAACCCCACTTTATAAAGGGAAACCGAGTCTAGGAGTCATGAGACTTGCCAATGGTTTGCCACGGCTATCTGCACATGACTCTATCTGCCCCCAGAACCTGTGAGCTTTGGGTTACCTTATAAGCAAACTGGTTGAGTTCTGTGGTTTCAGGGCCATAATAAAGAGGGGACAGTATAGTGGAAATAGCTTTGTCGGTATCCACAGCTCAAGTCTTAGCTCGGCCACTGCCTTGCTAAGATGTATCTTTAGGACTCAGTTTCCCCATCCATGAAATGGGAGCATAGAGACATGACTTGGGGGCTGGGAAGTGTTGATTCTGGGAGTCCAGGGCTGGTGCCAGGAGCTTCTCTCATCTCAACATGGGATTAAATCACACCCACCCTCCCACCTCCCTGGACCTCCCAGGGGCCACTCCCCACCCCACAACGATCCCAGGCACTCGCTTGCTCTCCCCCAATCAAACAGAACTGCCCAGCTGCCTCAACCACCACACAAAATCGCAGGCAACAGGGCAGAAAACCCAATTATTCTCAGCTGTTACACTGCTTAATTTAATATTTCCAACGAGTTCCTTGAGCTGCTCCTCAAGAATGAAATGCATATTTGGGCTCTGTCACAAAACATTACATTTTGTCAAGGCAATCCATTTTGCGGTGGTAATTTGTAAGTGCGCGCCGGCCCCCATGCGGGCTGGGGGCATTTAAGGTGGCTTCTGGGAACAGAGGCGAGAAGAGGGGGATCTCTGTGGTGCCAGGTGGAGGGGTAGACTGGCAGGACCTGATGTGGCACCTGTCTTTCAAAGCTCCAGAAAGAGTTTTGGGAGAACCAATAATAGATATGGCACCTCCTTTGCCGTGATCTCTTGGTTCCTCAGGTTCTTCAAATGTAAAGTGGGAAATATACATGAGAGATTATACGCTCTAGGGATGTTGGAATTTACACGAAATCTGAACTTTTCTTCACCATGAGACTTCTCATGTCTTTGTTATAATAACGCCTATTGTGAACGTCTACGAATGGGATTGGCTGGGCTCCTAGATATTTACTATTTTTTATCAGAAAGCATTTCATGAGGCTGTTACTTCATGGGATGAATTTAAGGGACACTTCATCTAACCAACTAGACAACCATCCTCATATTTAACCATCCCCAACATTTATTGAGCTCTTAGTATAAGCCAGGCAGTGTGCTAAACACTTTACAAATGTAGCATATTGTTTTATCCTTGTGATCATCTCTGAACAGTGAGCGGCTATGTTCTCAAGAAAATGTTAAAGGTGAAGCAGGGAGGGGTGGGTATCATTCAGGGTCCCAGCAGCGAACAGATAGCCCATTTAAAGGGACGGTGGTGGTGGGGAAAGCAGAGGATGAGTCGCCTTAGGGCTTGCAAGAATGGGAGCTGTTACCATCCTTCCATCTAAGGGGGCAAGGCCAGGAGCTATTGCAAGGAACTGGGAGGGAAAACTGTCAGAGACAGCTGCTTGGCAGGGGTTAAGACTTTTGGTGGAGGGACACTGCTAGCCTGCAGTCCAGCATAGAGGAAGCCAGGGAGTTAGTCCTCCAACCCCTTTCTCCTTGTGCCTCCCATCTCCTGCAGACGCCTCCCACTGGCTGGACCTACTAGAGAGGGGGAGGGCACAGCACAGGGTTCCCTTGATGCAGCTCAGCCCCCTCAGGCACAGAGCAAGGAGGAGAGGGGTGGCGGACGAGTGTAGAGGGGCAAATGGGAGACCTCTCCTACTATGGAATGAGCTAGTGGAAGTCTTGAGTGAATGAGTGAGGGGTAAGCGGTACAGGAAAGCAGCTGTCTCCCTGTGATCCAGGCTCTCCCTCCCCAAAAGCCACCCAGCCCTCCCTGCTCAAAGCATCACCCAGGAACCAGGCTGGGGGTCAAACCCTCCTTAGCTTCCCTCATTATCCCATCAGATTGGGGCTGTCATTAGCCCCCAGTGCTGAACAAAGGGCCCTCGCCCAGGCGGCCACATCCACGGGGCTAATTAATTGGATTAATGGTAGAGCAGCCCACACTGGGTCTGGCTCAGATAATTTCAATGAACGCTGAACACCAATCCCCAAAGTCATTGGAATATGGATGAGGCAAATTGAGTTAAAATTGAGGAGATTGCTGCATTCATTAGCCCGCCCACCCTCTGAAGTCGCTGGTTAATATGCAAACTATTAATATGCAAATCAGTGCAAATGGAAAAAAAAAGTGTGACACCCCCCTCCCCCTTTTTTTGGAAACTCAGCTACACATGGGCAGCTGCTTTGTGTGAAAGAGAGCAAGGCGTGCCTGTGTGCAGGTCTCCGAAGCAGGAGAAGGGACTGGGAGCTTTCATGTCAGAAATTAATTAAAAGCAGCGGCAGGGACACAGCTCACCTTTATCAGCCTGCAAACACGTGTTACAGTGAGCAGGGCAAAGTCGAGGGAAGTGGGTTCCCTGGGGAAGGTTTGCTGTGCACCAGGGAGCCCGGTGCCTGGCAGCCTCGGGAAAGTCTGTTTGGGTTGGATTATTTAAAATTATTGTGCGTGCGCTTGTGTTTTATTTCAACATTTATATGTACATTCAATATTTTATATATATATATATATATTTCCTACATAAGCAATACACACGTTCATTACAGAAAAATTAGGAAATAGGTAGACTCCAAGCTTAGTTATCTAGGATTAAAATCAAATGAGGACCAAAAGTTAAGTCAAATTAAAAAGTCAGTTAAAACAAGGAATCATTTTTTTAAATGATGTGTTCATACATTAAATATTTCATTCATTTTAAATTAGTCGATTCCTCAATCAGGGATGCAGTCATGTGCGTCAAAATTCTCAGGGTCTAAAAAAATAAAATAAAAATAGGAGACAGAGTCCCTCACTGTCAGACAGGGACAGCGTCCATCCCTCCTCTTGCGTCCTTGTCACCCAGTTCTTTCCCAGAAGTGACGATGCCACGGGCTCAACAGGCTTGCACATATAAGCATTATACTTAGGTATTTTTTCTTATTTGTCAACAGAAGTGACCGGGTGTACTGTTTTGCATCTTGCATTTCACTTAACAGAACATCTCAGACATTGTCCACGAAGATTCTCCTCAACCTATTTCCGTCCTCAGGTGGAGCCACACGTGGAAGGGTGATTGTTTCCTTCACGATCATCCTACCAATGGACATTTAGGGTTGCTTCCTATTTCTTTGGCGATTTCAGCCAAAGCGCAATAAAAACCCTTCCACTCATGATATGTTGAACAAATGGAAGGTTCCCCGTAGGTAGATGGCGGGGGGCAAGGGTAGGTGCGTGAGTAGTTACGGTGACTGTGGTCAGTGGCTCTGCAGGGAGGCTGCAACGGGGTCTGCTCACGAGGAGGACCTGGAATGCCAACTTGCCCGCAGCCTTGCGCACGGAGCCAGCTTTGAACTTTTGAATCCCTGCCAACCTGAGAGGTGACAAAGGGTGTCTCCCTGTGCACTCAATTTGCATTTCTTTTCTCACTGCAAAAGTGAAGGTATTTTTCTTCATGTGGCTCAGCGCTATTTGTATATTCTTTCTGTTAACTTTCTGTTAATACCTTTCCCTTCTTTTTCATCAAGTGAATGGTTTTTCTTTCTTATTGATTGGCAAATAGCACTCTTTAAGGGCTACAATATTAGCCTTTTGTCTGTAATACGAAGTGGGGCTACTTTCCTTCTGTTTTCTGTTTGCCTCAGAACTTTCTGGTTGGGTAAGACAACATAATATTATATTTTATTCACGGCACATAGTTATGCATTTATTCGCTGGACTTTTGATGCTGGGCCATGGCTCTACCTTTGAACTAACTTCTCCGCCTGAAGGTCATATCCAGCCTCTTCCTTGACCACCCCCAAGGTCATGGTGCACCTTCTCTCATTCCCAAAGTCTGGACTTGATCTCTCTTCAGAGGAGCAAGAATTTAAAACATTTAAAAAGCTACCCGAATGCAGGACTTTTCTCAACCTATTGTGACTCCCCTCTGCCTTTGCCTTAGAGTTTTCTTGCTTGCATCTTATAATATACATACACATACATATATATACACACATACATACATATATATAAAGCAAATCACCTTAATTATATCTTTCCAAGAATCCAATGTAATTTTCATGGAAAAACCGCTTTTCCTGTACACTCATAAGTCATCGGTTTCCCTAAAGTTTCATGAAAGAGCTTGCTGCTATGGATTCCCCACTGTGGGCAAGCAGCTGAGAACCCAGGAGGTCAAGTGGACTCCTCAAAACCACACAGCCAATTAGTAGCAGGGCATGGTTCCATCATTTATGGAGGCAACAGGTACTTATTTACCGGATGGCAGATGATTAGGTCAGAGGTGCTGTTTCTTTTTTTTTTTTTCGGTTTTTATTTTTATTTTTTTAATTATTTTGTTAAAGATTTTATTTATTTATTTGAGAGAGAGAGAGAATGAGAGATAGAGAGCACGAGAGGGAAGAGGGTCAGAGGGAGAAGCAGACTCCCTGCTGAGCAGGGAGCCTGATGCGGGACTCGATCCCAGGACTCCAGGATCATGACCTGAGCCGAAGGCAGTCGCTTAACCAACTGAGCCACCCAGGCGCCCTTTTTTTTTTTCGGTTTTTAAAATTAATGTTCAATTTATTAAAGTTACAAATTCATACAGACCCAAGTTCTTCCATAAGCTTTAAAGTTTAGTTTACAAATACTATTATTTATTTATAAGTCTGGCAAACTTTAACAATCACTTTTTTTTTTTTTACCTTTCCTAAAGAGGTGGCTAAATTTTTTTGAGGTAGAATAGAGTTTTGACAACCCGTTATTAGGTGACAGGGTGACCCCCTGCATGAAGGGAGAACTCCAGAATGATCAGCAGGAACCCTGGAGACAACCTGTGACCCAAACTGCCTCACATTTCAGTGAAAGGAGAGCAAGTCTGAGCAGAGGGGACTAGGTGTAACCTCCAGACAGTGTGGGGCTCCGGCTCTCCATGAACTTGGGCAAAAGACTTCTCCTAGCTTTCACTTCCTTATTTCTTGAGAAAGGGGGAAAGTTACCTTGCAGTACTACTGAGAGAACAGTAGATGCTTGATTAATGTCATCTCTTATCATTTTTTAAATTTTTATTGTTATGTTAATCACCCTACATTACATCATTAGTTCTTGATGTAGTGTTCCATGGTTCATTGTTTGTGCATAACACCCAGTGCTCCACGCAGAACGTGCCCTCTTTAATACCCATCACCAGGCTAACCCATCCCCCCACCCCCCCTCCCCTCTAGAACCCTCAGTTTGTTTTTCAGAGTCCATCGTCTCTCATGGTTGGTCTCTCCCTCGGATTTACCCCCCTTCATTCTTCCCCTCCTGCTATCTTCTTCTTTTTTTTTTCTTAACTTATGTTGCATTATTTGTTTCAGAAGTACAGATCTGTGATTCAACAGTCTTGCACAATTCACAGCGCTCACCATAGCACACACCCTCCCCAATGTGTATCACCCAGCCACTCCATCCCTCCCACCCCCCACCATTCCAGCAACCCTAAGTTTGTTTCCTGAGATTAAGAATTCCTCATATCAGTGAGGTCATATGATACATGTCTTTCTCTGATTGACTTATTTCACTCAGCATAACACCCTCCAGTTCCATCCACGTCGTTGCAAATGGCAAGATCTCATGCCTTTTGATGGCTGCATAACATTCCATTGTGTATATATACCACAGCTTCTTTATCCATTCATCTGTCAATGAACATCTTGGCTCTTTCCACAGTTTGGCTATTGTGGACATTGCTGTTATGAACATTGGGGTGCACGTACCCCTTCGGGTCCCTACATTTGTATCTTTGTGGTAAATACCCAGTAGTGCAATTGCTGGATCGTATGGTAGCTCTATTTTCAACTGTAGAGGTGCTGTTTCTAAAGAAGGCACAGTGTAATGGCAGAGGTGGGCCAATAGCCAGGCAAGCAGGATACTGGGGTTAAGTACAGTCATGGAGGGCTCCCCACACTGCCTGGAGGTTACAGAGGGCTTTCTAGAAGAGGGGTGTCTGTGCTGAGACATGAAGAACCTGGAAGGAGAAGCAGGGTGCAGGCAGAGCAGTCAGAGGGAGGAGCTGAGCAAAGGCCTCGCCCAGGGGTAGGAATTAAGGAGAGCACAGGAGATGTGCCAATCATAAGAGCCACGCTTATTGGGCACCTACTGTGTGCCTGGCTCTGTGCTGGGCTTTGTCAGCGTTCTCATCTAATCCTCACACGACCCTCCAAGGTGAGAGCTATGAATGTGCCCATTCCCCAGAGTAGTCACTGAGGCTCCAACAGGGGAGGGGACTTCCCTGGACGTCCAGCCATTGCTCTCTGCTGCCTCCCTGTTGGGGAAACATCTGTCACCCACCGGCAGAAGATGGGCGGCAAGAATAATACATTATTAGCCAGCTCGCATTTAATGTTGACGTGTAATGGGCAGACCTCTAAGCACGTTTTACAAACTGAAGTTTAGTACCCATGCACTTGTTCCTTATCATGACTGAGATTATTCCCATTTTACAGATGAGAAACCAGAGGCTCAGAGAGAGAAGTGGGTAGTTCAGGTCACATGGTTAGAAAGGAGCAAAACTGCACTATGAATCCAGGTAGTCTGGCTTCAGGATCCCCCCACTGAACCATTCGGTGGCAGTTCAGCTGGGTCCAGATGAGTGTCCCCCAAACAGGCCTGCCCTCGCCCAGCTCCAAGCCCAACAGCATCAGAAGCAGCCCAAGGAGGTGCTCAGGCCCCTCCCCAAAGCCAAGGGGTGGGGTCCTGAGCTGGGTCAACTGACATCGCCATGGGTGGCCCACACCAGCTCCTAAATAGAGAATGCCATGGGGTTGTTTGTTTTGGGTGACATCATGGCTCCAATGTGGTCCCGACCTCTCCAAATGAAAGAGAAGGTAATTGACTAAGTGTTAGGAGGGGTGGCTTCACAATTTCCCTCTCTGTGCCACGTCTATGTAGCCGCTGCTGAGTTAGCTCATACTGGAAAGTTCCTCCTAGCCGTCAGAAGAGTCCTCAGCCTGGTCATGCTGGTGGGGCTGATTCACAGGCAGCTGCTTCCGGAGCTCAGACTGGGCTGTGATGCTCTAAGCAGAGAGAAGAGGCCTCATTGAGTGGCCATGGCGGGCTGGCAAGGAGAACAAGGGGTCCACCCCAGACCTCACGCCTCTCCCGAACCTGGGCTTCAGGAAGAAGGGGGGTGGGCAGGCAGAAAGAAGCAAACTCACACACCTGAGCACCTACTACCTGCCACGCTTGTCTCACCATATCTTCTCAAACAGCCCCACCAGAGAGAGATTCGTTCATTTCTCTGTTTGGCCTGTCTTAGCAGACATAATGCTTAAGAATGCTCCGCGCCATGCTAAGCTTTAGGGGAAGCTCAAGCTAAGCTTGAGCAAAAACGCTCAAGTTCTTGCTCTCAGGGGGGTACGTAGTTCAGTGTGAAAACGGACACTGATTGCCAAGTGCAATGCATGCAAAGCACACGCAAACACATGCAAAATGGGGACTCTGACAAGTATGAGGGCGGGGACCCCTCTTGCTCCCTGGATCCATAATTATGGTCACGAGACCCATTTTAAGTATAAGAAGACGGAAGTTACTAAACAGAAGCCTGGAAGATGTCCTATGGCATGAGCTCTCCTTCTACTCTCTACCCCTACCCTCTGCTTCCAAACTGCAGCGAGTTACTTGCAGATCCCCCCTGTACTCCCCTCTCTCCTGCCCCAGGGCCTTTGCACAGGCTGCTGCATCTCCCTGGAATGCACTTCCTCATTCACTGCACCTCCAGCCCCCAGTTTGTCCAACTAACTTGCACTCATCTTAGGCACTGTCTCCAGGAAGATCCTTGGATTCTTAGTCTGGGCTGGGGGCATAACCTGTGTCACACTCTATTGGGATGGTCCTCCAGGCTCTTGAGAGAGAAACTGTCAGGATCACTATTGCAGCCCTAGCATCCTAGTGCATATTGTAGGTGTGCAGTAACCACTAATCCAATGGTGAAGCTAGGTCGGATGTGCATTAAACTATATACCGCTCTCTTTGAACATAAGCAGAGTGGGAGAACATGGGCTCTGGAGTCAGTAAGAACAAGGTTTGTATCTTGATTGCACCATACAGTAGCTGGGGCCCTTTGATGAGTTGTTTCTCTCCTGAGTCCTGGTATCTTGATCTGTAAAATAGAGATAATAAGGACACCCACCCCCTAGAGTTTTGTCAGGACTAGCTGAGCCAATTCACACCGTGGATTTAGCACATCCTTGTTACACTTGCTCCTCTCCTCTCCTTCACAAACTGTAGGGATGCTTCTTAAATAGGAAGCGTGTCCATTTCGTACTTGTACCCCTTTCCCGCTCCAAGTTTCCAGTACTAATAGAGTACCTGGCATATAATGGGAGATCAGGGAATATTTGGAGAAGGTATGGATGAATGGATGAAAAGCTCAATGGATAGGTAAGTGGATGTGTGGGAATTGAGATGGGTGGATGGATGGATAGGTTGATGGATGGATGGATGGATGGATGGATGGATGGATGAAAGGTTAGGTGGATAGATAGATAGATATGGATATATAGATGAATGTGTGAGATATGGGATGGGCAGATGGATGGATAGATGGGTGGATGAAAGTATTGTCAGATAGGCAGCTGGTTATACGGTTGAATGGACAGATGGATGAGTAGGTGGACTGATTAATGGATGATTAGATTGATAGATGAATGGATAGATGGTTGGAGGGATGGGTAGGTAGATGCTATGTTTTTGTTTATTTTTATTTTTATTTTTTTGTTATCCTAGCCTTACAAATCAATTGTTTTTCAATAATGCTAAGAAAATTGATAATGAAGTGAAAATAATATCCTGGGCTCTCAGATCCATTAATTTTTTTTTCATTCATATCCACTCTCCCCATTTGTTGCTTGGGAATGCACAATATCATTTTATTTATTTTTTAAAAAGATTTTATTCATTTATTTGAGAGAGAGAGAAAGTGGGGAAAGGGGCAGAGGGGGAGGGAGAGGGACAAGCAGACCCCGAGATCATGACCTGAGCCAAAATCAAGAGTCAGACACTTAACCGACTGAGCCACCCAGGTGCTCCCCAATATCAGTTTAAATGCTCTGATAAGTACTGCAATAAAGAACCTTTTGACCTCTTTTATCCCAGAGTTTACTGAGTACAGTCAATGACAGATTTGCTTTTCCATGAGCACCATTTAACATAACCTGGATCTACTCCTCTATGGCACAACCTTGTGAATATAAGTATAAAACAACTTCAGAAATTTTGTACTTGGCAATCCCTTACTTGAAGTACTTTTATGATGGGAAAGTCAGGGTGTGTGTGTGTGTGTGTGTGTTGCAGCTATGGGTTTGAAACCACTACACCAGGAGAAGGAAGACGCTGCATGCTCATATTGCTAGTGATGGAACTTGCTAGGTGGTCATGGTCCTCACTCCTCTTCTGCTTCCCATCTATAAAAGGAAGAACATGTTGAACCTGGCCTCTCAATGCCCTTCCAGTTCTAGCCTGGCTCTGTGACTCTGCCTGCTTCCCAAAGGATGCATCCGTGTATGGATCACCTAATATGTGCCCTCCCCGGGTTTCCCTCACTCCGGAGATGCCTACCCACTCCATTTATCTGGAGTCCAGACATGTTATAAATGGGTAAATTGCCCTTAATGTGTTTAGACACCTTGGTGTTGTGACTTAATTTTCCAGACTGCCCCCGGGTCCTGGTATGGGGGCAGCATCAAGAGTTTCCTAACATGGCTCAGCCCTGCGGGGGCTATGGGCTCCAAGTGCCCCCAGCTTGGTGCCTGCCCGGAGCAAATTAACCCATTACTGTGTTCTGGCTGTAAGCACTTGCCTCTCCTCCACTAGTCCCTGCTTTGTCTCTTGGGACTCAGCCGTGGGAGCCAACCCAGCAAAATGGTCAAACCCCAATTGTTCCCAAAAACTCACAGTGACAGCATTAGGATTGCCATCCAGTGTGCTCCCAGCAAAGGCTGCAGTAATTTGGCTGAGCCCCTCCGGGATTGGGGAGTTTAGGGAGCTTGGGGAAGGTATCTGAGTGTAGACTGACAGAGATTTAAAAACCCTGCCTTGAGGGCTCCTGAGACGTTCCTGTTGGTCCTTACCATCCCCACCGTCACGCCTCAAAGACAGATCTGTCTGCAACCCCTGTGCTGGGAACAGAGCTGGAGGGATGCAACATGGTGAACGGAGCTGGCCTCTGAAGTCCTCTCCCCGGGGACTCCCCAGGGATCTCAGTTTGCTGGGGCCTCCTCCACGGGTAAGGGGGCAATGCGGGAGAATGCCTAGCACACGTTGTCTCACACCTACTAGGTGGTCAGTTAACACCGTATTTCATTTTCCCAGATACGCCATTGGTCGTGACGCGCCCATGATTTTATACCCCGCTAACAAACAAAGCAAGCTACCCCTTAAGATGTGGCACGCCATTCATTGTGAGATGAATCTCAACTTCAGAGACGTTAGAATCTAAACCAATGCATTTTGGAATCGACTGGCTATGATACCTAGTAAGCAAGAGCACCGATGGGCCCCTGGTGGGGGTCTGAAATTCACTGTTCGGTTTCTGTGTGTGTATTTCCAGACGGTGCTGCCACTTTGCTCTGTAACCTCATGGACATCACTCTCCACCCCTGGGTCTCAGTTTCCTCATCATAATGCGGCCCCCGCCTCCTCTCCAGCTACCCCATAGGGCCACGGTAGAAATCAAATAGGATCGGGGCAGCAACACATCTCTGTAAGCTGAAGAGACATTTAAATAGGAACCCAAGATGGTCAACCTAACGGTGAAACCCTTGTCCAAGGATTGACTGTCCCGTTATTTGCTGTGTAACGTTGGACAAGTTTCTCCCCCTTCCTGAGCCTCAGGCTCCCCCATCTCTCTCAGGAACAAAGATACGCATCTGTCAGGGCTGTTGGCAGCATCAGAGAAGGCCCTGTTTGCCAAGTGCTCCCCAGTGCCTTGCAGAGAGCTTGGTCATTGAACAATCTGAATCATGAATGAATGAATGAATGAATGAATGAATGAATGAATGAATATTCTTGGATGTGCTTGGGAGAGTGAGCTCCACAAACATAAGTTTTTGATCATTTCAGAGGCAAAATGAGAAATAAATCACCCTGGGGATCGTGGGGCGCCAGGCCCATTTCACAGAGGAGGAAACGGGCAGGCTCTGTAAGGTACAGGAACTTATGCAAGGCCATGCCACTTACAAAGAGACTCCAGCCCAAGCCCCTGGGTACCACTCGCAGCCTTCCCCCTTCAGTCTCATAGCCTGGGGCCAGTAGCTCTCTGGCTCCTGTGAGCAGGGAAAGCTGTGGACAGGTTGAGAGCACGCACTGTTCTCCCCAACGCGATAGCTGTCCAAGGAGGCCCTGGGTGGGGGTTGGGGGGGGCGACAGTACAGCCTCCGAGGCCCCAGACCCGGCCCCATTATTATTCCTCTTGGGGTAATAAATACATTTTAAGAGAAACAGATGCCAGAACAGTTGGACAGGAAGGGCCCAGGCATGGGAAGAGGAATCTGGTTTGTGAAAAATCTGTCTATTTGCCAGACGGTGAGCAATATGGTGCCGCCAGCCAGGTCTGGGTCCGGCTGCCAGGCGGGCTAATCGGGCCTCCCTCTGGTGTCCTCCTGGTTCTTTCGGGCTGCCGTCCTCAGATGCTCAAAGGGGCGTACAGCTAGTATTCCTGCCCCCAAACGGGCCACGGTGGTGACGGTCGTTCCTTAATAAGTTCAGCTGCTCGAGTGGGGTGGGGCACTCATCTTGGGAACCACAGCAGCTTGTTTTAGATGGCAGCAGGACAGAGCAGTCATCTCGTGACTCAGACCCAGCCATCTGCAATGTGTGGCTTTCCTTGTCTCTGTAGTGACCTCCCCCCTCTGATGGGGCTTGTTACCTACAAGCAGCCACCTTGATATCTGACCCTGGGAATCAATAAGAAAGAACATCCTTGCTGTCTTTCCTGCCGGGTGAGAATCTCTGTCACATTCCCTGCAGCACCCCAGGTGGGAGAAATAAATGTTGATTTATTTACAAAAGATGTCCCAGTGGCTGCTGGTGCTGGGACCAGCTTCAGCGCGGCAGAGATGCCCAGAGCAGACATCTGTCCACCAGGATCCATGCCCCTACCCCCCTGTTTCTTGGCCCGAGCTCACAAATCCTGTCAATTGTTGGCAGGAAGGCATGGCTTGCAGGCAGAGGTCAAGGAACAGAATGCTCTATGTATGGCCTGGCTTTTTGTCCTCATAGCCAATCCAGCAGGGGAGAAGCGATTGACCCATTTTGCAGATGGGAAAGTGGAGGCCTCCAAGGGACAGGGACTTCTCCAAGGTCACGCAGCTCAGAGGAATTGGCACTGGGTGGGGCCCATAGCGTTGCCTGACTCTGATCTCTCTCCTCCTTCTACCCACCTGGCTGTACCCCTAGGAATAGAGCCACCTCCATTCTCCCAAAATGCTGGCTGGAGATGAAGGTATTCCACGGTCTCCCTCGTCTTCTCTGTGGCCATGGGCAGAGTGGGGCATTCGTGTGATGTGGGGAGAACTAATACTAAGAACCTTTCTGTCATGCTCCTGCATCCTGGGTCCCCAGGGGCAGTGTACTTACAGCAACTTCTTGATTCCAGAATAATTCCCGCAGTAGCTGTCCAGGTGCCTCTGTTCTATGTGTTCCAGGAGTTATTCCAAGAGGTGCAACCTAGAACTTGCTCCTTCCATCCTTCCAAAGGTTCTCTATGCACCTCACTCCTGTGTGAAATCACAACCTGCTGAAAACACCAGACTTGATTTTTTTTGCGTAGAACCTAGACTGGTACGCTGTGTGACATCGAGGACACCTATTCCCGGTCCCAAGCCTCATTCTCTCATCTGTGCCACTTATAGAGTCACAGAAGGGCAGTGATGGAGAAGCAGATGTAAAAGGGTTTCCCTGCCATAAAATGTTGTGCGGAAATGGTGGCTCAACGGAAATGTACTCCTTCTAAAAGGGAACACGGGGCGTGGTCTCTCTAGTACCTGACCCCACCCACCCTTCATTCTCAAACCCAGTACAGAACCAGGTACCTGATCAGCTTGCCAGGACTTGGAGGGCAGCTGGGGGAGGGAGCAAAGATGGGGTTTGGCTTGCAGCTCATGTCTGCTCATGAACCCCTCACCGGTAACTACATCACCTGGTCCTCTCACCTGGGACACTTGCTTTGGACGGCATGGTAGAATCCTGGTCTTTCTATCAGTGGGGTGCAATGGCAGGAGGTGCCAGGAACACGTTCCGCCCTCCCTTTTCTTGAGATGTTGCAACCTCCAGAAGTTGATCAAGGCCCTCTGGAGTTTTACTTGCTTAACAGAGAAACAGGTCTGAGGGGGACAGCTTTGAGGAAGAAACCAGGTATCTGCCAAGGTACATCAGCCACTGTCAGATCACACTTTTGTGTGCCGAGAAGCTAGTTGAAGCTAGGTAACACAGAGAGGGCGTGGAAACCAGTGGGTTCAGTCCATCATTCACTCAACATGTTTTGTCCACCTACGATGTGCTAGGCCCTGTGCTTGCGCTAAGAAATCTATGGTATAAAAAGCAGGTGTAGTCCTTGCCCTCCTCTGGCTGATATTCTTTCAGGGCAGAGGGAAGTGGACGGGCCTTTATGCATGAGAGTGATTAGTGCCCAATTGAGGGAAGCAGAAGGAGCAATGGGAGTCCAGGAAAGCCACCTGAACCAGCTAGGCGCAATCAGGGAAGGCTGCCTGGAGGAGCTGACATCTAAACTGAGACTTGAAGAACATATAGGAATTCTTCAGGCGAAAGGGGATGATGGGTAGCAATGGGGGTGACTGTTTTTGGCAGAGAAGGGAAGACTCTAGACTCAGAATGAATCTATCTTAGCACTCAGCCTTGTGCAGTGGGGCTGAGTGAGGAGTGAGGGGGAGAATGGCAGGGCCAGACCACAGAGGACACCATAGACTGGGGTAAATAATATAGCTTTGTTATGAGGACACTGGGAAACCACAGGAGGGTTTGAGGCAAGGGAAGGTGCTTTAGTTATCTGTGGTTGCATCAGGAGTGGCCCCCGAATCTACGGGCTTAAAACAACACTCACTTTTGTATTATCTTTCACCATTCTGGGGGTTCACTGGGCTTAGCTAGGTAACTCTTGGGTGAAAACCAGGGTTAGAGAAATCTTTTTTTCTTGGTATGGTTGTCCTTTGTTTAAAACAAGCCAGTCAATGAGTATGGAGCAGCACCTAATTCTTGATCACAATACCATCTCCTACAGATGAAGGACCCAGGCAATTAATGAGCAGCTTACCAACAGCTCGGCGTGCTAGGGTTGTGCTCGTCGCTGGATGAGATACAAACATTCCCTTCTTTATGTAACAGGTATTTACTAGGGCCCAAACTTGTGCTGTGTCTTGATCATACTGAATAACAGTCTTTGCCTCCCTGAAGCTTTTACTCCAGAACAATCGTACGAATAGGTCCCATCGCAGAAGCAAGTTCATTTAGACAAAGCAAGGCAAATGTAGGTAAGGCCATCAGGAAAATGTAAAGTTCTGGATTGTATAATATTGGCCAGAATGCTTGAGGACTTTAACACAGAAAAACATGTTGGAGGCCTCAAAGATGAAGCCAAGGTTTAAAATCTGGGGACCTGGAGAGTGGTGGTGCTCCAGACAGGGCAGTGTTTACTGGAGATATCCAATGTGATATCTAAGAAAAGATAAGGAGGTCTGTTCTTTTTTTTTTTTCTTTTTAAGATTTTATTTATTTATTTATTTGACAGAGAGAGAGAAAACACGAGCAGTGGAGGGGAGGGGCAGAGGGAGAAGCAGGCTCCCCGCTGAGCAGGGACCCTGATGCGGGACTTGATCCCAGGACCCTGGGATCATGACCTGAGCCGAAAGCAGCCACTTAACTGAGTCACCCAGACACCCTTAAGGAGGTCGTCCTAAACATCTTGAGTTTGGCTGATGCCCAGCAGTTGAGTAGAAATGGACTCTGAAGTGGCCATCCAAGCGGGCCTGGAGTTGAGAGGTTTGGGGTTGGACAGGGTGAGAGTTACCCTGGAGGGTTTTGAACTCACCTTTTGAGGCTGTTGGCTGGGACCCCCACTTGGGTTCTCGGTTGGAACACCAACACATGCATCCAGATTTGGCTTCTTGACACAATCTGGCCTTATCCCCCCGGGGCAGCCAGATACCAAGGGCCAGTGTCCCTTCTGACAGCCTAGCTTCAGAAATCATGTCGTGTCATCTACCCAAACACCCACCGCACTGCTCCATGGGAGAAATGTCGACATCATGTTATCAGGAAGATACGTGGAATGAGAGAGCTTGCTACAGTCAACTTGGAAAATGCATCAGCCATAAATGGCATAATCAGACTTGTAGGAAAATGTCTTTGCTGGGAGTTGAGTGGGTGGAGAGGTAGAGTGGAGGCACGGAGGCCAGTTTGGAGGCTGCTGCGGAGTCTAGGGGAGAGAGGAGGCCATCCAGACCACGGGACAGTGGCAGAGGGATGGAAAGAAAAGGTGATAAGGGTCTGTATCCAAAACCCAGTGGTTATCTTTAAGATCATAAAAATAGTTGGGAAACTTCCATTTCTATGGAGGCCCACCTTCTGGGCAAACACAAATATGTGAATTATGGGCTCTTGGACAGCTACCTTTCCCCGGGAGACACTCAGCAGAACACTTCCAGGGGAAAATGTGGTGTGTGATGGCCCAAGTTTGGAAACAAACAAACAAATGTGAATTAAAATTTCTCTCTTCCTATCAAATCAATCTTAGATTTCAGAGCTGGAGGGAGCCTTGGGAAATGTTGGGTCTATGTTCTCCCTTGAAAAGACTGGGGGGCTGGGATCCAGAGAGGGTTAGGAGCTTAACCCAGGTCAGACACGGAGAGAGGATGAAGCAGGAACACTCACTCCTGCCCAGGGTTCTTTTATTACCCTGTGTTTCTGTTTAAAAGTCCAGGATGGTCAGTTTGGCCATAACACTTGCTCTGAGACCATGAATTTGTTCCACCACGATTGATCTATCAAGGAACAATCTGAGCAAGACGCAGATTCCGTATCTGCATGTGCATGATTTCATTCACGAGAAATACTAGATAAATGCAGGAAACTGCGCCCAGTTGAACCTCGCTGCTTGGGAATACACGAAAACACATTGCGCATCTGCCATCATCTGGTAGCTACCTCCGTTTACTGTGCGCGTGAGGTGCCACATTCCCCTTTCAGTTTCAGACGACCTTCCTCCCATCTGTCACATAACTCAACCCACCTCTCTGACACCTCCTTCCGCAGCATACCTCGGGTCTTTGTGAAGGTACAGTGCGGTGTTTATTGTGTCATCCCGGGATGTCTAACCCAACTAGCAGGCATAAAATCATGCTACTGATTTTACTAGGTTCCTATCTTTTTTTTCTTTTCATGTGTTCCTGGCAAATGTTTTGAGTCCTGTCGCCTGACCCCATTTACCCATAAGCCCCCCATGGTACTACTGCGTGATTTTGCATAGCACACAGTGATGTGTAGCCATGCTTATGTTGTGTTATGGTGGAACGGACCATGTGGCCTGCTTGGCACGATAGTGGCCAGAAAATCATACACAACTGCATCATGATTTACTCACAGAGCCCCATGAGTAATGAGACACATTATCCTGATGGTGGGCAACAATGAATCTGCCTGTTTTATCACATCAGTAAGCCAAACTCCCATAGTGCTTCAGAGGGAAGCCTCGGAGTGCCTACTAGGGAAATACTCTCTCTGGCTCCAAGGGCTTACCTAGATCCCAGAGGTCAAGGCTGCAAGGAGGACTACTTCAGCTCTTAACAAATCACAGCCTTCCAAAAAGAAAAGGGGCAAGTATGTGAGGTAGTAAGCCTCCTGTCATGAGAGGCATACAAGTAGACTGGCCATTCACCCAGTGGGTACGGGTGTTGTTAAGAGGATCTGTGCTTTGGGGAGGGTTGTACTAAATTACGATTTCCAAGCTCACAGACTTGTGTGTGTGTTTTAAGCGGACTATTTTTTAGACCACGTTTAAGTTCATGGCAAGCTTGGGTTCAAAGTACAGAGATCCCACACACTCCCTGCCTACACACACACACAGACTTCCCCACCATCGGCATGACACAGCAGCATGGTGCATTGTTACAGCCCAGGGGTCTATACCGACACGTCACTGTCCACAGTTTACAGCAGGGCTCACTCTTGGTGTGGTACATTCTGTGAGTTTTGATAAATGTGTAACAGCATGCATCTACCATCATATCACACAGAATAATTTCACCGCCCTAAAAATCTCCTCTGCTCCCACTGAGCATTTTTAATTTTTTTTTATTTTAAGTAGGTTCCACGCCCAGTGTGGGGCTTGAACTCACCACCCTGAGATCAAGAGTCACATGTTCTACCAACTGAGCCAGCCAGGCACCCCTGCACTGAGCATTTTTATTTTTATTTTTTTAATTTATTTTTTTAAAGATTTTATTTATTTATTTGAGAGAGAGAGAATGAGAGATAGAGAGCACGAGAGGGAAGAGGGTCAGAGGGAGAAGCAGACTCCCCGCCGAGCAGGGAGCCCGATGCGGGACTCGATCCCGGGACTCCAGGATCATGACCTGAGCCGAAGGCAGTCACTTAACCAACTGAGCCACCCAGGCGCCCACTGAGCATTTTTAAAGTAAGGATTTTGGGGTCCCACTTCAGACCCATGAAACCTTAGAGATAGAATCCAGGAATCTGCATCTTAATACCCCTCTGCCAACCTACCTCCACACACAAAGTAAACGTAAGCAGCCAACCTAGCCCTGGTCTGTGTACAGAAACTTCTGAATGATAAAATCGCTAAGACCTCTTCCTTTAAAATTGTATGGTGCTCTGCCTTCGACGGGAAACCCAGGCCCAGGTGACTTTAGGAAAAACCAAGCAGGTTTCTCTGGACTCCAGAGGCCTCCTGTGAGTGACCAGGGTTGAGAAAATATCCCCCTCCCTCTGTGTGGTTTTTCTGCCCACCAGGTGGGGAACTGGGCTCTTGGACAGCTACCTATCCCCCGGGAGACACTCAGCAGAACACTTCCAGGGGAAGATGTGGTGTGTGATGGCCCAAGTTTGGAAACAAACAAACAAAATAAGAATAAACACACACACACACACACACACACACACACACAGAAATATATTTTCTGGAATTAGGATCTTCCTTCTTTGCTCTAATAATCGAGATTCCTGAGATACTTGTAGCAATTTCCTTTACACTAAAGAAAACACATTTTATGCATTAGTGCATGTGACTCTTACCATGTCTAAGTGGAAAAAAATACCAATTGGATTAAGGATTGAAGATTCTCATGCAGTTAGGTATAAGCCACTTGCAGGCCAGATGATTTTATTATTTGTCTGTGCACCTAAAGAAGGTGCAGGGCTCAGGAAATGGTGTAGTGAGTGTCTGCTCAATGGATGAAGGAATGAATGAATGAAATAATTTAAATGATAAATCAGAGAGAGTCTGTTACGGTGCCTGGCACATAGTAGGCACTCAATGACCTATTCTTATCCTGAGCCCTGGACCAGGGGTCATGAGTCTGGAGTATTAATCTAGCTTTACCTTTAACATGCTGCCAAACCCTGGGCCAATCTCATTCCCTCTCTAGACCTCAATGTCCCCATCTGTAAAGAAGGATCTTCCCAATTTAGGCATTTTATGAAATGTATGACAATTTGGCTCTGGTTAGGAAAAAAACGTGATGTGTTCACACAGTGAGAAAGCATTACACACTCACAAGAATGGCTAACATCAAAATACTGACAACACCAAATATTGACAAGGACATGGAGCAGCCCGAACTCTCATGCACCGCTGGTGGGAATGCAGAATGGTATAATTACTTTGGAGCAAAAAATCTTACCATGTTTCTAATAAAAGTCACCATACCCCTACCTCACAACCCAGACACTCCACACTTAAGTGTTTGTGCAGAGAAATAAAATATGTTCCCCAAACAGACTTGTATAAGAATGTTTATAGGGGCTTTATTTATAGCACAATGAGACCCATGACCATCAAAAGGAGAATTATGGAATGCCCATGCATTGGAATCCTACCCAACAGTAAAAGGGACAAGACTCCTGATATACGAAACAGTATGAGTCAGTTTCCACAACTTTGTGTTGAATGAGAGAAAGCCAGACACAAAAGAACACAAATAGCACAATTCTACTTACATGAAGTTCTAGAACAAACAAAATTAATCGGTGGTGGGCAACAATCAAAGCAGTGCTTGCTTCTAGGGGTGGGAATAAGGATGGATGGAGAAGTGACACATGGGAAATTTCTCATGCAGTGAAGGATTTGGCTTACACGCGTGGCTATATTTGACAAAACTCAGTGTCGGTGCATATATGATTTATGGCTTTAGATTCATTCATATACTTTTTTTGACCTAAAAACTGCAAACACATATTGATATTGCATTGCTGAAATGTTTGCTTGAGATGCATCAAAAAATAAGATAGACTGATGGATGGATGGAGGGTTGGATAGATGGACAGATGTGATAAAGCAAGTGTACAAATGCTAATGGTAGATTCCAGGCGGGGAACCTAAACTTTATAAAACATTTCCGACTTTTCATAAACTTTTATTAAGAGTTTGTTATAAATTTCTTTGAACTTTTTGGCCTTTCCATTTTTTTAATTTTACAATAAAATGTTGGTGAGAAAGAAGGATCTGGAACCCATTTAAAGATTTTATTTATTTATTTGAGAGAGAGAGAATGAGAGATAGAGAGCATGAGAGGGAAGAGGGTCAGAAGGAGAAGCAGACTCTCTGCTGAGCAGGGAGCCTGATGTGGGACTCGATCCCGGGACTCCAGGATCATGACCTGAGCCGAAGGCAGTCGCTTAACCAACTGAGCCACCCAGGCACCCCTGGAACCCATTTAAAAGTTTAGGACAGGGGCACCTGGGTGGCTCAGTTGGTTAAGCGTCTGACTCTTGATTTCAGCTCAGGTCTTAATCTCAGGGTCGTGAGTTCAAGCCCCGTATTGGGCTCCACGCCAAAATAAATAAATAGATAGATAGATAGATAGATAGATAGATAGATAGATAGATAGATAAAAGTTTAGTACAAAATCTATTGGCTTCACCGCTTTGATTTTTTTCAGATCGATGATATGAAAATGAATTAATTTTAGGAATTCCTAAGGTATACATGCACTACATATATTTTTCTGTTGCTAAACTCTGGGAAAAGATAATAAAAACCTAAGTAAATTATTTCTTATTTCTATATGATTAGTAATCATTAAAGATCCCCTGGGACTAATAGCACCAACTACCAACAAAGGCTCCATTCAGACGCGGCCGACATTTATTGAGCCAGACCACGTCCCAGGCACTGTGCTCCATGGTTTCTTTGGTTCATCATTAACACAATTCAACAGAGCATTGACATCATTGTGACCATTTTACAGACCTCAAACCACACTCAGAGGTGTTTAGAAGTGTATCCGAGGTTATAGAGCCATTGAAATGGTCTTTAGGGACTATCATTTCTCTCTTCCCGGAATATGTACCCGCTTTCCCTATCTTAAGGTAAAAACCCTTATAATGTAACAATGGCCAGCAATCGGTCTAAAGGGTGGTCACATGACTGAGACAAACCAGAGGACTTCCCAGGGATTGTCTAAGTTGGAGGTCATAAAAGTATATCTGTTCTTTCTTATAAATCTCAGGCTCTAAGCTCTGAGCCTTGAAAATATTGAGGGTCATGAGTTCCAATGCCAGGAACTCTATACAGACCGTCCCATTCAAATTTCACAGCCACCCTGGGAGATGAGAATTGTACTTTCCGCATCTTAATGAGGAGACTGAAGGTCAGAGAGGCTAACTCGATTTCCCACGGGAGCATAGCTAGCAAGGGAAAGATTCAAAACCAGACTTAGTTACCACACCATTTGCCCAGAGGACTCTCCATGGGCTGGTGAGGTGTGCCTGGAGCTCACCAGCTCCCCCCGCCCCAATCTGGAACTGCACAGGTCAGAGCTGTTCCCTACCCTCAACACAGACCCCCAAATTCACGCTACCAAGCAATTGCTAACCTGCCAGTAACTGGAGCATTCCTGAAGGGGTTACCTGGTCCTTCCGTTATTTCTGTACAGACAGATTATCGGCGATTATGCAGATTATGCAGAGCTCAAGATCTGGCTGTGGCTATGGGGAAGCTAAGGAATAAATTCTCCAGCCATGGAAGATCCTCTCTCAGTTTTGGGGGCATTTCCCCCCCTATGGCAGCCTCCCGGATGTCTGTCACTCACAGTGACCTGAAGGAAAATGACAAAACAAGCATATGTTTGGGGGGCTGAACTCTTAGATCAGAATCCAAGCCTGACCAGCTTCTTAGTGGATCCTTAGGGGTAGATAATAGGAGACCCGTTTTACAGATGAGAAAACCGAGGTCAGAATAGACACTTAAACTCATCTTGATGAACTCTTTACTCTGTGTAAGACCCAGGGCTGGGCTTTCTACGTACTTGACTCATTCCCTTGCCATAACAGCCCCCTGCGGGATAGGTTCTGCCCATCATTCCCATTTTACAGATGACAAAACTGAGGTTTGGGCAGAGAAGTAACCCAGGATTCGAACCTACGACTCTAGAGCCTGTACGTTTGATGCCACCTTCACCTTGGGAGGCATGCCTCTGCTGGTTCGGTTGAAGGAATAGATTGGGGCTGAGGTCTTTCAGACCCACAGGGCATGAAATCGAATCTGTTATTGACATCTCAAAATCCCATTTTTTAAAGAAAGTCTTAGAAATTCTGCGCAGCCTTCAGGAAAAAGAAAGAAGAAAGAAAACAGAGGTGAGTTGGTCTGTCTCCCCCACTGCCCACTCAGCTGTTAAAAAGCCCATCCAGGTACCCCCAGGCATGAGCGTGGGGTGTCTTAGCACCTCCATCAGCTGGGAGAGGGCCACCGCAGGCTACGTGGTGCTGTTACTATTACCAAGCTGGGGGCGCGGGGGTAGGGAGAGGGGGGAAGAGTGAGAAAGCTCCTTTCGCCAGCCCTCCACACGGTTCTGCCCCACTAAGTCTTACTGCATAGAAAGTGCCAGATCAGATTAGAGCCACCAGTTGCCACATTATCCTGTCTTGACTTCACTAACGCTCATTAAGCTCCGAAAATCCCTTTTACGGTGTTTAGGACACCTCCAGAGGAGTTTGTAGTGTAAATATTATTCCACCATTAAATCCTGCTACAAGGCCGCCGTCAACAAGTGGGACTCGCAGAGGTTCTGCGGAGGGGGCCGTGCGGCGCCTGTGAAGTGCAGCCAAGGGGCTCAGCCAAGAAGCCAGTGCATGTGATAAAGCCCCTCGCTCTCCCGCCCAGGCCTCCTGCCACTTGGGCCTGCTCCACGGGCCGGGCTCTGGGGTGCAATTTGGGCCAGGGATCAAACACGCAGTGGGGAGCCACTTGGATGGGGGACCTGCTATGGACAGCTGGTACTCATGCTGAACCCACTTAATCTGGGGGGCCTTCGGGCTGGCAGTCCTCTTGGCTGAGGCTGGGGCCTGCACCCCGCATCTCCCACCTTGGCAGCCGACATGCGCATTGCTCTCTCGAGAGGTGACTTTCCCGGCTGGCTGGTGGTATCTTTGCCTTCGCTGTCCTTTTGTTTGCACGCCAAGCCCCTTCCTGTATTAATGTGTGTATTTGGAGGAGGGAAACCGCTCGATGATGAGCCATAGATTATTGTGAATGGATCACCCGTCTGACTCAGCGGAGGCTGCCATGGCTGGCGTGGGGCTCGCTGCTTTTTGCTTTTCTTTCTTTCCCTTTAAAAAAAATTAATTAATGTGTATTCTTTAAGCTGATTTGTAGGTTGCACTCCTGGTTTCTGGTGATGGTTGATGGAGGGCTTGAACCCAGAACTGCAAGACACGGCTCCTGGCTTGGCGTCAGGTGGGCATTCACTGAGCCACAAATGATCTTGGAACACCAGACTCCGTGCCGGTCTAGGTGCTGCGGACTCAGCAATGAGCCAGATGGGTGCGGTTCCTGCTTCCTGGAGCTCACAGCCTAGTGCTCTGGTGGTGCGGAATCCAACACTCTGGATCTCAAGCAATAAGACACTGTGGGTCATTGGGAGTCTTGGGTCAGTCATTTTTGCAGCTGTTGAGATAATCCCTTTCCCTTGCAGAGACTCAGTTTTAACATCTGTGAAATGGGCTCCTCACAATATCTGCTACATGGAGCTGTTGAAAGGGTATGTTCATCCACACATGGGTTTGCCTGGCATACAGTACTGAGCACCTACTGTCTGCTGGGTGTTGAGGATGTTTAGTGGTCAAGGAGACCCGGTGTCTCCCTCAAATGGGCACAGTCCACCAACAGGTCCATTTGATGGCCCATGGTCACTGCTGGGCAAGGTAAATCAGGGACCCTATGGAAGCCTCAACAAAGGGCCCTTAAGGTAGCTTGACTGGGGGACAGGTGACAAAGACCTCCTTAGAACAGGGGTCAGTGAACTATGCCCCCACCCCCAGGCCAAATCTGGTCCACAGCCCGCTTCCCTGCTTGGAGACTAAGACTAGCTTTTACATTTTTAACATGATTTATTAAAAAGTCGAAATAATATTTCACACCATGTGAAAATGATATGAAATTCAAATGTCAGCGTCCATTGATAGAGCTGGATTGAAATACAGCCTTGCCCTTGGTGTGCAGATCGTCTACAGCCACTTCCTCGACATGTCAGCAGAGTTGAATCCAGTCGCCGCCACGGAGACCAGGTGTCACCCAAAGCCCAAGATATTTACTGTTTCGAGAATATGTTTACCAATTGCCATCTAGAGGGAGTGAGGTCTGAGCCCAGAACTGAAGGGTGTGCAGAATTGGTCCCCTGGGGATGACTGGAAAGGGAAAGGAGGGTCTGCTTTGCAGGTTGGAGAAAAACCCCGTCATCTTCAGGGATGATGCATATACCGTACAATGAGAAGCAGAGCGCCGTGCCAGACTGAGCGAGTATCGGGAATAGTGGAGGACGGGGCCATTGGCAATCTGGTTAGACAAAGGACAATGCAAGCACTAATACTCATTGATCCCATTGATGAAGTGCCTATTGGGGGTCCACTGCAGTGCCCTTAACAGTCTCACACTGAGTCCTCCAAATGGACCCAAGTGTTGAGATCATTAACCCGCTTCACAGGTGAGGAATCAGGAGCCCAGAGAGGTGAAGACACCTAGTCAAGGTCACACAGCAAAATACAGATCAGAACTCCAGGCTGCCTTACTTCAAACCCCTGCTCCAAACCCACAATAATAAACCCAGGCATTTGACTGCCCATAGCCTGCAATGTTATAAGGTTATGCACTGGTAAAAAGAAAAACTTTCAAAATTAAACTACCCTAGGATCCAAAGTACACACACATCCTAGATGTTGTTTTTCCAGTCCTCGCCCCCCTCCACCCCCAGCCCAGGCTCCTCTGAAATCCAGGCACATTGCTAGGAAGGAGAAAGGGGGGGAAAAGCTGGGCTTCTCGGAAACAGCTAGTAGAGGAGAACTCTCTGAAATGCGGCAGGCGGGGGGAGATGGGTCCCCAAGGCGCAGCAGAATTGGCCGCCTTGGCTCCCAGCAGCTGTTGGCTGCACGCAGAATAAACACAAGTGGATGGATGAGTTTGGGCTGGGAAGCCACCTCGCATCGCGGGCTTCGGGCAAAACCGAGAGGCGCTGGGTGACAGCCCTGCCAGCCAACGGGAAGCGACTTGGGCTCAGGGTGTGTGCTTTTGACTGCTTGGCACAGGTCTGTGCAGCCCTGGAGCGGTGGTGAGTGAGCTGGGCAGCTCTGGAGGTGGAAAATCCTGGCACCTGCTGCCTGTGTGTCCTTGGGCAAGACTGTTCACACCTGTAAGCCTCTGCATCACGATCTGTGAGCGGAGATCCTGGTATCTACCTTTGAGGAGAGTAGGACCGGGACACCGCATGGCCCCACCCAGAGCTTCCTGCAAGGAAGGCTTCCTGGCCCAAGTGGCTCAAGGGTTGTCATCGAAAGACAGCCGCAGCCCCGCTCAGGGACAGCCTTGCTCCAGAGACCCACCTCCCCGAGGTCACATGCAACGATAGATGGCCTCAGGATGTCCAGGCATGCATGACTCTGAAGGGCCAGTGGCTCTGGGGCTGCCCTTGGAGCCGACCCGGGCTACTGTCCTGTCTGCATCCAGGTTCGACTCCTCCCTCCTCCTACCTTCCCTTTTCCCTCCCCAACACAGGTACCGGCACAATGACTCTTGCTCACCAAGGGCACGCATGCCAAATCCCATTCCACTCGGCAGACTGGGCACCCGACTTGGGACTCCTTGCTCGAGAAATTATATTTGGAAAGTATCCATGGTACAGTAGGCGTTTAGCTTGCATGAACAAGCAAGGGAAGAGCTACAGAAAGAACCTACTTCGATGTGTCCAAATTCCTCTCAATTTCAAAGACAGAGAACTAAATAAATCACCAGAGCCTGTTGTCTCCTATAGTACCAACGGTGTCCACAGGGACATTTGCTTTACCCGAGCTGTCACATACTGAAGCCCAGCTACACACACGGGGCACGCACAAACAACCAAAGAGAGAGCATCATCCCCATTCAACAGATGTGAAGACTGAGGTCGAGAGAAATAAAGTGATGTATGGACAACTCGACAGAGGGCCCCTTGGGACAATTTACTCACCCACTCAGAAAATATTGAGTGCTGGGCACACTGCGGGGTCCCTCACAAAGCTCAGAGCAAAGGAGGGGGATCCAGGATGAGCCAAGCAATGATCATAATACACGTCAGAGATGGTGATGATTGACAAGTTCAGGGTGTGTTTGGGTGTGTCATGGGAGGCCCTGAGCAGCCAGGAAAGTCACAGAGCAGGACTGCAGTCCAAATCTTCAACACCGCACCTGCGGCTGCCCAGCAAACCTCCATTTCAAGGGAGGTGAAGTGGAGACGCTGAGTTCTGAGCGGTTCCTTGTCTCTCCCCAACTGCGTGCTTAAGAGCGAGCCGAAAGTCTCCAAGGGCCCCCACCCTCTCTGCAACAAGGAACCCAAATCCCTTCCCCCAGTGTTCCTTTCTGCAATTCAAGGCTGAGCAAACCCAGGTGCCTCCAAAGCAAGATGACCAAGTTTGGAAGAGACTTGGAGTCCTCTCTTCCCTCTGCATGTCTCCTGGCGAGTGGTCAGCCTCTCCTTCCGGGAATCAGAACCAAGGTCGTCTTTCTGAATTGTTCTCTCTCTTTCTCTCTGTCATAGGCTGAAGTGTCTGTCCCTTGCAAAAGCTTTGTGCTGTGCTCAGGCACCCCAGCTAGGACTTTTTCCTGGCAGCACCGAGAAGCTTTTCCAGCCTAGGGAGGCGATCATGAGGGTCACGGCTCAGTGGCAGCTACTGGATTTCTGAAAAGGGCCAGCTCAGAGGGAGACAGAGCCAGAGAGAGGACCCTCAGAGCCATGCATGTGCAGTGGAGGGGGTGTTGGAAGCCGGAGCCTGCGAGAGCTCTCCCAAAGGACCCCAAGTACCTTGGGCTTTTGTGGCCGGCAGCACAACTCCCAGAGAGCCTGGCCCCTGCCTTGCTCTGCAGCCTCTGAGACCACCATTCCACATGAGCATCCCAGGCTGCTCTGCTCCCCAGTCCCTCCCCATTGTCCCTTCTTTCTAGAATGCCACTCCTCCCATGGGCTAGCACCGATGCATTCTTCCAGGCTTGGCTCCAAGATGCATTCCTGGCCAGCCCTGGGTTTTTGTGCCCCCCCCACCCCGTCGACTTTTCTCTATGGCAGAGAGCTCGTCACATGAATTATAATAATGGCAGGTTGACCTGTCTCCTTCCCGCATCAGTCTTTGAGCCATCTGAGGCAGGGACCACCAGGTTTTACTCATCCTCGGATCACCGTGAGTTAGCTCAGAGCCTGGTACATAGTAGGTGCTTTGGCATTGCCAGACTCCAGGGAGACTTCCCCTGTCTCTCCATCACTTGGCTTCATTCTTAGGTCCTCCCTAAGTGTTTGTTTGATAAACAGTTATGCATGATGGGTAGAGGGGCTTCAACACATGCTCACTGAATGAATAAATCAATGAGTGAGCAAATGAAATGCACCAGTGAGTCAGTGAGTGAGTATGAGAGTGAGTAACTGTACAGAGAATAAACTAAGATCCTCTGAGTACTAATATCCCCAAGGGCTAAGGCTGAGGTCCACTGAGTACTAAGATCCCCAAGGGTTAAGGCTGAGTTCCCCTGAGTGCTAAGATCCCCGAGTACTAAGGCTGAGGTCCACTGGGTACTAAGATCCCCGAGTACTAAGGCTGAGGTCCAGTGAGTGCTAAGATCCCTGAGCGCTAGTTTTTGCTCTGCCTGTTTCCAGATGTGGGGACTTCAGTAAACCCCTTTTCCTCTCTGGGCCTCAGTTTCCCTATCTTTAAAATAGAAGGGTGATAGGTGTCCTTCCAGCTCTGAGAATGGAGGACTGGCTTGCCTCATCCCAGACTGTCCCAGGCCTGACTAGTGGGGGATTCTGATGATGTTGGCTTGTCCCCCAGGCCCTCCAGACCCAGCTCGATGATTCTTTTCCCTCCCACTGTTCACAAGGTGTTCTCGGCCACACCTTCTTATCTGGCATTTGCACGCTAGAATTAATTCATGCACCACGATTAACCCAGTGCAATGCCTTTTCTCCAAATTTGGCTGGGTATCTGCATCACCTGGTTAAATGCAGAGTCCTGCCCACTTCCCAAGATCTACTGAGTGAGCATCTCAGGGCAGGAGGGCCCTGACATCTGCATTTCAGCAAGCTCCCTGGGGAACCCCAGAGGTTTTTGATGTAGTGCACAGTCTCCGGGCACTGGCTGTCATTTCTGACTTGCTGTGTTGCTTTGGGGAACCAGCTCCCTCTCTCTGATCCTCGTTTCTCTCTATCGGAAAAATGGAACCAACCAGAGGCCACGGCTCATGGCAGGGTGAGGCTTACGCAAACCACTGCATATAAAGCTATCAGCAAATTCAGGCCACCCTTGGCATCCGCAGGCCTGAGTCGTGCTCACCACTCAGGAGTGTGCAAGATGTCACAGCTTTTTATTTTCTACAAGTCAATTTAATTTCTACTCCCAGCCCCCATCCCATTGGACTGGAGGGAAACGTGACTTCAGACAGATATTCTGAAAGCCCAGCCCGAGCACACCCCAGGAAGCTGTGGCTCCCTTTCAGCCCTTTGTTCAGTCTCCGCTCGTCCCCAAAGGACAACGCCAGAGCTAGTGACCCACTCAAACGAGATACGGTAGGCAGACAAGATGGAACACTGCCCGAGAACGAAACACACACACATACACCTGACAATTCAGATTCAAAACATCCACATGCCTGTTTGATCTGGCCTTTCCTTCAACCACCGAATAGGGGTGTTTTATTGGGTGAACACTGAGAAAGGAAAATTTTTAAATAAAGGTAACATCGCAACTCCAGTGCAATTATAAAATAAATGTGCATCAAAGGTTGTATTTAACTCATTCATTAATGAGGGAGCCAAAATGGTGGCACAACCAGTTCAAAGCAGATTTCAGACAACACACACACACACACATACACACACACACACAGGCAATCGGAAATGCTGGGATTCATTTCCAAGTAGGTGCAAAATTAGTCAATAACTTTAGGGCAATAATCAATTGCATTCCACTGGACAAAATTCATTTGCATTTCTACGGCATGAATCATTTGTATTACTATCAGTTGTTGCTTTTTTTTTTTTTAACTTAGAATTATGACGTCCCACCAAGACAAAGAAAGGCTCAGAAGCTCTGAAGGTCATGCTCAAACATCCACCAATCTTTTATGTATTTATTTTTTTGCTCCTATCAACATTGTCTGCCAGGTTTCCTGACAGTACGATCCTACCACCACCATCCCCAAAAAGAGGAGAGAGGCTGTTTTGGGTCTCCCAAGCCTCGGTTTCTTAATCTGCAAAATGGGTATGATAAGAGCCCTTGACAGCGCTGGTCGGGTCGGGAGCCCCTGATGTGACACGCATGCAGCGGAAGCAGTGAAATCATGACAGGAAGAGACTTCCCAAACCCTAGTCATGGGTGTGTCCCTTTTTCCTGATTTTGGTCCCTTCTACGTTCTACGTTTTAAGAGTTACTATTTCCTTTACAACAATTTTGATTTGATGAGAATCAGGAAATCAGAGGATGAGGTGCTGGTTCTATATATTTTTTTCCTAATACATATGAAAATAGACAGATAGCCATTGAGATAAGAAAAGTAAGTTCATCCTCGTATGGACTAATCCAGTGCTCTGTGGAAAATGCTGGAACAGGACAATGGGGGTGGGGGGAATTAAATGGTAGCCATGCACACTTTTAGATACACACATACACATCACCAACACCAACCCTGTCCAAGGTGGTGCCTGGAGGAGGTGTCACCATGGGGACCATGAGACGCAGATCCCTGAGCCTCTGTGCAGCCCTCCCCCGGCCCCTCAAGTCCCCCCTCCCCTTGCTCCATGCCTTCAGCTGCCCCCATGGGGCAGGCCCCTCCTGTGATTCATCCTGCTGGAATGTGGGAGTTCTCCCTTTGCTTCAGCTAAAGCCCTTTAATTCCCCTTCGGTGATGAATGTGTGAGGCTCTTGAATGAAATGTCGGGGCTCTGCATCCCTGTCCTCCCCCCACCCCACTCTGCATAATTATTTCTGTACAGAACATGTCAAGTGCCCCGCTTCCCGGGAGCTCGTTTCGCATGCAAACATTTGGTGATTAAGCGAGGCTTAATTAATTAAGCACTTTGTAATGACTCTTAAACCAAAGAAGGGTGGATTAGGAGTCCGATGCGTGCTGGCGGTGTGAAAGGCGCCTTCATATCAGGGGCGGCAGACAATGATCCAGCCGGGGGAGCAGGGCAGGGAGTCCCACAACTGTGATAGAATTGTTCATTCATTCCCTCACTTAGCTTATTCATGGAGCAGGTCGAGGATCCAGGGCACATGGTGAGTAATACCAATGTTAAGAGTACCAAGCACTGTGCTCCTAAGTCTGAATGGCATGACAGTGAAAAGGAACAGCTGAGTCTGGTAGGCATGGCAGCCATAGACAGTGATAAGAAGAGCAATAATAAGAATGATCGTAAGAGCTAACCCCTGCAAAACACCTGCTGTGTGCCCATCATGACTGCAGGGGCTTCACACGCTGGAAACTCATCCCGTTCTCTCCACGACCCTCCAACACACCTGCAATGGGATATCATTCCCATTTTACAGACGGGAACACTGAGGCATGCATGCGTCAAGCGGCCTGGCTGGTGAGTTGTTGAGTTGGGTTGGGGCTTCCAAAGGATGAGCTCTCACCCCACTCTCGTACTACCTGAGGGCTTAGCTCTTGTATCTCATCAAATCTCTGCAGTGGCCCGATGAGGAGATAGCATGGATGTTGCCAGGTTCATGACAGACAAGGGAAAAGGGGCTCGGAAATGTGGGCTTGCCCAAGGTCACACAGCATAAAGCACGCAGGAGTGGACTTCCCTCGCCTTGCTTTATGTTTACCTAGTTTGTGATCAGACTCTCCCATCTCCACATACAACAAATTCCATGATGACTCCTGGTTGTTGCCTGGCTGATTTTGTTCTGGCCCTTTACAGCCTGGAACTCTGCTGGGTTTCTGACCATTGTCCTGGCCTTTGTAAACGGCCCCTTCTTTGTCACTGTCTTCCCAACTCAATGCTTCTCACTCACCAGCGACTCAGTTTCCCCATCTGTATAATGGGCATCTTGCTCTGGATCATCTCTGAGTCCTCATCTGACGTTTGAGGGTCTTTGGAGCCTAGAGGGTCTCCTCTGCTTTGGGGAGTCATGCGGAAGACAGTGGCAATTCACGGGCCTTGGCTCTCAGGTGTAATCATGCAGAAGGCTTCAGAGCCCAGCCCTGCAAAGCTCTAAAGCCGAGCAAGATCGAGTCTCAGCCCTGATCTTCATAGGCTGTGTGACCTTCACCAAGGGGCTTGCCCTCTCTGAGGCATAGACCCCTCACCTCTCAAACAAGGTAACCCTTTTACCTTGCTTCAGAACTGCTATGAACCATCTGTACAAGCTCATGGGCACCGGGGCCCTTTTAAAATTGTCTGCCTGGTGGCAGAAGCCATTATTTCCCACACTCGGACCCACAAATATAACCCAAAGGGCCTACTTCTCTGTTTTTGTTTTCTCATTTGTACTCTAACTTGGAAAACTGCCTATAACCTGAGTGATGAGGACTTCCTTGTGACTTCAGTGCCTGGGTTCGTATGTGCCTTCACAATTGCAAGCTTGCTGAGTCAAGAGCGAACTGCCTCACCGTGTTGTTCCAGTGAAGATTTTGCAGGTGTTTGAAAGGTAGGATGCAGTGGAGGACTTGTCCCATCATGTGGCAGGCTAAAGCACGGTGGTCTCGGGGTCAGCCCCACAGTGTCAGCTCCAGACTCGCACGAGAGTGGATACAGCAATAAACCCCAGCTCTGCACATTCACTGGCAATGAGGGTGATAGGAAATATACAGCGAAGACCCTTCTCTGTTCCCGATGCTGTTCTAGTAATTGTACTGGATGCTCATTTAATGATGACTTCCAAATATGGTTCATGCAAAGCGGACCACCTTTTCGTGTATGTAAGTGATGCTTCACTATGATCAGCAGACTGAGTTAAATATGAGGTCTGATTATCTCCTGAACGGACAAGCAAAGACTTGTCATTAAGCATGCCATTTTGAATGACACCCCTATGTGAAAAGGCACTTCCAGCTTTGGAATGATACAAGTTAGGAAGCAGACCTAGAGCTGGCCACCACTGGCCGCTCTCCTACCCAAGGTTCACTCTCCCTTTCTCTCATAGGGACAGGCCTCTTATTTTATTTGAGGTGCTGATATGCCCAGCTAAAAGGTTTTATTTCCCACCTCCCTTAGGTATAAAGTTACCAATGCATCATAAGCTAAGGTTGTTAGGTGGGATTTCTGAACAGCCTCTTAGGGAAGACGAACCATGAGAGACTATTGACTCTGAGAAACAAACTGAGGGTTCTAGAGGGGAGGGGGTGGGGGGATGGGTTAGCCTGGTGATGGGTATTAAAGAGGGCACGTATTGAATGGAGCACTGGGTGTTATACGCAAACAATGAATCAGGGAACACTACCTCAAAAACTAATGATGTAATGTGTGGTGATTAACATAATAAAATAAAATTAAAAAAAGAAAGGTAGATGTACCTGGAACCTATGCTTCCTTCATTCTACCTTCTTGCAGGGAGCATAGATGCAATAGCTGGAGCCACAACAACTATTTGTGACCATGAGGCACCTTGAACTAGATGGCTGTGTGCTAAGAATATTAGCACAGAAAAGACTAGGTATTTCCTGATTTCTGTGATACAAGAGAAAAAAACCTCAATTTACTTAAACCATTGCCATTCTGGGTCTCTTTTATAAGTTCTCACTGCCATTCCTAACTGATACAGAGTTTATATATAGAAGCAGATCTAGAATACCATCTTCCTATGTTAAACATAGCATGGATGGTTTAGATTCAAACAAACAGCATTTTCTGTCATATTAAATTACTATTGATAATTTAAATTTTATAGTTTCATAATTATGTTAATAATAATAAGGTGGGGTGCCTGGGTGGTTCAGTCAGTTGAGCGACTGCCTTCGGCTCAGGTCATGATCCTGGAGTCCCGGGATCGAGTCCCACGTCAGGTTCCCTACTCAGCGGGGAGTCTGCTTCTCCCTCTGACTCTCCCCCCTCTCATGCTCTCTCTCTCCCTCTCTCATTCTCTCTCTCAAAAGTGAAATAAGATCTTTTTTTTAAAGATTTTATTTATTTATTTGACAGAGAGAGAGAGAGAGAGATCACAGGTAGGCAGACAGCCAGGCAGAGGGAGAGGGAGAAGCACGCTCCCTGCTGAGCACGGACCCCAATGTGGGTCTTTATCCCAGGATGCTGGGATTATGACCTGAGCTGAAGGCAGATGCTTAACCAACTGAGCCACCCAGGTGCCCCATAAAATAAAATCTTTAAAATAATAATAATAATAATAAGGTGACGGGGTTCCTACAAAAACGAGGCATAAGGAATTCGTGTTGACTTACATTTGTAGAAATTCAAAGCAAATTTTTAAAATGCACTGATTTAAGTAAATATTAGGAACCTTTTCATGTTGCTCTTCAAAAGAGGCCCATGCTTTATTTGAGCTTAAGAAAAGCGGAGCCTGGGACTTGTGGCCAGGACCCCTCCTCCTCACCCCCACTGGCTGGAGCTAAGGGGGAGAGTCAGGAATTCTCATTAGCAGGTGTGAAGAACTCAAGCGAGAAGCCAGGGGGTGGCTGGAAGTGAGGGTGGAGAATGAAAGAAACACCTCCCACCCAAGACAAGACACTATGACATCTGTCTTTTCGGCGTTTCCTGGCACTGAGCAAAGCCGGAAAGCAGGAACTCTGAAACACTGTGTAAGACACTGTTTTCCTAGCGTCCCCTGCAAGGGGCAGCCCAGGAAAGGCAAGGGGCTCCGTGAGAAACCCTGCCTGATGAGATTTCCAGCTCCAGGCAGGTGGGGAGCTGGTGGGACCCAGAACGAATTCATCACCCGACTTAGGCTTCCCGAACTGCTGGCCCGATCACGTCCATGGGTGGCCCTGGTCTCTTCATCTATGAAATGGGACTGTGCGGCCAGCAAAGCATCCAAAGGCCGTCTTTGATCTAGGCAATACAATAAAGCTGTGTTCACACAGGAGCAATCAAAGTAGAGCGAGGTGTTGTATTAGAGTTGACTTTGTTTAAAGGACTTCTTTTCCTTCCAAAGCGACATTTATTTTACTTTTTTGGTTGCAAACGACATTTCCAGGCTCCACATATCTGGGGCCCCAGTCATCCTGAGATGAATTGGAGCAAAGTCTTGGACTACTGAGTGCCTGAGCGTAGACAAATTTTGTGACCAAGGCTGAGCCCTTAAACAAGCTCAGATGTGAAGCAGGCTTGAACCAGTGGAATCAGGAGAGATAGGATCCAAAAGAAATCACTCCCACCAATCCTCAAAGTTAGGACAGAAGGTCTTTGTTTGGGAGGGGTTATGAGTGTGCAGAGCCGTATACCAAATCCAATAAGGTAAACTTGAGCAGAACTAAGCCCAAAGTTGTCCTGAAGGTCCAGAAAGTCAATGGCTCCATTTGAAGTGGCCGCTTTTATTACATTATTGTAGCTAACGTCGGGCATTTGCTATTTCACTCCAAAGAGGCAGTAGATTCCCCCAGCCAGGGGCTGAGTCCAGCCAGGGAAAGCACCAGGATGCCTGGGGAATTCTGGATGAAGGCTGAGTCCCCGGGAATAGCCCTTAGGGCACCCCTGGAGTCATTTATTTCTTGTCTTTCTCTCCTGCTAGACTGTGAGCCCCATGAGGGCAGGGACTGTCTCTGGCTAGCCCACCCTGGATCAGCTGCTTAGCACGGCTCCTGGCCCATGTAAATCCTGACCTCCTCTTTGTTGCATGAATAAATGTGGGGATGACTGACAGTCAGCCTCTTGGCAGGCACGCAGACCTTTAGTGACATATTAACCTCTTCACTATTCCCAGACCCACCTTGAATTACATATGTGGTGTGATTCAAAGCATAATAGCCCTGTCACCCAAGACGGCAGGTACATGGGCTAAGAGTATGGGTCTAGGGTCATACTTCCTCTGGCTTTGAGTCTCCATTTGACCAATCTACCAGCAGGAGGATGATGGGCATGGAGACCAAGCCTCAGGGTCCCCTCCTCTGTAAATGGGGATAGTTAAATAAGATACGTATGCAAAGCGTTTGGCACAGTTCTTAGCATTGAATGTGGCATTCGAAGCTATTTTCATAGTTTTTATTATTCGTGGAGTTGGAATTTTGGACCTAACTCTAGGATTTTCATAGCTCTCTGCTAAATTTCATCTTGCCAGGTTCAGACCATTTTTCCGAGAGATGTTTGGGTGTCGTGGGTCTGTGGCCCATCATTTAGACATTCCATCATGGGTATTCGATGTCCCCTCCCAAACCACCAAGAAAACACATAGTGTCCGTGGCTAAGGCCAAGTCACATGGCTCCTCCCGATGGAGCGGTTCCATTTCTACAAAGGCAAAAGCAGTGGAGCTACACAAGTCTAATGAAATTGGAGCTGGCCTCACGTAGCTGGCAAAAAAGGAACACCGATTTGATCCAAAAGACCCCACAGAGGCTCGAATAATGGTCAACTTTGATCACATCCAACCGTGTGCACAGTGCTAAGGATGTCATGTGCTTTCTCTCATTGAACCCTCACAGGTCCCCGAGCGATGACTTCTATCATCCCCATTTTAAGGATGTGAACCTGAGGCTCACAGAGCTCCAAGCCACCCAGGAAGTGGCAAAGGGGGATCTGAACACAGTTCTGTTAAGTTGAAGCTTTGAACCTAAGACTTAAACCTCAAAGGCTTTTATTAGAAATGTTGGCTATGGTCCGGGCATCTGGAATCCCACCTGGGGCCTCGCCCGCAGCCGCAGCAGCTCCTGAGGGCTCTCCCTGAAACGTGGGCTGCCTTGGGAAACTCTGACACCCCAGCTGCGCCACTCCCTGGCTTCAATCACAAGCCTCTTATGTGGATGAAATGACACTCCCCTCCAGGGACTGGTGCAGCAATTTGTTTGGGCTGTGTTCAAAGCCAAGCTCGGTGGTGAGGGCCTGATTTCCCACCCTGCAGTGACTCAGAGCACCAGAGATGGAATGAAAGGTTTCGGAGGAGCAGGGACAGAGCCCTCCCTCCATGCAGATGGGCGGCGCCGAGATATTTATTGCCACCGTGGGTTCGAAAGGTGAGACATGGAGGCAGCCTCTGAGCCTGACAACAGGGGTCTCATCAGACGCTATTTCGTACCCATTTAAAAAATATTTGCATTTGTAGACTGTTGAATCACAGATCTGTACTTCTGAAACAAATAATGCAACATATGTTAAGAAACAAGAAAAGAAGAAGATAGCAGGAGGGGAAGAATGAAGGGGAGTAAGTCAGAGAAGGAGACGAACCATGAGAGACGATGGATTCTGAAAAACAAACTGAGGGTTCTAGAGGGGAGGGGGGTGGGGGGATGGGTTAGCCTGGTGATGGGTATTAAAGAGGGCACGTTCTGCGTGGAGCACTGGGTGTTAAGCACAAACAATGAATCATGGAACACTACATCAAGAACTAATGATGTAATGTATGGTGATTAACATAACAATAAAAAAATTAAAAAGAATTTGCATTTGTTCATTCCATCTGTCGTTGATTAATTTATTCAGCAAGTATTTATCAAGCCCCTACTATGTACAGAACACTGGGCCAGATCCTGGTGAAACAGCAGGAGGGTGGTGTCCCTAGTCACCTAGCAATTAGGGGGTAATTCCAACACGCAAGGGGTTGGAGCAAGTGCAGGTGGCCAGGCTATCCCGGGGCCTCCTCGCATGATTACTAGGTAAATCTTAATGCCCTGGGAAAACCCTGATGTGAAAACGTTAAGTGGAAAAGCAGGCTACAAAATTTCTCATGGAGCTTAATTCCAACTTTATTATAAAAATATATGTGTACGTGAATAAGGAAAAAAACTCATAAGGAAATGCATAAAAATGTCAACAGTGGTTATCGCTGAGTAGTGGGAACTAAATATTCTTCCTTTTACCTTAATACAGGGTTCCAGTTCTTAACCACAAGCAGGTATTCATTTCATTTTATAGGTTTATAGACATTTTAATTATAAAGCAATTTATACTCATTGGAAAACTCCGAAGTCCCAAACTACCCTCCCCTCCACTCAAAAATCTGTTATTTTAAAGTGGGCCATGCATCCTTTGGGACACACACACACACACACACACACACACACACACACGTGCTGGGCTCTTCCCATATCACTTTGTTTCTGTTTGGATTTGTATCCTGTTTATAATATGATTTGTTTCTTAAAGAAATACATACTTGCATATATGTGTACATATGCATACTATGTGTGTGTGTATATATTTACATATATATATATATATATATAATTTCTGCAAGTTTCCCTTAACAGTATAGTTTGACCATCTTTTTATAACGGTGCATGTAGATGTTCCCACATTCTCGTTAACAGCTGAAAGGTATTCCAAAGTACGGCTGTAGCACAGTGTATGTAATCGGCCCCCCAGTGATTGATGGACGTTAAGGACTTAAATGAACGTCTTTGCATACCTGTACAAACATTTTAGAGGCCAAGTTCCTGCAAATGGGCCTCCTGGTTGGGACCATGGACATGGTGTTTATTTTTTTTAAATCAGTTGTTAAATTAGTTTTGAAATAGCAATCAGGCAGTCGGGGTGCGGGGAAGCATGGAGCTAAAAATTCACACCTGTATTTCTTGGTCCCATTTTACAGATGGAGGAGCTGAGACCCAGGGACGACCGCTCCTGGCCAAGATCTTGGGGCAAATGAGTGCCATGGCCAAGTCCAGAAGTCAGGACTAAATCCCACTGGGGTCTTTTGTCCCCCCTCAACCCCAGCCCTCCGCTCACCTGGGCTGGAGCCGCAGGGATTTCTCGCCGTCCTTCTCTGCGGGCCGCCTTGTCTCTGGCCACAGCTGGGTTATTGACAGCACTTTCAATGTGTGGCCTTGTGGGTGGAATTATTGGCCCTTAATTGAATTGAAAACAAAAGGAGATTGAGTTTTATGGGGAGCGGGAGGCCACTGGAGGGAGGAAATCAAATGCAGAGCAAGCATGAAAGGTTCTTGGAGGAAGATCAGCTGCAGGTGGGAGTGTGGGTTCCCCGGGCTGTTTATGGAGCTGCAGAACTGAAGGTCAGTGCCTCCCCTGGGCCCTCCGTGTTCCCTCGCCCTGCTCCAGCCAGATGCTGTCCTCTCTGACGTTGCGAGCTGCAGATGCCGGGAAGGGCCGGGACTCCTATGCCATGAGCTGAAACAGGGCACTGGTTCCTGGCGACTCTGGCACGTGGGGCATGGCTGCCCTGGCGAGCCAGGGAGGCTGGCTCCTCACTTCAGGAGCCTGACCCTGGGGGGAAGGCAGGTCTGCATCACCAATCACCCCCATGCCTCCTCATAGGACCTCTCTGTAGGAGGAAGGGGCGGAGGGTGGCAGCAGCAAGTCTCACCGCCAGCTAGGAGTCTGCTAGGGACTGAACAGTGTCCCTCCCCAGATCTGTATATTAAAGCCTTAACCCTCCATGTGACTGTATTTGGAGACGGGGCCTTCAGGGGAGATAATTTAAGACTAAGTGAGGTCCTAAAGTTGCGGTCCTGATCCAACAGGATTTGTATCCTTCTAAGAAGAGACGCTAGATAGCTGTCTCTCTCTATCTCTTGCTCCGAGCACTCGCAGTGAGGAAAGGCCATGTGAGCACATAGTAAGAAGGCGACCATCTGCAAGGCAGGACTAGAGTCCACACGGGAAACCGAATCCGCCATAACCTTGATCTTGGACTTCCAGCCCCTGAACTGTGAGAAAATAAATTTCTATTATTTAAGCCACCCAGTTGATGGTATTTTGTTAGAGCATCCCAAGCAGACTAAAATACAGCCCATCAGGGACTCGCACTCGGCTCCCAGTTGCCAACTGCTGTGATTTGCTCTCTCCATTTTCATCCGTTCATGCCACTGTGTGGCATGCATTTCTATGTCTGTAGACTGACTTCCGCCAAGGCTGGGCTCAGAGGTTATGGATTATTTATTTTTGCTTCCCAGGGCTCAGCTCCATGCCTGGCACAGCCTCGGTCCTCAGGGAGCTTTGCTTAATGAATAGATGCATGTTTATAAAAGTGGATAAATATTCATGGAGCCGAGAATATGGCTGGGGAGTGGCGGGGGATGGGGATAAAACGCCTCTCCAAGGAGGTGCTTGCTAATGGAAGAGGGAGGCGTGAGCTACAGCCACGGAGGCTGCAGAGGGAGGGGCATTCCAGGCAGAGGACGGTGTGAGCAGAACCAAGACGACTGGAAACTCAGGGGTTGTTCCAGGGAAAATAGTGCATGGCTTCTGACCAGCCAGAGGAGAGTGAGAGAAGATGAGAAGCAGGGGTGGGCCGAGGCCATATTGGGGAGCCCCTGCATGCCAAGCTGAGGGGTCGGCTTTGACTCTGTAGGATTTGATTCTCAAACTCTTCTTGCAGTCCCTCAAGGAACACGTGCATATTCTTGAGGAAATACCAAACCACTAGATAAACACACTGCATCTTCCTGGAGCGTTAATTAACTTTTTAGGATTAATTATTTTCCACTAATTGGTGGCCTTGCAGATGGATCAGCACCCGGTCTCTGGAGTTACTATCTGAGTTCAAATCTTGATTCAGATTGCTGGCTGCTTGACCTCACACAAGTCACTTCACCCTTCTCTCTTCCCTTCCCCTTTCCCTTCTCTCTTCTCTCTTCATCTGCTAAGTGTAGGTAACTACATAAAACCTGAATATGAGAGTTTATCCCACCTTATTCATGATAGTCCCGGACGGGAGACCACCCTGATGTCCTTCAGCAGGTGAGTGGCTGCACTGTGGTATATCCATACTATGCAGCCACGAAAAGGAAGAAGCTGCAGATACCCACCACTTGGTTGGATCTCGAGAGCGCTATGCCAAGTGAACAAAGCCCCTCAAAGGTTACATGCTATCTGATTCCATTTACATAATCTTCTAGAGGTGGCAAAATCACAGTGATCAAAACCCATCAGTGGTGTCCATGGGGTGAGGTTGAAGGGAGTGTGCAACTGTATGGAGCAGCCTGGGGAAGTTTTGTTTTTTATGGGGGTGGAGCTGTTCTGTATCCCATGCATTGGCCACTTCTAATCTATGCCTGTGATAGGATCTCATAGAACTCTCTCCATATAGAGTGCGGGAGCAAAACTGATAAAATAAGGTGTAAGCATTGTACCAAAGTCAGCTCCCTGGTTTTGACAATGCATGAAGCCTACACAGAGGCTACATAAGATATTATCACAATTGGAGCTGCTGGAGGAAGAGTACATGGGAACTTTTTGTATGATTTTGGCAACCTTTTGTAAGTTTTAAACTTTTTCAAAATAGGAAAGATGAAGATAGTCACAGTCAGTACCCAGCATGTGGGTGACATGAGATAAAAAGTATTCGGTGCTCAGTAATTATTCCGTACACATTAGCTGGGGTTACTGTTTGCCTTTGGAAAGGGGACAAGGTAGGACAAGAGTCTGGGAGCTTCTCTGCACCTAACAATTTCCTGATGGAAATTCTTAAGGCTGAGAGAGGATTCATATTTAATTTTACATGGGAAGGAGGGAGGAAGGGAGGGAGGGAGGAAGGGAGGGAGGGAGGGAGGAGGAATGAAGGAGGGAGAGAGGGAGGAAGGGAAGGAAGAAGGAAGGGAGGAAGGAAGGAAGGAAGGAAGGAAGGAAGGAAGAAGGGAGGGAGTGAGGAAGGAGGGAGGGAGGGAGGGAGGGAGGGAGGGAGGGAGGAAGGGAAGGAAGAAGGAAGGGAGGAAGGGAGGGAGAGAGGGAGGAAGGGGTAGCTCTTGGTTTGTGTATGAACCCACCCTTCTTCATCAAGCAAGGCCTCCAAAAGCTTTGCAAGGTCCTTGCGCAACATCTGCTAATCCCGTGATGTCAAGGCCTGAGCTTACCGAGCCTGGGAAATCGCTGCTGTGTTTTACTGACTTCCCCGCAGTTGGCAGTTTCCCTTGGAATCATTGTGTTAATCAGAAACACGCCGTCCATATTGTCAACACTTTGTTTAACCACTTCTATAAATTCAGCATTAGTGTTGGAGCGGTCCCGAGTTGATGGATGAAATCGTCGGCAGCCCCAGACAGCCCAACCCCATAAAACAAAGTCCGGGGCGTGAGGCTCTAAAGCAGGAGACACTTGACATTCCCTGGGACACGTGACGTGGTGATGACTCACCTCCGGCCTTGAAAGAATGGCGGGTCCCCAGAGGACCCGGCTCCAGGAGCAAAGGAGAAGTGAGAACACGTGGTCTCCCGGGGGGATCCTGGCGGGGAGTTTATCAGAGGAGTCTCTGCCTGGCCGACTTGGGAGACACCTGGACTGAAGCTAGGGGACAAGAGAAAATGGGGCACCCTGGAGGAGAGGGAGTCCACGAGACAGAGTGGCTGGTCTGCATGGGCCGAAGAGCGCTTTCTTATAAAGCCAACGGCTTTGATTGGTCACTGGCATTAATAAAGGTTGGGGGGATGCACTTATCCCCAGAGTCTGCCCTTCCACAATCCTAAGAAGAAGAGGTAGAAGAAGGTGTCTCCATCTGTCCAGTGGTCTGTCTGGTATCTGCCCTGAGTCTGAGCTCTGCCCCTACCCTTGGGCTGGGAGCCTTGCTTGGGAGCTGTTTCCACTCATGACTTGAGCACCTACTGTGTGTCAGGCCAGGTGCCAGGGACACCACAGTGAGTGAGACGAGTAGGGTCCCTGCCCTAATGGCCTCAGAGTAGGTAAGGGAGACAGAATTTGAATAAGTAATTCATTCAGAAAGCTAGGACAACGTATGACAGAGTCCCCTGACTCGGTTTGGGGGATGAAGGAAGGCTCCCTGGAGGAGGTGATATTTACATGATGCCTAAAGGATGAGCCAGACGTGGGTCAAGAGCAAAGAGAAGGTTCCAGACAGAAGGAAAGGCCCTGAGCCGGGTAGGACCATGAGATCAGTGAGGTTGGAGCCCAGTGCATAGGAGGAGAGTGGTGTGCGGGGGTGGGGGGCAGGCTAGGGCTAGGCCACACGCGGACTTTCAAGGCTCTTGATTCCAGGGGGGGAATTGAGGCCTGCAGTGAGCCAGTGATGTCTAGACAGCATCCCCATGCCTTGGCCCATGCCTTGTAAAGCTAACCAAGATGGCGGCTTGCATCCATGGCCCTGTCTTCTCCCACCATCCCTGCTCCAGATGGGAAAGGCAGGCTGGCCAAGACATATTCCTCAAGAGTGAGCCAACAGCGATCTCAACCAACTCGTGTCTTCAGGCAGACCCTTCCCTCAGACCCGAGGATGGGGGCCGGGCTCCTAGGTCCAAGCTCCAAGAAGAGGCCTCACTAGGCCGCTGGCCCCTCTCCTCCACCTCCCCCGTCCCCTGTTCCCCGGGCCAGCAGCTCTCCGTTCCACATCCTGCCCTCCTCGTCCAATTCTTTCCAAGCGCCTGTTTTTCCAGAAACACGAGTTGAGCAAAACAGTCTCCCTCCCTGAACTTGAGTCTGAAATAATAACCCCAAGAAACACACGCTTTCTTGGAAAACCCTTCAGAGCCTCCCGCTGCCTTTGGACACGTCAAAGCTGGGTTTGTTAAAATAATAATCTTTAGGAACTCAAGTCTCTCTGCCGTCAAATGCCCTGCATAAGAGTATCACGCCCCTCCAACCCTGATCCAGAAAACTGGGCCATGAGCTAATGTGGCCCAGCGTCCAGAGTGAAATCCCCTCCTTTCTT